>NC_091996.1:83133737-83496402 GCF_044704955.1 Pristiophorus japonicus | reverse complement strand
CCTCCCCCCCTTCTCCCCCATCCCTCCCCCCCTTCTCCCCCATCCCTCCCCCCCTTCTCCCCCATCCCTCCCCCCCTTCTCCCCCATCCCTCCCCCCCTTCTCCCCCATCCCTCCCCCCCTTCTCCCCCATCCCTCCCCCCCTTCTCCCCCATCCCTCCCCCCCTTCTCCCCCATCCCTCCCTGTCAGAAACAGACACTGACAGACAGAGAATGAGAGACAGACAGAGAGATAGACACTGACAGAGACACACTGAGGGGGGCATCCCAGCACACTGTTGGAGGGCTCCCGGTGCTGCAGTCGGTAAGTAGAAAATGTTTTGTTTTATTGATTTAAAAAAAAAAAATTATTTCTTATTAAATTTTTTTTGATTGATTTATTGGTTGATTTATTGATGTATTTATCATTTATTATTGATGATGGCTCTTTATTTGTAAAACTGAAGTGTTTAATGTTTGTAAACTTCCCTTTAAACACCACCCCCCCCCCCCACCATTCCCGACGCCTGATTTGTAACCTACGCCTGATTTTCTAAAGTGTAGACAAGGTTTTTTCGAGCGTACAAAAATCTTCACTTACTCCATTCTAAGCTAGTTTGGAGTAAGTTTTCACTGACGAAACTTTGAAAACAGGCGTAAGTGGCCGGACACGCCCCCTTTTGAAAAAAAAATTCTGTTCCAAAGTGAAACTGTTCTAACTGACTAGAACTGGAGCAAACTAAATGACGAGAATTCCGATTTCTAAGATACTCCGTTCTACACCAGTTGCTCCTAAAAAATCAGGAGCAAATCATGTGGAAACTTGGGGCCAATATGTGGAGAAATGTGAAGTTAGCCACTTTAGTAGGAAAAATAGAAAAGCAGAGTATTTTTTTTAAATGGTGAGAAATTGAGAAATGTTGGTGTTCAGAGGGACCTGGGTGTCCTTGTACGCAAATCACAAAGTTAACATGCAGGTACAGCAAGCAATGAAAGAAAATGGTATGTTGACCTTTATTACAAGAGGATTTGAGTATAAGAGTAAAGACGTCTCAATACAATTATATAAGGCCCTGGTGAGACCACACCTGGAGTATTGTGTACAGTTTGGGTCTCCTTACCTAAGGAAGGATATACTTGCCACAGAGGGAGTGCAACGAAGGTTCACCAGACTAATTCCTGGGATGGGGGGGATTGTCCTATGAGGAGAGATTGAGTAGACTCGGCCTATATTCTCTAGAGTTTAGAAAAATGAGAGGTGATCTCATTGAAACATACAAAATTCTTGCAGGGCTTGGCAGGGTAAATGCAGGGAAGGTGTTTCCTCTGGCTCGGGAGTCGAGAACCAGGGGTCACAATCTCAGAATAAGGGGTCGGCCATTTAGGACTGAGATGAGGAGAAACCTCAGATAGTGGATGCATTGGTTGTAATCTACCAAAATTGCCTGGATTCTGGGGCGGTCCCAGCAGATTGGAAAACCACAAATGTAACGCCCCTATTTTTAAAAAAAGGAGGCAGACAAAAAGCAGGAAACGATAGACCAGTTAGCTTAACATCTGTCATTGGGAAAATGCTGGAGTCCATTATTAAGGAAGCAGTAGCGGGACATTTGGAAAAGCATAATTTAATCAGAGTCAGCATGGTTTTATGAAAGGGAAATCATGTTTGACAAATTTGCTGGAGTTGTTTGAGGATGTAATGGGCAGGGTGGGTAAGGGGGAACCAGCGGGATGTGTATTTGAATTTCCAGCAGATATTCGATAAGATGCCACATAAGAAGGCTACTGCACAAAATAAAAGTTCACGGGGTTGAGGGCAATATATTAGCATGGATAGGGGATTGGCTAACTAAAAAAACCGAGTTGGGATAAATGGGTAATTTTTCGGTCGGCAAACAGTGACTAGTGGGGTGCTGCAGGGATCGGTGCTGGGTCCTCAACTATTTACAATCTATATTAATGACTTGGATGAAGGGACCGAGTGTAATATAGCCAAGTTTGCTAATGATACAAAGATGGATGGGAAAGCAAACTGAGGAGGACACAAAACATCTGCAAAGGGATATAGACAGGCTAAGTGAGTGGGCAAAAAATTGGCAGATGGAGTATAATGTGGCAAAATGTGAGGTTATTCTATTTTGGCAGAAAAATAGAAAAGCAAATTATAATTTAAATGGAGAAAAATTGCAAAGTGCTGCAGTACAGAGTGACCTGGGGGTCCTTGTGCATGAAACACAAAACATTAGTATGCAGGTACAGCAAGTAATCAGGAAGGCAAATGGAATGTTAGCCTTTATTGCAAGGGGGATAGAGTATAAAAGCAGAGAAGTCCTTTGACAAATGTACAGGGTATTGGTGAGGCTACACCTGGAGTACTGCGTACAGTTTTGGTCTCCGTATTTAAGGAAGGATATACTTGCATTGGAGGCAGTTCAGAGAAGGTTCACCTAGGTTGATTCCGGAGATGAGGGGCTTGACTTATGAAGGTAGGTTGGGCCTATACTCATTGGAATTCAGAAGAATGAGCGATGATCTTATTGAAACATTTAAGATGATGAAGGGGCTCGACAAGAGGATGCAGAGAGGATATTTTCGCTCATAGAGGAAACGAAAACTAGGGGACATAGTCTCGGAATAAGGGGCTGCCCATTTAAAACTGAGATGAGGAGGAATTTCTTCTCTGAGGGTTGTAAATCTGTGGAATTCTCTGCCCCAGAGAGCTGTGGAGGCTGGGTCATTAAATATATTTAAGATGGAGATGGACAGATTTTTGAGCGATAAGGGAATAAAGGGTTATGGGGAGCAGGCAGGGAAGTGGAGCTGAGTCCATGATCAGATCAGCCATGATCTTATTTGATGGCAAAGCAGACTCGAGGGGCCAGGTGGCCGACTCCTGCTCCTATTTCTTATGTTTTTATGTAAACTTCTTCACTCAGAGGGTGGTGAATCTTTGGAATTCTCTACCCCAGAGGACTGTGGAAGCTCAATCTTTGAGTATATTCAGACAGAGATCGATAGATTTTTGAATATTAAGGGATATGGGGAGCTGGCAGGAAAGTGGAATTGAGGTCGAAGATCAGCCATGATCTTGTTGAATAGCGGAGCAGGCTCGAGGGACTGAATGGCCTACTCCTGCTCCTAATTCTTATGTACTTGCCTGCCTCACTCGGGTGTTGAGGTTAATTATAGTGTCCCATACTGATTGAGAAGAGAGTCCCACTTGGGGCCTCCCTGGTTTGTGTGGCTCAGTCACTCACCGTCTCAGCCTGTTGGAAAGCTTACACCATAGCAGATATGTCGATTGCGTAAGCTATCATGCTTTAGCGCTCGCTCTTGTTTCCTAATCAATTAAGTAGCGAGCACGATATTTTACCAGGCAGCGCCTGCCAGCTGCACTTCGAATGGTTTATTTTTAAAATATTCCTATGCCGTGTGCCCTTCCCCAGCTAAGTTCTCATGGGGCATTTGCTCTGATTCTGACTCTTAATTCCTTCAAAACTGCCGTTCGGAATTGCCGCTTCTGCACGCAGCCACCTGCAAACTCTCTCTTCCTCCCGCCCTGCGGAGAAGCATCTTGAAATCTCAGTCCTTGGCCAGACTTTACGTGCTCAGTCTCCGGTTTTTCGAGCATTTCCACTTACTAATTAAATCAATGCATCAAGTATACTTTCTCTATAAAGGGACACAGGCTGGCATGGAGTTGAAGCCGATAGCACAAATCTCTCTTCTCAGTTGATGTAAGCTGTTGAATTGTGCTGTGATTTAAAACATTGTAGTGTGTCCCTGAACTATAGATTTGAACTTGTAACTCTCTCCTGAAACTGTCCTGCCGCTTCACTGTATTTACAGGTATGACATTAAGAATGTTATGGCAGTAATATTATACTTGAATTAGCTTAACAATGTGTCATTTCCGTTTGCTTTTATATAACATTCTGCCTTCTTCCTTTTTGCCTTCCAAACTTTGCAAACCCTCAGAGCTATAAGAGAGCAATAGGTGAGGTTAGTGCCAATCTGTATTATGCTATAAGCTTACTTTGTCCTTGGTGATCTATGTACGTTGGATCATGTTTGTTCTACATTGAGGCTGGCTTGACATTCAGCTTTCCAAGTTAATACAAAACTTTCCCCTTGTTCACATACACATTGCCAACACCAACGCAGCGTGAATGGGGTTAAAGTAGCTATAAGTGATAGTGAAAGAGACCTAGGAGTCTTGGTAGACTTGACGTTCAACATGTCCAACCAATGCAATTAACAAAGCTATTGTTGAACTAGAAAGCCGAGACGTAAACCAAGGAAGTCGTAATCAAACTGTACAGTGTTGCGGTCAGACCACACTTTGAGTACCGTGTCCAGTTCTGGTCGTTGCAACGCGAGGGAGACTTTCAAGCACTGGAGGCAGTGCAGAAAAGAGCCACACAGTTTCTCCCTGGTGTCGAACATCTGCGTTTACAAAGGATTACATTGGATATACAGCACAGAAACAGGCCATTCAGCCCAACTGCTCCGTGCCGGTGTTTATGCTCCACATGAAACTCCTCCCACCCCTCTTCATCTCACTCTATCACCGTATCCCTCTATTCCCTTCTCCCTCATGTGTTTATCCAGCCTCCCCTTAAATGCATCGATACTATTCGCTTCCACCACTCCCTGTGGTAGCAAGTTCTACATTCTCACCACTCTGGGTAAAGAGGTTTCTCCTGAATTCCCCATTGGATTTCTTGGTGACTGTCTTATATTGCTCTTCCCCACAAGTGGAAACATTCTCTCTGTATCCACTCGATCAAAACCTTTCATCATTTTAAAGCTCTCTAGGTCACCCTTCAGCCGCCTTTATTCAAACGAAAATAGACCCAGCCTGTTCATCCTTTCCTGATGGGTATACACTCGCATTTCTGGTATCATCCTTGTAAATCTTCTCTGCATCCTCCCCTGTGCCTCTATAATCCTTTCTATAATATAGTGACCAGAACTGTACGCAGTACTCCAAGTGTGGTCTAACCAAGGTTCAATACAGGTTTAGCATAACTTCCCTACTTTTCAATTCTATCCCTCTAGAAATAAACCCTCGTGCTTGGTTTGCTTTTTTATGGCCTTGCTAACTTGTGTCGCTACTTTTAATGATTTGTGTATTTGTACTCCGAGATCCTTTTGTTCCTCTACCCCACCCAGACTTGCACCCTCCAAGTAATAATTCTGTGCACTGGCCATAATGATAGGAGGGGTTTCTGTAAGTAAGTAATGGTCTTTGTGAGGAAATGGTCTTTGTGTGTTGTGAGGAAACTCTTGCTGCACAGCAGGTGGCTAATCGGCCCATCATCCCTGTGCCAGCTCTTTAAATGAGATCTCCAATTAGTCCCACTTTCATCCCCTGCTCTTAACCCATAGCCATGCAAATTTTACCCCTTCAAGTGTTCGTCCAAAAACACTGGAGAAACGTGGGTTTTTCAATCTGGAAAGGAGCTATCAAAGAGGTGCTCTTGGGGTGTACAAGGTAGTTAATGGAATGGAAAAGGTACACTGGGGATATTCGAATCAAACTGCGACTAGTACAGGGACACGTGCGTTCAAACTAGTAACAAGCTAAATTTAAGACTGACATCAGGAAATTCCTCCTCGTACACATGCTGATCGAACTGCCAGATAGAGCAGCGGAGACAGATATTGCTGGATTTAAGGACCTTTGATGCTGCAAAAGGGATCTTTCTGGGTGGGTGAACGAGCTCCCCCATCCATAATGAGTTTGTGAACTCTGAGCCTGTTCACATTAGAATAGCGATGCATAGCTACTAAGGGGGAAAGAACCAATCAGATGGGGTGATCTTTACACGTAGTGATGCTCTGTTCATATTGGCATGGAATGTTTTTGTCATTTTCATTGAGGGATCTCCACAGGGAAAAATACCTCACTTGAATATAATGTCTGTGTTAAGGTTCATTTTCAGCCTTTTATCTGTCTTTTAGCAATTGATTAAAACCACATCATTTTTTGCTTGGCACGTTCAGAGTAAAAAGCATCTCCATGTCGGGACGTGTGTAAAACCTAGCTGTTGGTTTAGTTTAAGGACGGAGTAGTTTGGCGCCTTGTGTTTCGCGTGGGTATTGCTGTTTTAAATACCCGATTGTGAGCGCTTGCTGTGTTTCCGAAGGATATGCTGAACCTGGGGAAGGAGATCCGGACGGACGAGCTGCCCAAACCGCCAGTTAAGGTGATGGACTACTCTTCCTCCAGCGAAGAGTCTGGCAGCAGTGACGAAGAGGACGAGGAAGGAGAGAACGAGCGTCAAGATGAGAATCTATCCAGCTCCGACGGTTCCAGGTCAGGGTGGGTATTCCGTGCTGCCTGGCTGCGCAACGCAACCGCCTCATCCCTGTTGGAAATGTCTAGTTTGCTGGAGTAGGCCACAAAATAAGGCAGCACAAGGAGCAATGTTCCTCAATGAGTATTGCCGCAGTGGAATTGATGCGGCACTTACCACCCACAAGCTGCTGGCTTTAGAAATAAGGCAGACTGGCAGCGCGGTGCAACGCGTGCTTTCTGTCCCCAGGGGTGTTGTCCTCAGTGTGAGCAGCCTCGCCGCCCTCCACTCCTCACCAGCCGTCACCTTTACCGACGCTGCAACCGAGAGGCAGCCAGCTAACTCAGATGGGTGTGGGTAAAGCGAAACGACTGCAATCTGGAAATAAAGAGAAAATGCTGAACATGCACAGCAGCTTAGTCAGCAACTGCATGGAGAGAAAAACATTTTGGGTGTGTGCCCGTCATTAGCTTATTGTTATCCAGCCCTAATACGTTGCTCTCTCCCCTGAGGTAAAATTCTATTTGTCCTGTCCAGTACCGTACTGTATATAGGATTACACAGGATATACGGCACAGAAACAGGCCATTCGGCCCAACCAGTCCATGCCGGCGTTTATGCTCCACTCAAGCCACTTCCCGTCTTTCCTCCGCTAAATCTATCAGCATAACCCTCTATTCCCTTCTCCCCCATAAGCATGCCCAGCCTCCCCTTAAATGCATCGATACTATTGGCTTCAACCACTCCCTGTGATAGCGAGTTCCACAATCTCATCACTCTCTGGGTAAAGGAGTTTCTTCTGAATTCCCGACTGGATTTCTTGGTGATTATCTTGTATTGAGGGCCTCTAGTTATGTTCTTCCCCACAAGTAGAAACATTCTCTCTCTATCCATTCTATCAAAACCTTCCATAATTTTAAAGACCTTTATTAGGTCACCAGTCAGCCTTTTTTTCCCCTAAGAGAAGAGACCCAGCGAGTTCAGCCTTTCCTGATGCGTATACCCTCACGTATCTGGTATCACTTAAGTGGACATTCTTCACATGCAAACGTGTCGAGCTATTTAACTGTGCGGGCACCGCAGCATCCGCATGTACATTTTTCAGGAAGCGACAGACTCATTCTCTACCCCCACCCCCAGCTCCAAAGCATGGGTACCGACGCCAAATGTTTTATCCTCACTGATACTCACCCACTCTTTCTTTTAAAAAAAAAACTGCTCCCTTACTGCAGCGGGAATCCACGTCTTAAAGCAACGATGAAGATAAATCAATGACTGCAAAACGTTTTTTTTGCTGCAGAACGGTAGTTCTCGAGTCCCTGTTGATTACATTTTTTTTGTCTCCATTCTTTAGACCAATTCGTACCAGAGACGGTGACACCGACAGCATAAACACAATGGTGGTGCACGATGATGAAGAGCCAGCGGTGGTTGAAACATCCGGCAGCTCATACGGAGACGGGACTATGATTGTTCAGAGGGTAGGTGTATGGCGCAGTATGTTTCTGCTTTCTCCGATTGAAGATCAGAAAATAGTGCAGTGCATTGGAACACCAACCATGTAATCTTTGTTGTTCATTCGTGGAATGTGAGCATCATTTATTGGGCAGCATTTATTACCCTTGCGAAGGTGGTGGTGAACCACCGCCTTGAACCACTGCAGCCCATGTGGTGAAGGTGCTCCCACAATGCTGTTAGGGAGCGAGTTCCAGGATTTTGACCCAATGACAATGAAGGGACAGCCGATATATTTCCAAGTCAGGATGGTGAGTGACTTGGAGAGGAACTTTGAGGTGGTGGTGTTCCCATGCGCCTGCTGCCCTTGTCCTTCTCGGTGCTAGTTTACGGGTTTGGGAGGTGCTGCCGAAGAAACCTTGGCGAGTTGCTGCAGTGCATCTTGTAGATGGTGCACACTGCGGCCACGTGGCTCCGGTGGAGGAGGGAGTGGATCGTTTAAACTGTTGCTATGTCGTGATGAGAATCGAGGTCAATTCTCTCTCTCCCATCACTTCAGTAAACTTCTGATGTCTACTGCTCTGTACAGAAAGGACCTGAGCAGTTAGAATCACCCCATGTCCACTCTTGAGCACTTCCTGGTTGCTATCCTAGCGTTGGATGAGCGAAGGGTCTGGTATCTGGTTTCCTGCCCTCTGGCAGAAGGAACGATGTGACGGCAAGGAGACCAGAGGGGGGGGAAAGGGACTCTTTGAGCTGGAGAGCTTTCTGGAGATTGTAAGAATATTTAGAAATGGGGAAAAGAGCAATATCAGAAATGTGCAGATGCAATTTATTTAAAAAGTTACATACCTACAAGGGTACGTTCTGCAGTTGTGCGCTTCTAATTGTGAACCTTGTCTCAATGTAAGCGCTGGTCAATGTTATCATTGCACAGTAACCAGAGGTGGTATGATACAGGGTACCAAGGTTTGCCCATAGCAATCGGTAAAAGATTCCAGCTGGGCTCAATTGATGGAGCACTCGCCTCCAAGTCAGAAGGTCATGGGTTCAAGCCCAAACTGTGGAACCTAAGGTTGCATTATCAGAAATGTTCTCTTTCAGATGAGACATTACAACTGAGGTGGACATGCAAGATCCCATGATTCTATTTGGAGAAAACATAAGAATTAGGAGCAGGAGTAGGCCTTTCAACCCCTTGAGCCTGCTCCACCAGTCAATGAGATCATGGTTGATCATCTACCTCAACTCCACTTTCCTGCATTTTCTCTACCACAGAAAGTTTTTGAGGACAGTTCGTTAGATATATTCAAAAGGGAGTTAGATGTGGCCCTTACGGCTAAAGGGATCAAGGAGTATAGAGAGAAAGCAGGAATGGGGTACTAAAGTTGGTCTTACCGCAGGAGAAGGGTCCACAGCCAGATAGGGAATGGAAGACCAGCAGGAAGAGCAGTGCAAGAAAGATAGTGCAGGGGTCCCCTGTGGTCATCCCCCTGCAAAACAGATGCACTGCTTTGAGTACTGTTGGGGAGGATGACTCATCAGGGGAGGGCAGCAGCAGCCAAGTTCATGGCACCGTAGGTGGCTCTGCTGCAAAGGAGGGCAGGAAAAAGATTGGGAGCGCGATAGTGATAGGGGATTCGATGGTGAGGGGAATAGATAGGCGTTTCTGCGGACGCAACCGAGACTCCAGGATGGTATGTTGCCTCCCTGGTGCAAGGGTCAAGGATGTCTCGGAGCGGGTGCAGGACATTCTGAAATGGGAGGGAGAACAGCCAGTTGTCGTGGTGCACATTGGTACCAACGACATAGGTAAAAAAAGGGATGAGGTCCTACGAAAAGAATTTAAGGAGCTAGGAGCGAAATTAAAAAGTAGGACCTCAAAATAGTAATCTCGGGATTGCTACCAGTGCCACGTGCTAGTCAGAGTAGGAATCGCAGGATAGCGCAGATGAATACATGGCTTGAGCAGTGGTGCAGCAGGGAGGGATTCAAATTCTTGGGGCATTGGAACTGGTTCTGGGGGAGGTGGGACCAGTACAAACCGGACGGTCTGCACCTGGGCAGGACCGGAACCAATGTCCTAGGGGGAGTGTTTGCTAGTGCTGTTGGGGAGGAGTTAAACTAATATTGCAGGGGGATGGGAACCTATGCAGGGAGACAGAGGGAGACAAAAATGAGGCAAAAGCAAAATACAGAAAGGAGATGAGGAAAAGTGGAGGGCAGAGAAACCCAAGGTAAAGAACAAAAAGGGCCACTGTACAGCAAAATTCTAAAAGGACAAAGGGTGTTAAAAAAGCAAACCTGAAGGCTTTGTGTCTTAATGCAAGGAGTATCCGCAATAAGGTGGATGAATTAAGTGTGCAAATAGATGTTAACAAATATGATGTGATTGGGATTACGGAGACGTGGCTCCAGGATGATCAGGGCTGGGAACTCGACATCCAGGGGTATTCAACATTCAGGAAGGATAGAATAAAAGGAAAAGGAGGTGGGGTAGCATTGCTGGTTAAAGAGGAGATTAATGCAATAGTTAGGAAAGACATTAGCTTGGATGATGTGGAATCTATATGGGTAGAGCTGCAGAACACTAAAGGGCAAAAATCGTTAGTGGGAGTTGTGTACAGACCTCCAAACAGTAGTAGTGATGTTGGGGAGGGCATCAAACAGGAAATTAGGAGTGCATGCAATAAAGGTGCAGCAGTTATAATGGGTGACTTTAATATGCACATAGATTGGGCTAGCCAAACTGGAAGCAATACGGTGGAGGAGGATTTCCTGGAGTGCATAAGGGATGGTTTTCTAGACCAATATGTTGAGGAACCAACTAGGGGGGAGGCCATCTTAGACTGGGTGTTGTGTAATGAGAGAGGATTAATTAGCAATCTCATTGTGCGAGGCCTCTTGGGGAAGAGTGACCATAATATGGTGGAATTCTGCATTAGGATGGAGAATGAAACAGTTAATTCAGAGACCATGGTCCAGAACTTAAAGAAGGGTAACTTTGAAGGTATGAGGCATGAATTGGCTAAGATAGATTGGCGAATGATACTTAAGGGGTTGACTGTGGATGGGCAATGGCAGACATTTAGAGACCGCATGGATGAATTACAACAATTGTACATTCCTGTTTGGCGTAAAAATAAAAAAGGGAAGGTGGCTCAACCGTGGCTATCTAGGGAAATCAGGGATAGTATTAAAGCCAAGGAAATGGCATACAAATTGGCCAGAAATAGCAGCGAACCTGGGGACTGGGAGAAATTTAGAACTCAGCAGAGGAGGACAAATGGTTTGATTAGGGCAGGGAAAATGGAGTACGAGAAGAAGCTTGCAAGGAACATTAAGGCGGATTGCAAAAGTTTCTATAGGTATGTAAAGAGAAAAAGGTTAGTAAAGACAAACGTAGGTCCCCTGCAGTCAGAATCAGGGGAAGTCATAACGGGGAACAAAGAAATGGCAGACCAATTGAACAAGTACTTTGGTTCAGTATTCACTGAGGAGGACACAAACAACCTTCCGGATATAAAAGGGGTCAGATGGTCTAGTAAGGAGGAGGAGCTGAGGGAAATCTTTATTAGTCGGGAAATTGTGTTGGGGAAATTGATGGGATTGAAGGCCGATAAATCCCCAGGGCCTGATGGACTGCATCCCAGAGTACTTAAGGAGGTGGCCTTGGAAATAGCGGATGCATTGACAGTCATTTTCCAACATTCCATTGACTCTGGATCAGTTCCTATGGAGTGGAGGGTAGCCAATGTAACCCCACTTTTTAAAAAAGGAGGGAGAGAGAAAGCAGGGAATTATAGACCGGTCAGCCTGACCTCAGTAGTGGGTAAAATGATGGAATCAATTATTAAGGATGTCATAACAGCGCATTTGGAAAATGGTGACATGATAGGTCCAAGTTAGCATGGATTTGTGAAAGGGAGATCATGCTTGACAAATCTTCTGGAATTTTTTGAGGATGTTTCCAATAAAGTGGACAAAGGAGTACCAGTTGATGTGGTATATTTGGACTTTCAGAAGGCTTTCGACAAGGTCCCACACAGGAGATTAATGTGCAAAGTTAAAGCACATGGGATTGGGGGTAGTGTGCTGACGTGGATTGAGAACTGGTTGTCAGACAGGAAGCAAAGAGTAGGAGTAAATGGGTACTTTTCGGAATGGCAGGCAGTGACTAGTGGGGTACCGCAGGGTTCTGTGCTGGGGCCCCAGCTGTTTACATTGTACATTAATGATTTAGACGAGGGGATTAAATGTAGTATTTCAAAATTTGCGGATGACACTAAGTTGGGTGGCAGTGTGAGCTGCGAGGAGGATGCTATGAGGCTGCAGAGTGACTTGGATAGGTTAGGTGAGTGGGCAAATGCGTGGCAGATGAAGTATAATGTGGATAAATGTGAGGTTATCCACTTTGGTGGTAAAAACAGAGAGACAGACTATTATCTGAATGGTGACAGATTAGGAAAAGGGAAAGTGCAACGAGACCTGGGTGTCATGGTACATCAGTCATTGAAGGTTGGCATGCAGGTACAGCAGGCGGTTAAGAAAGCAAATGGCATGTTGGCCTTCATAGCGAGGGGATTTGAGTACAGGGGCAGGGAGGTGTTGCTACAGTTGTACAGGGCCTTGGTGAGGCCACACCTGGAGTATTGTGTACCGTTTTGGTCTCCTAACTTGAGGAAGGACATTCTTGCTATTGAGGGAGTGCAGCGAAGATTCACCAGACTGATTCCCGGGATGGTGGGACTGACCTATCAAGAAAGACTGGATCAACTGGGCTTGTATTCACTGGAGTTCAGAAGAGTGAGAGGGGACCTCATAGAAACGTTTAAAATTCTGACGGGTTTGGACAGGTTGGATGCAGGAAGAATGTTCCCAATGTTGGGGAAGTCCAGAACCAGGGGTCACAGTCTAAGGATAAGGGGTAAGCCATTTAGGACCGAGATAAGGAGAAACTTCTTCACCCAGAGAGTGGTGAACCTGTGAAATTCTCTACCACAGAAAGTAGTTGAGGCCAATTCACTAAATATATTCAAAAGGGAGTTAGATGAAGTCCTTACTACTAGGGGGATCAAGGGGTATGGTGTGAAAGCAGGAAGCGGGTACTGAAGTTTCATGTTCAGCCATGAACTCATTGAATGGCGGTGCAGGCTAGAAGGGCTGAATGGCCTGCTCCTGCACCTATTTTCTATGTTTCTATGTTGCATGATCAGCCATGATATTGAATAGTGGTGCAGGCTCAAAGGGCCGAATGGCCTACTCCACCTATTTTCTATGTTTCTCCATATCCTTTGATTTCCTTAATATCCAAAAACCTATCGATCTCTGCCTTGAATATACTCGAAGACTGAGCCTCTGGGGTGGAGAATCCCAGAGATTCACCACACACTGAGTGAAGAAGTTTCTCCTCTGCACACTCCTAAATGGTTGATCCCGAATTCTGAGACTGTAACCCCTGGTTCTAGACTACCCAGCCAGAGGAAACATCAACCCTGCATCTACCTGCATGGAGAAAAGCAATGGGATTTCCTGGCATCGGCATTTCTCGCTCAGCCGTCAGCACCTTAAAAAAAAAAAATGAATCTTGAAAGTCCACCTCAGTTGTAATGTGGTGAAAGCACTACCAATTGGGCCCTGCTGGCATATAGTACCAACACCTTTGTATCCTGTATCACATCACCTATGCTGTACGCACATGGTTACTGTGTAATAAGAAATACTTTTTTCAGGATGTGTGTACATGATATATTAGAGCAGATGTCTGGCTGTGTTCAGTTTAGCCATTCTGCTGACACCCGTAAATGTGTGAGCTTTGCACTTGTGATTTATTAGCTCATACAGAACTGCTGGATTGAATTAGTGCCTTGCACCTCCGTGCCAGCTGTCTAATCTTTCGTAATGTATATTCTTCTGCACATATCCTGAAACAAATGCCATTCAATTTACTACAGGTTATTTTTCCCTCCATTTGATATTTACAGTGTGTGTTTGGCAGGCCTTGCTGATCTCGGCAATCGGAACTAATGCTGACATTTTCCAAAAATAGATAAGGGGGGGTGGAGGGGAAATGCTTAATGCTCATTGATTTCTTTTGTGTTGCATGTGGAAGTAAAGAATATCGGTTGGTGCACATCTAAGTCTGCTGGGGATGTTGGGAGGGAGGGTCCAAAGCTTGAGGTCTTCACTATAAGATAATCACTAATAAATCCAGTTAGGGAATTCAGGGGAAACCTCTTTATCCAGAGAGTGGTGAGAATGTGGAACTCGCTACCACAGGGAGTGGTTGAGGCGAATAGCACAGATGCATTTAAGAGGAAGCTAGATAAGCACATGGGGGAGAAAGGAATTATGATGCGGTGAGATGAAGAGGGGTGGGAGGAGGCTCGTGTGGAGCATAGACCAGTTGGGCTGAATGGCCTGTTTCTGTGCAGTACACTCTTGTGAAATTTTCAGCACAATAATATTTCTGAATGTGTTGAACAATGTGGATTTTTGCAATGGTTTCATTGATTTCCATTTTTATGCATAGGAAGCTCAGTGGGTGGGCCAAAAGTTCTTTGTATAGTTAACAAACCTGATCGATGTCTCCTTTGGACAGGAACAGAGACAAAGCTGTATTTTATTACTCAAATGTTGAGTCGACACAGGGCCAAGTACGAAAATAAAGGCTTCACTACAAACTACTGATTTATTGTACGTATTTAAGGAAGGATATACTTGCATTGGAGGCTGTTCAGAGAAGGTTCACTAGGTTGATTCTGGAGGTGAGGGGGTTGACTTATGAAGGTAGGTTGGGCCTATACTCATTGGAGTTCAGAAGAATGAGAGGTGATCTTATAAGATAATGAGGGGACTTGACAAGGTGGATGCAGAGGGGATGTTTCCCATCGTGGGGGAATCTCGAACTAGGGGACATAGTCTCGAATAAGGGGCCACCCATTTAAATCTGAGATGAGGAGAAATTTCTTCTCTGAGGGTGGTAAATCTATGGAATTCTCTGCCCCAAAGAGCTGTGGAGGCTGGGTCATTGAATATATTTAAGGTGGAGAGAGAGACAGATTTTTGAGTGATCAGGGAGTCACGGGTTATGGGGAGCGGGCAGGGAAGTGGAGCTGAGTCCATGATCAGATCAGCCATGATCTTATTGAATGGCGGAGCAGTCTCGAGGGGCCAAATGGCCGACGACGACTCTTTCTTATGTTATGTTCAGTTTATCTGTATTCCATATCTTCGGGTGAAGCAGAATTCGAGGGTAGTTGGAACACAGTGTTAATTCAGTCCCTATTCTAAAGTCATATGTTCTGTCCTTTTTATATTTCCGTGATAAATTTGTGCATCCATCTTTCTAATGGAAACCGTGTAACACTTTAATTACACCCTCCTGCCTCCACTGGCGGGAGGGTGTAATTGTAGCATGACAAGTTTACATAGTCCGATTCCATTATATATGTGGACATGTTGGATGTGTTAGCACACATGATATATATTAATATCGATGGATTGATTGTATCCATTTTTTTTTTTAAAGTGGTTTTGTAAAGTGAGTAAATTAAATCTAACTGGTAAAGATACAAGTAAGAAATCAGAGCTTAATCTAAAATAAATCATGGGATTGTCCATTCTTGCCACCTGTGATGCAAGTGGCTCTTGGCCCCGTGTGCTTTGTATTTGCGCACTGCCATCAATTCGGGTTACTTTGTTTTATTTTTGTAACTTCTGTTTTTCCCAGATTTAATTATTTCAGTAAGTGGAATAGTGACCGACCTGGTGCTCAAATGAAGTGGTGTAAAATTTAAAAAGTAAACCTAATCTCCGCTGGAAGTGATTTTCGGCCAGATTTTGCTCAGAAGCTTGGGGGTTTGCTAAAATCACCCCTGTGCCAGAGGCTGAAGGAGCAGCTGCAAGCGGTGTGTCACACGCAATTCTTTGTTTCTCTCCAAAGACACCCGAGGAGGAGCGAGCGGTCCATCATCCAGACAGCAACGGTTTCGCAAGTCATGTGAACCTGCCCGATTTGGTGCGACAGAGCCATTCCCCGACTGACCCCAAAGGGCCCAACTCTCAGCAGGAAGACAGTATAGCAGAGGTGAGTACGGCTGCATTCTTTGTTCCCGACTCTCACCTGCGGCGTGTTCCCGTGAGATTCCAGCAATATCGGAACACCGCTTTGCTTTGCGGCCTGTAGCAATTCTTTGAATGCGCACCGACTGCATGCGTGCGGAATGCCGATGCTTTCCTAACTCCGCAAGTCTCGGAATAAGGGAAGACCATTTAGGAGAAATTTTTTCGCCCGAAGGGTTGTGGATCTTTTTAATTCTCTACCCCTGTGGGCTGTGGATGCTCAGTTGTTGTGTATTTTCTACCCCAGAGGACTGCTCAGTCCTTGAGTATATTCAAGACCGAGATCGATAGATTTTTGGATACTAAGGGAATCGAGGGATATGGGGACAGTACAGGAAAGTGGAGTTGAGGTCGAAGCTCAGCCATGATCTCATCGAATGGCGGAGCAGGCACGAAGGGCCAAGTGGCCTACTCCTGCTCCTAATTCCTATGTTCGCCCTCCAATTCTCTTTGTCCCCTCCTGAATATTTTCCTCCTGTTGGAGGATGTTCTGCAGACTTCAATAATTCCCATACCCTGCTCTCCAAATAGCTTTCCTTCATTTGATCATCGGCCATTGAACAATTTGTTTTTCGAGTGCTCTCTCTGGCTGTGAGCAATGCTGGCAAGGCTGCATTGATTGGCCATCTCTCGTTGCCTGGAATGATTGATTGTGCAACTGAGTGGCTTACTCGACTGCTTCAGATGGTGTTAAAAGTCAACCGGGTGGGGACACCAGAACCCAGTCTGATTCTTTAGTCTCCCAGCATCCCTTAGAGCAGAGAAATTTGCTAGAATTCTTTGAGGATGTAACAAACAGGGTGGATAAAGGGGAACCAGTGGATGTGGTGTACTTGGACTTCCAGAAGGCATTTAACAAGGTGCCACACAAAAGGTTACTGCACAAGATAAAAGTTCATGGGGTTGGAGGTAATATATTAGCATAGATAGAAGATTGGCTGACAAACAGAGAACAGAGAGTCGGGATAAATGGTTCATTCTCTGGTTGACAATCCGTAACGAGTGGGGTGCCGTGCGGATCAGTGCTGGGACCCCAACTATTTATAATCCATATTAACGACTTGGAAGAGGGGACTGAGTGCTGACGATACAAAGATGGGAGGAAGGGTAATGTGTGAGGAGGACCTAAAGAGGCTGCAGGGGGTCAGAGACAGGCTAAGTGAGTGGATAAGAATTTAAATTTAGTTAATTTAAGACAGAAATAGACAGTTTCTTAAAGGATAAGGGGTTATGGGGAGCATGCAGGGAAGTGGAACTGAGTCCATGATCAGATCAGCCATGATCTTATTAAATGGCAGAACAGGCTCAAAGGGTCGTATGGCCTACTCCTGTTCCTATTTCTTATGTTCTTATGTTCTAAGAAGGCAGAGGAGAGATTTAATAGTGGTGTTCAAAATCATGAAAGGTTTTGATAAGAGTAAAGCAGGAGAGATTGTTCCCACTAGCAGAAGGGTCGGTAACCAGAGGACACAGATTTAAGGTGATTGGCAAAAAGAGTGAGAGATGAGAACATTCATTTACACAAGTTGTTGTGATCTGGAGGGCGGTGCAGCAGATTAAATAGTAACGCTCAAAAGGGAATTGGATAAATACTTGAAGGGGAAAAGTTGCAGGGATTTGGGGAAAGGGTCTGGGAATTGCACTAATTGGATCACACTTTCAAAGAGCAGGCACGATGGGCCGAATGGCCTATTTCTGTGCTGTATGATTCCAATATCTACACATCCAACAGGGGGCCTGGAAAGGAACTGTTTGTAGTTTAGAGTCGCAGAGGTTAACATCCCGACAGCGTCCAACTGTTCACTAACTCAACGCAGACTGCAGATCGAACCTGGAACTTTTGCTAGCCTTAGTGAAAGCACTGGACTGGGCAATGGGGGGGCGGCGGGGAGGTGCCATGTAGGATTGTGTTAACAGTTATGGTGATTCTCGCAGTCGGATTCGTCCCGGGTTAGGGAGAGGTGCAGCTCAGACTTAAAGCAGCTTCCCAAACTAGTGGCATTAAACGTACTGGAGTTGGAGAAAGGATGCTTGTCCATTTTGAACTGTCGGTGGAACGGCATTTCTTTTCAGCCAGGATTGGGCTCTCGGGAGTCTGAGGCAACGACGCCAGCCCGCGTTGCGCCAGCTTGGCCCCTTGTCGTGCCGCGTGTTGATGTCCCCGTGCTGTGTCACAATGTTGCAAAAACCAGCTTCAGTAACCAGTACTAAAAGCCGGAAATGCTCACGTACCCCCAATTGCAAATACTGCCTTGTGCCTCTCTGCCAGCCATCTGTTGTCCTACATTTTTATGCAGCGCTATCCCTTCCAGGCCAGCTGCTCCCCGGCTGAGCTGTGTTGTGTGCAGATAGAAAAATGCACTTGTCCTACTGCTGACGCGATTGATGGTCGATTCAATCTCCGTAGCATTCTGCTGTCGGCAGCCCTCGCGCTCAGGGGCGATAAGTGTGTCCATTCTGGGAGTCCTGACAACACCACGGTCCAATGAGAGGTTTTGCCTTGAGGCTATAATGGTGTCGTAGCTTTATCCAAAAGCATAACTCTGGAAATAAACCCAACTTGCCACAAAAGTGGCTGCCCCTCATCCTTCCCAAGATTGCAGCTGCCACTTTTATTGGTGTTGTAGACTTTGTGAACTGAGCATCGGCTCTCCGTGCTCCCTGCACGTCAGAAGCAAGAGATGCACTTGAAGCACAGGATCAGGAGGACATTAGGGGGCAAGGGTGAAGATTTGAGGGGTCTGCTGCACTGATCCTATGCACGCATGGATTACCCCTTGCTAATATGCCCTCTAATTGTTTTTGTTGGATGCCTGGCCTCTCAAACAAAAGAAATAGGAGCAGGAGTCGGCCATTCGGCCCCTCGAGCCTGCTCCGCTATTCAGTAAGATCATGGCTGCCCTGATCTTGGCCTCAACTCCACTTTCCTGCCTGCTACCCATAACCTTGGACTACCCTACCGGGCTGCAAAACCCCATTCACATTTCCACGCATGTGCGGTTTGTCCGTTGAAAAGTCAGTGAGCGGCTTCCAGATCTCTGCGCCGCTTAAAACGGGAACATTGCACCTCGTCCCACTCCAGCATTTAACATGCCCAAGACATGTAACCTTTTGCTGCTGGCTGAAGCTGAATAAACATATTTATGGCTTTGTACATCTTTTTGTAGCTTTTTCACCTTGCACTAATGTAACTGTAGGGCCGCATCCTGATGTATTCTTCACATGGATGGTTTGGACTTTATTTTTTTCCAAAGAACTTACATTTTTCTTAATAGGAAGGGGATTGACTGGCTATATGCTGAGAGGTTGTTTCTCCCTGGCTGGAGGGTCTAGAACCAGGGGGCACAGTCTCAGGATAAGGGGTCGGTCATTTAAGACACAGATGAGGAGGAATTTCTTCACTCGGAGTGTTGTGAATCTTTGGAATTCTTTGCCCCAAGGGATATGGATGCTGAGTCTCTGAATATATTCAAGGCTGAGATCGATAGATTTTTGGAGTCGAGGGGAATCAAGGGATATGGAGATCGGGCGAGAAAGTGGAGTTGAGGTCGATGATCAGCCATGATATTGAATGGCGGAGCAGGCTCAAGGGGCAGAATGGTCCATTCCTGCACCTATTCCTGCAGGGGAGTGGGACTAATTGCAGCTCTTTCAGAGAATCGGCACGGGCATGATGGGCCGTGCGGCCTCCTTCCGTGCTGTACGATCCTATGATTTGTATGTTGCCATGGTCGGTTTTGAGCAACAGTGTGTCTTGTCATTACAGTTTCAGTCGAGAGGCCTCGTGAAATCGCCTGGGAAGTCGTCTTTTACTACCTTTGTTGATCTCGGAATGTACCAGATGGGTGCTGGTGGGGAAACCATACAAATCAGCGGTGAGTACTGAGACGTGGCAGATGTGCTTAACCTGGCCCTTGCCCAAAGGGAGGAAAGCTGTGCTGTCGATCGTACATCGGCACTTGCATATTCCTGCCAGTATCAAAGGAAGAGCAAAGGGATGCTGTTTTTTGTTAATCTGTCTGTCCATTCATCCATCCATCAAAGATTCCTCTTTCAATCAGCCACCATACTGGTCCCGTACCTCTGTCGATGCAACACATGGACAGGAAGCTGAGACATTGGCTCGGTCCCTGTCTTATCTGTGAGCTCCTTGGCCACTAGGCCAGTCAATGAAGCACAGTACCTGAGGACTGACTTGTTGAGAGACAGCCCAAGGGTTGTCTTGGGGTATCTCTCGAGACAGCGTAGACTTCGAGCAGTAATTTTATCGAATTGCCACTAACCTCAATAGGCATTTGAGTCTTGATTTTGTTTCACATTTGCTGAAGGACTGTAACGGGCTTGGGCCTCAGTTAGAACTTCCTGATTTGTCCAGAGCGTTGTCAATCAAAACACATTTGACCCATCAGAAAGCTCTGTCAGGGTGGGCTTCTCGTCACATTTGCAAACTCTGCAAGTCTGTACCCTACAGGCACAGTTAATGAGATTAAAAGGGGTGGTGATTTGGAATATTAACGGAAACTAGCAGTTGCTATATGCTGCAGTTTGTGGGAAATCTTGTGCCTCTTGCTCATTCTCTTCGCAACACCCCCTCCTCCCATCCAATCCAACTTTCCCTGTGGTGGGCCAAGATTAAAGTGTAGGACGGTTGATGAACAGTGGTGTACATTTATGGAGATATTTCACAACTCTGAAGAAAAATATATTCGTGAGGATGAAAGGGCGTAAGAGAAAAGATAGCCATCTGTGGCTAACCAAAGAAATAAAGTACGGTATCCAATTAAAACAAGAGCATACAATGTGGCCAAAACTAGTGGGAGGACAGAAGATTGGGAGGCGTTTAAAAGCCAACAAAGAATGACTAAAAAAAATGATTAAGAAAGGGAAGATAGACTATGAAAGTAAACTAACACGAAATATAAAAACAGATAGCAAGAGTTTCTATAGGTATATAAAAAGGAAAAGAGTGGCTAGAGTAAATGTTGGTCCCTACGAGGACAAGACTGGGGAATTAGTAATGGGGAACATGGAGATGGCAGAAACTCTGAACAAATATTTTGTATCAGTCTTTACAGTAGAGGACACGAACAATATTCCGACAGTTGATAGTCTAGGGGTTATAGCAGGGGGAACTTGACACAATCACGAAGGAGATGGTACCCAGTAAGATAATGGGGACTAAAGGTGGATAAATCCCCTGGACCTGATGACCTGCATCCTAAGGTCTTAAGAGAAGTAGCAGCAGGGATAGTGGATGCATTGGTTGTAATTTACCAAAATTCCTTGGATTCTGGGGAGGTCCCAGCAGATTGGAAAACTGCAAATGTAACGCGGCAGACAAAAAGTAGGAAACTAGACCAATTCGCCAAACATCTGTGGTTGGGAAGATATTGGAGTCCATTATTAAAGAAGCAATAGTAGGACATTTGGAAAACCAAAATTCGGCCAGGCAGAGACAGCATGGATTTATGAAGAGGAAATAATGTTTGACAAATTTGCTAGAATCCTTTGAGGATGTAACGAACAGGGTGGATAAAGGGAAGCCAGTGGATGTGGTGTATTTGGACTTCCAGAAGGCATTTGACAAGGTGCCACATAAAAGGTTACTGCACAAGGTAAAAGTTCACGGGGTTGGGGGTAATATATTAGCATGGATAGAGGATTGGCTCACGAACAGAAAACAGAGTAGGGATAAATGGTTCATTCTTGGGTTGGCAATCAGTAACCAGTGGGGTGTGCTGGGACCCCAACTATTTACAATCTGTATTAACGACTTGGAGGAAGGGACTGAGTGTAACGCAGCCAAGTTTGCTGACGATACAAAGATGGGAGGAAAAGCAATGAGAGGAGGACACACAAAATTTGCAAAAGGACACAGGCTAAGTGAGTGGGCAAACATTTGGCAGATGGAGTATAATGTTGGAAAGTGTGAGGTCATGCACTTTGGCAGAAAAAAAATCAAAGAGCAAGTTATTATTTAAATGGAGAAAGATTGCAAAATGCTGCAGTACAGCGGGACCTGGGGGTACTTGTGCATGAAACACAAAGGTTAGTATGCAGGGACAGCAAGTGATCAGGAAGGCCAATGGAATCTTGGCCTTTATTGCAAAGGGGATGGAGTATAAAAGCAGGGAAGTCTTGCTAAAGTTGTACAGGGTATTGCTGAGGCCACACCTGGAGTACTGCGTGCAGTTTTGGTTTCCATATTTACAAAAGGGATATACTTGCTTTGGAGGCAGTTCAGAGAAGGTTCACTAGGTTGATTCTGGAGATGAGGGGGTTGACTTATGAGGAAAGGTTGAGTAAGTTGGGCCTCTACTCATTGGAATTCAGAAGAATGAGAGGTGATCTTATCGAAACGTATAAGATTATGAGGGGGCTTGACAAGGTGGATGCAGAGAGGATGTTTCCACTGATAGGGGAGTCTAGAACTAGAGGGTATAATCTTTGAATAAGGGGCTGCCCATTTAATACAGAGATGAGGAGGAATTTCTTCTCGGCGTTGTAAATCTGTGGAATTCGCTGCCTCAGAGAGCTGTGGAAGCTGGGACATCGAATAAATTTAAGACAGAAATAGATAGCTAAGGGAATAAGGGGTTATGGAGAGCTGGCAGGGAAGTGGACTTGAGTCCATGATCGGATCATCCATGATCGTATTAAATGGCGGAGCAGGCTCGAGGGGACATATGGCCTACCCCTGCTCCTAATAGTAAGACGAGCATTAGCCAAAACGGCCCATTAAATCATTGGTTATCTTGCGATGTGACTGTCAAGTTACAGGGATTTAGTCTGCGATGGATGACGAGTAAGCAACACTGGAAATAACTGTAAATCGCGTACAAAGTGTCGAGTATATGTGACCACCTAATTAGCTGGCGGGTTTCTTCATTGGAACATGATGTCGGAGTATTGATGAGTTTATGAACCGGAGAGAACTTCTGGTGTGGTTCATGAAGTAATCCAGGCTCTTGTGTTCCAGCCTTATAAACTACACCTGTCTCCTGTTGATCCAGTGTGTGCTGTGATTGTTGCAGCTTGATTAATACCAGGTTCAGTGGGGAGCAGCTTAGAATCTTGGAGCAATACGGTTGGAAGTTCATGTAGGTCGTTGTTTAGGGCTTGTCATCTATGCAAGTAATAGGCATGAGGGTCTACAGGGAGTTAGAGGCATTAAAATCAAATAGTTCGCATTTCCTGTGCTCCATGAAGCTCCATATAATGTCTTGTATATGAGGAACCTTACCTCCAAGTTTATACAGAGATAGTTTTCTAATGTCCTCCTTCTTCTGAAGCGTTGAGACACCAAGGTCGATGACTGCAAGTAGCCTCACTTGAGGGTTCTTGGTCCTTACCGTCCCACCATCAGGAAGTGACGGATGAAGGGCAGCCAGTCCCCTGGCCAGTGGGATTTCTTCAGCACACTTTTCCAGTGACCAGCTGAAAGTGTCATTGGCGGAGCCCTCGTTGCTCTCTTTGGAGAATGTGCGCACCGCGCAAATCGAGAAGGATTTGGGGCAGGGCGGGGATTTAGTTCATGCATTCTGCAATTAACATTGATCGTTGACCTGCTTTTCTGCTCCTAGGTTTAAGTATCAGTGACATGAGTCGACTAAACCAGCTGAAGTTCGAGGACAGGAAGTGCTCCGTGGTGAACGTTAATCCCGCCAATACACGGCCACACAGCGACACGCCGGAAATACGCAAATACAAGAAACGCTTTAACTCCGAAATACTTTGCGCTGCTTTGTGGGGTCAGTAACTGCAGTGTTATTTGTTTAATGTGCCTTTTGGTGCTGTGCTCCTCTCCACTTGGATAAGGTGGTCCTTCAGCTGTGGAAATTGTCTATTTACACTGATTTGCGGAGGTATATGTGCCAGCCGCAGCTCAGTGGGCAGCACGCTCCACTCTGAGTCAGAAGGTTGTGGGTTCAAGTCCCACTCCAGAGACTTGAGCACCAAAGTCTCGACTGACACTCCCGTGCAGTGCCGAGGGAGCGCTGCACTGTCAGAAGTGCCGTCTTTTGGGTGAGACGTTAAGCCAAGATCGTGTCTGCTCTCTCAGGCGGACGTAAAAGATCCCATGGCATTATTTCGAAGAGCAGGGGAGTTATCCCCGATGTCCAGATAGGGGATGGGTGACCAACAGGAAGAGCAGTGGAAGGAAGGTAGCGCAGGGGTCCCCTGCAAAACAGATACACTGCTTTGGGTACTGTTGAGGGGGATGACTCATAAGGGTAGAGCAGCAGGAGCCAAGTTCATGGTACCGTGGGTGGCTCTGCTGCACAGGAGGGCATGAAAAAGAGTGGGAGAGCTATAGTGATAGAGGATTCGATTGTAAGGGGAATAGATAGACGTTTCTGCGGCCGCAACCTAGACTCCAGGATGATATGTTGCCTCCCTGCTGCAAGGGTCAAGGATGTCTCTGAGCGGGTGCAGGACATTTTGAAAAGGGAGGGTGAACAGCCAGTTGTCGGTATCAACGATATAGGTAAAAAAACGGGATGAGGTCCTACAAGCTGAATTTAGGGAGCTAGAAGTTAAATTAAAAAGTACGACCTCAAAGGTAGTAATCTCAGGATTGCGACCAGTGCCATGTGCTAGTCAGAGTAGGAATCGCAGGATAGTTCAGATGAATACGTGGCTTGAGGAGTGGTGCAGAAGGGAGGGATTCAAATTCCTGTGACATTGGAACTGGTTCTGGGGGAGGTGGGGGACCAGTACAAACCAGACGGTCTGCACCTGGGCAGGACCGGAACCAATGTCCTCGGCGGAGTGTTTGCTAGTGCTGTTGGGGAGAGGGGTTGAACTAATATGGCAGGGGGAAGGGAACCTATGCAGGGAGACAGGAAAATAAAATAGGGGCAGAAGCAAAAGATAGAAAGAAGAAAAGTAAAAATGGAGGGCAGAAAAACCCAAGGCAAAAATCAAAAAGGGCCACATTGCAGCCAAATTCTGAAAGGGCAAAGTGTGTTTAAAAAGACAAGCCTGAAGGCTCTGTGCCTCAATGCGAGGAGTATTCATAATAAGGTGGACGAATTAACTGCATAGGCAGCAGTGAATGAATATGATATAATTGGCATCACGGAGACATGGCTCCAGGATGACCAAGGCTGGGAACTCAATACCCAGGGTTATTCAACATTCAGGAAGGATAGACAGAAAGGAAAAGAAGGTGGGGTAGCGTTGCTGCTTAAAGAGGAAATTAACCCAATAGTAAGGAAGGTTATTAGCTTGGATGATGTGGAATCTGCATGGATGGAGCTGCGGAATACCAAAGGGCAGAAACGCTAGTGGGAGTTGTATACAGACCACCAAACAGTAGTAATGAGGTTGGGGATAGCATCAAACAAGAAATTAGGGATGCGAGCAATAAAGGTACGGCCGTTATCATGGGCAACTTTAATCTATATATAGATTGGGCTAACCAAACTGGTAGCAATACGATGGAGGAGGATTTCCTTGAGTGTATTAGGGATGATTTTCTGGACCAAGTACGTTGAGGAACCAACTCGAGGGCTGGCCATCCTAGACTGGGTGATGTGTAATGAGAAAGGACTAATTAGCAATCTTGTGCAAGGCCCCTTGGGGAAGAGTGACCATCATCTGGTAGAATTCCTTATTACGATGGAGAGTGACGCAGTTAATTCAGAGACTAGAGTCCTGAATTTAAGGAAAGGATCTTCGATGGTATGAGACGTGAATTGGCTAGAATAGATTGGCAAATAATACTTAGAGGGTTGATGGCGGATAGGCAATGGCAAACATTTAAAGATCACATGGATGAACTTCAACAATTGTACATCCCTGTCTGGAGTAAAAATAAAACTGGGAAGGTGGCTCAACGGTGGCTAACAAGGGAAATTAAGGATAGAATTAAATCCAAGGAAGAACCATTTAAATTGGCCAGAAAAAGCAGCAAACCTGAGGACTGAGAGAAATTTAGAATTCAGCAGAGGAGGACAAAGGGTTTAATTAGGAGGGGGAAAATAGAGTATGAGAGGAAACTTGCCGGGAACACAAAAACTAACTGCAAAAGCTTCTATTGATATGTGAAGAGAAAAAGATTAGTGAAGACAAACTTAGGTCCCTTGCAGTCAGATTCAGGTGAATTTATAATGGGGAACAAAGAAATGGCAGACCAGTTGAACAAATACTTCGGTTCTGTCTTCAAGAAGGAAGACACAAATAACCTTCCGGAAATACTTGGGGACCGAGGGTCTAGTGAGGAGGAGGAACTGAAGGGTATCCATATTAGGCAGGAAATTGTGTTAGGGAAATTGATGGAATTGAAGGCCGATAAATCCCCGGGGCCTGATGGTCTGCATCCCAGTGTACTTAAGGAAGTGACCTTAGAAATAGTGGATGCATTGGTGATCATTTTCCAACAGTCTATCGATTCTGGATCAGTTCCTATGGACTGGAGGGTAGCTAATGTAACACCACTTTTTTAAAAAAAAAAAGGAGGGAGAGAGAAAACAGGGAATTATAGACTGGTTAGCTTGACATCAGTAGTGAGGAAAATGTTGGAATCAATTATTAAAGATGAAATAACAGCGCATTTGGAAAGCAGTGACAGGATCGGTCCAAGTCAATATGGATTTATGAAAGGGAAATCATGCTTGACAAATTTTCTGGAATTTTTTTGAGGATGTAACTAGTAGAGTGGACAAGGGAGAACCAGTGGATGTGGTGTATTTCGACTTTCAAAAGGCTTTTGACAAGGTCCCACAAGAGATTGGTGTGCAAAATTAAAGCACATGGTATTGGGGGTAATGTACTGACGTAGATAGAGAACTGGTTGGCAGACAGGAAGCAGAGAGTCGGGATATACGGGTCCTTTTCAGAATGGCAGGCAGTGACTAGTGGGGTGTCCCAGGGCTCAGTGCTGAGACCCCAGCTATTTACAATACACAATGATTTAGATGAAGGAATTGAGTGTAATATCTCCAAGTTTACAGATGACACTAAAACTGGGTGGCGTTGTGAGCTGCGAGGAGGATGCTAAAACTGCACATGATATTCAAGGTGTGGCCTCACCAAGGCCCTGTACAACTGCAGTAAGACCTCCCTGGTACCAACTTGGAAAGGCAAATTTAGTTACAAGTCAGGAAAGCCCTTCTCCTCTCAGTGAGCAGCACATGAATGGACTTCCAGCTAGAGTAGTGGAGGTGAAATCTCTGCAATCAATTAAGGAACAGTAGTTTGCTGCATTGAAAGAACTTTGGGGTTTTTGCAGCACATAAACAGGCCATTCGGCCCAATTGTCTGTCCCACAGTATTTATACTCCACACGAGCCTCCTCCCACCCTACTTCATCCAACCCCATCAGCACATCCTTCGGGGTGATGGGATTAAGATTTGCTGAATGGCCATCTTCCTCCTGAAATACCGGACAATTTTGTGGTGATTGGCGTAATCCAGACTCCGCAATGACCATCACTCATGGGGATTGAGGGAGAGCTGCTGGTTTTACGGCTGGGTCATTGTAGGGAAGCTTTACGAGCTGAATTATGTTTAGTGGTTGCTTTGTAAAGTGATCTCATTGTAATGTGAACTTGTGCCAAGTTTTTGCAGCAATTCACACCTCTCACAGAAGCTCTTTCTTACTTCCCACCCTTGATTTAATTTGTTCAACAATATGAAGTGTCATACCGCACTGCAATCTGGTGCAAGCCTCTGTACCTGTGTGATCTGTACGGCAGTTTCGTGGCACCTTTCCAATGTACTATCGAGCTCAGTATCTCTTCCAAACCAGTTCTCGCCCCCAACCCCTCAAGTTAAAGTTGGCTGCTTATCGGGGCATCACAGCTCCTCACACCATGCTCCATGAGATGGCAAAAAGACTTGATAAACTCACCACGAAAGCACTTAAAATCGCGCTGGAAATTCTGGCAAGTAGCAGCCAATATCGATGCAGCTGGTATCAAGCCACCGTCCAAATGGACGGAATCGTGGGACGCACGCAGCATAAAGAACCGACACCTCCTCACTGACCCATCAGCAGAGGTCGCTGGCTTCGACCTCCCTCGAAGACAGTGGACAGCGCGTAAACGGAACCCACACAGGGCACGATGATGTGGCCACCTACTCCACAAGTGGAAGATGAGGGACAGCCCGAAGTGCGACTGTGGCTCTGAGTCCCACAGACCATGGCACACGTCACATCAACCTGTCCACTGAGATCTGTGGCGGGAAGCACCTCATTTCCCCACCCAGCATATATCCCAGGAGCCCATCGAATGGAGAGCCAAACTAGACACCTCATGGTACATGGTACACCAATCATTGAAAGTTGGCATGCAGGTGGTGAAGAAGGCAAATTACATGTTAGCCTTCATAGCGAGAGGAATTGAGTATAGGAGCAGGGAGGTCTTACTGCAGTTGTACAGGGAACATTGTGTACAGTTTTGGTCTCCTAATCTGAGGAAGAACATTCTTGCTATTGAGGGAGTGCAGCGAAGGTTCACCAGACTGATTCCCGGGGTGGCAGGACTGACATATGAAGAAAGACTGGATTGACTGGGCTTATATTCACTGGAATTTATAAGAATGAGAGGGGACCTCATAGAAACATATAAAATTCTGACGGGATTGGGCAGGTTAGATGCAGGAAGAATGTTCCCGATGTTGGTGAAGTCCAGAACCATGGGTCACAGTCTAAGGATAAGGGGTAAGCCATTTAGGACCGAGATGAGGAGAAACTTCTTTACTCAGAGAATTGTGAACCTGTGGAATTCTCTACCACAGAAAGTTGTTGAGGCCAGTTCGTTAGATATATTCAAAAGGAAGTTAGATGTGGCCCTTACATCTAAAGGGATCAAGGGGTATGGAGAGAAAGCAGGAATGGGTACTAAAGTTGCTTGATCAGCCATGATCATATTGAATGGTGGTGCAGGCTTGAAGGGCCGAATGGCCTACTCCTGCACCTATTTTCTATGTTTCTATGATGAGTGTTTCTAGTCATACCAAACAACAATCATAGAAACATAGAAAATAGGAGCAGTAGTGGGCCATTGGGCCCTTTGAGTCTGCTCCGCCATTCAATAAGATCATGGTTGATCTCAACACCATATTCTCGCTTTTTCCCCATATCCCTTGATGTCTTTTGTTTCTAGAAATCTATCTCCCTCTTAAATATATTCAGTGACTTGGCCTCCACAGCCTTCTGTGGTAGAGAATTCCACAGGTTCACCACCCTCTGAGTGAAAACATTTCTCATCTCGGTCCTAAATTTCCTACCCCGTATCCTGAGACTGTGACACCTTGTTCTCGACTTCCCAGCCAGGGAAAACATCCTCCCCGCATCCAGTCTGTCCAACCCAGTCAGAATTGTATACGTGTCAATGAGATCCCCTCTCATTCTTCTAAACTCTGGTGAATACAGGCCTAGTCGACCTAATCTCTCCTCATACGACAATCCTGCCATCCCAGGAATCAGTCTGGTGAACCTTCGCTGCACTCCCTCTATAGCAAGTATATCCTTTCTTGGGTAAGGAGACCAAAACTGCACACAATACTCCAGGTGTAGTCTCACCAAGACCCTGTATAACCAGTCTGAAGATGATTGGGTAATTCTCCTGTCAATCACACCTGGAGGATGCACTGCTGCAAGTGACTGGGATTGATTTTGCGCCCGTCATTTGTATTGTGGAACGATCCTTCACTCTGCATTTTGCAGAAGAAATAAGCCTGCTGTTATCAGGAGACTCTGCTGTGGTTTCGGTCACGAGTTCTGTTTGCTGAAGCTTGTCGAGTCTCTTTCCCGCAAGTCACATTCCGCTGCAGTCATTGGTTGACGCAATGGTATCAATGCTCACTTCGATTAAAGTCTGTTGTTTACACGATGTGCAGGTTGCACCAACGTCTGTGCTCTCTCTCAGGCCAGCATCGAAGCATTGAACACGCTCGATCCACTCCGATGGACGGACCACATTGTCCGCATGTCCGATGCTAGACTCCCGAAACAAGCACTCTACTCCGAGCTCCGTCACGGCAAGCGAGTCCCAGGAGGGCAGAGAAAACGCTTCAAGGACACCCTCAAAGCCTCCTTGAAGAAATGTAACATTCCCACAGACTCTTGGGAATCCCTGGCCCAAGACCGCTCAAAGCGGAGGAGAATCATCCCAGAAAGCACCGAACACTTCGAGTCTCTTCGCTGGGAGCAAGCGAAAGCCAAGTACAAACAGCGGAAGAAGCGCACGCCAAATCAAGCACCCGTCCCACCAGCCACCATCTGCCCCGCCTGTGACAGAGACTGTAGATCCCACATTGGTCTCATCCGTCACCTTGGACTCTTTTAGTGTGGAAGCAAGTCATCCTCGACTCCAGGGGGACTGCCTGGGAAGAAGAGAAGATGTCTGTGAGCCAGCCAGTTGTTTAAAGTGACAGTGAGTACTGAGCAAAATTCTCTACGAGACAGTTTGGTGTCGGAAAGACGGAAAGAAAAAAACAGCTGGCAATATTGAGCGCAGTAATATTCTGAGCAGGGCGTCAAGGGAGAGGCGGAGCAGCTGATGACTTGGCTGTTTCAAGTGCTCGGAAGCACAACATAGAAGAGCTGATATGAGGCAAGATTCTGAGCAATGCATCTGGGGATTCCAATGCAAGCATTGAGATCTGCAGAGTTGGCTTAGATAGGTTTTGGTGAGTTCAGCCCCGGAAAGATCCCCCACGTGATTATTAAAAGCACTCCGTCAGGTTGCAATTACCGTCCATTTACCATATGACCGTTTTCTAAACCGTGCATCTTGGGTCAGACTTGCTGATCACTATCACAGGATGGTGATGGATGAAGGTCGTTCAGCCCATCCGCAATATCCCCTCATTCTTGCATTTCTATAGCGCCTTTCACGCCTTCCGGACGATGCAAAGCACTTTGCAGCCAATTAATTACTTTTTGGAGTGTAGTCACTCTTGTAATGTAGGGAACACGGCAGTCAGTTCATGTACAGCACAATCTCACAAACTGCAATGGGATAATGACAATAATTTGTATTTTAGCGATGTTGGTTTTGAGAGATGAATACTTTCCAGTACACGAGAGGGGTAACGCCTCTGCTCCTCTCTGAAATAGTGCCATGGGATCTTTTAAGTCCACCTGAGAGAGCAGGCGGATCTTCGGTTTAACGTCTTATCCGAAAGACGGCACTTCTGACATTGCAGCGCTCCCTCAGCACTGCACTGGGTGTGTCAGCCTAGATTTATGTGCTCAAGCATCTGGAGTGAGACATTGATTTCCCACCATGCCTGAAGATTGCTGCACTTTTATATTTCAAAAAAAACTAACTGGCTGTGCACAACTGGAGAAGGTGTCTATCCCGTGTCCTCTTACTGAAGTTAATACGGTCTTTGCACCAATACTTGTTGTACAGTGAAGCTGGGTAATGTAATGCAGGTGCAGCAGTATTTTGCAGGGTACTTATGTTTCGAAACAATGTTAATTGCTCAGTGCTTTGTGCTGAGGTGATTAATGTTCCATTTCCATTGGTCTTAACACCGCTTGTTGCGTAATTAACTGGGGTGGGCGAAAACCCCTCGGAGACTCGCTGTGGATTTAATGCAGACAAGGGAACAGAGCCAGGAATTGAAAGAAAAACAAGCTCGAGTTGATAAATCTTCAGGAGCGAGATCTCTGTGCTTTTGGAGCCCGGGGGCCTCGGCCCCCTCCGTGATTCGTAACATAGGCCGTACGCATCCACCGCCATCTCATTGATCAAGCGGCAAGAGCTTCTCGTTTTGTGCGAGAGCAGCAGCCGTGGCAATGCAAACACAAATACTCATCCACTCACAGGCAGTCCCTCGAATGAGAAAATATATGCAGGAGTAGGCCATTCGACCCTTCGGGCCTGCACCACCATTCAATAAGATCATGGCTGATCATTCACCTCAGTACCCCTTTCCTGCTTTCTCTCCATACCCCTTGATCCCCTTCACCATAAGAGCCATATCTAACTCCCTCTTGAATATATCCAATGAACTGGCATCAACAACTCTCTGCGGTAGGCAATTCCACAGGTTCACAACTCTGAAGAAGTTTCTCCTCATCTCAGTCCTAAATGGCTTCCCCCTTATCCTTAGACTGTGTCCCCTGGTTCTGGACTTCCCCAACATCGGGAACATTCTTCCTGCATCTAACCTGTCCAGTCCCGTCAGAATTCTATATGTTTCTATGAGATCCCCTTTCATCCATCTAAACTCCAGTGAATAAAGGCCCAGTCGATCCAGTCTCTCCTCATGTCAGTCCAGCCATCCCGGGAATCAGTCTGGTGAACCTTCGCTGCACTCCCTCAATAGCAAGAACGTCCTTCCTCATTAGGAGACCAAAACTGAACACAATATTCCAGGTGAGGCTTCACCAAGGCCCTGCACAACTGCAGTAAGACCTCCCTGCTGCTATACTCAAAACCCCCAGCTATGAAGGCCAACATACCATTTGCCACCTTCACCGCCTGCTGTACCTGCATGCCACCTTTCAATGACTGATGTACCATGACACCCAGGTCTTGTTGCACTTCCCCTTTTCCTAATCTGCTGCCATTCAGATAATATTCTGCCTTCATGTTTTTGCCCCCAAAATGGATAACCTCACATTTATCCACATTATACTGCATCTACCATGTATTTGCCCACTCACCTAACCTGTCCAAGTCACCCTGCAGCCTCCTAGCGTCCTCCTCACAGCTCACACCGCCACCCAGCTTAGTGTCATCTGCAAACTTGGAGATGTTACACCCAATTCCTTCATCTAAATCATTGATGTATATTGTAAATAGCTGGGGTCCCAGCACTGAGCCCTGCGGCACCCCACTAGTCACTGCCTGCCATTCTGAAAAGGACCCGTTTATCCCAACTCTCTGCTTCAGTCTGCCAACCAGTTCTCTATCCACGTCCGTACATTACCCCCAATACCATGTGCTTTAATTTTGCACACCAATCTCTTGTGTGGGACCTTGTCAAAAGCCTTTTGAAAGTCCAAATACACCACATCCACTGGTTCTCCCTTGTCCACTCTACTAGTTACATCCTCAAAAAAAATTCCAGAAAATTTGTCAAGCATGATTTCCCTTTCATAAATCCATATTGACTTGAACCGATTCTGTCACTGCTTTCCAAATGCGCTGTTATTTCATCTTTAATAATGGATTCCAACATTTTCCCCACTACTGACATCAGGTTAACCGGTCGATAATTACCCGTTTTCTCTCTTCCCTTTTTTATAAAGTGGTGTTACATTAGCTACGCTCCAGTCCATAGGAACTGATCGAGTCGATAGGCTGTTGGAAAATGACCACCAATGCATCCACTATTTCTAGGGCTACTTCCTTAAGTCCTCTGGGATGCAGACTATCAGGCCCCGGGGATTTATCGGTCTTTAATCCCATCAATTTCCCAACCACACTTTCCTGCCGAATAAGGATATCCTTCAGTTCCTCCTCCTCACTAAACCCTCGGTCCCCTAGTACTTCCAGAAGCTTATTTGTGTCTTCCTTCGTGAAGACGGAATCAAAGTATTTGTTCAGCTGGTCTGCCATTTCTTTGTTCCCCATTATAAATTCACCTGAATCTGACTGTAAGGGACCTACATTTGTCTTCACTAATCTTTTTCTCCTCACATATGTATAAAAGCTTTTGCAGTCAGTTTTTATGTTCCCGGCAAGCTTCCTCTCGTACTCTATTTTCCCCCTCCTAATTAAACCCTTTGTCCTCCTCTGAATTCTAAATTTCTCCCAGTCTTCAGGTTTTCTGCTTTTTCTTGGCAATTTATATGCCTCTTCCTTGAATTTAACACTATCCTTAATTTCCCTTGTTAGCCACGGTTGAGCCACCTTCCCTGTTTATTTTTACTCCAGACAGGGGTGTGCAATTGTTGAAGTTCATCCATGTGATCTTTAAATGTTTGCCATTGCCTATCCACCATCAACCCTCTAAGTATCATTTGCCAGTCTATTCTAGCCAATTCACGTCTCATACCATTGAAGTTACCTTTCCTTAAGTTCAGGACCCTAGCCTCTGCATTGACTGCGTCATTCTCCATCTTAATAAGGAATTATACCATATTATAGTCACTCTTCCCCAAGGGGCTTCGCACAACAAGATTGCTAATTAGTCCTTTCTCATTAAGCCTCACCCAGTCTAGGATGGCCAGCCCTCTAGTTTGTTCCTCGACATATTGGTCCAGAAAACCATCCCTAATACACTTCAGGAAATCTTCCTCCATCGTATTACTACCAGTTTGGTTAGCCCAATCTATATGTAGATTAAAGTTGCCCATGATAACTGCTGTACCTTTATTGTACGCATCCCTAGTTTCTTGTTTGATGCTGTCCCAACCTCACTACTACTGTTTGGTGGTCTGTACACAACTCCCAATAGCGTTTTCTGCCCTTTGGTATTCCGCAGCTCCACCCATACCGATTCCACATCATCCAAGCTAATGTCCTTCCTTACTATTGCGTTAATTTCCTCTTTACCCAGCAACGCTACCCCACCTCCTTTTCCTTTCTGTCTATCCTTCCTGAATGTTGAATACCCCTGGGTATTGAGCTCCCAGCCTTGGTCACCCTGGAGTTCACAGGTGTTTCGATGAAGGGCCCTATGTTCCGGTCTTGAGCTCCAATTGAGGGGTGGAAGATGCCTGTGCGTGGATTTTTTTAAACGTGTGGTGACCGTTGCACACCAACCACCGCATGTGTTTGACAGAGCTAGGCCTTTATCCAGTGGCAAGGATTAACCAAGATGACTGGAGACCTGCTCTGCCGCACGGACCTAGAATGCGCACACATTGCAGTGTGGCTGGCTCATGCTTCCCCTGGGCCCCCGTATCCTTATCTGTCGCACCTCCGCCATAAACATTCATCACGTCTCACCACAAGCACTCGCCGCTCTTCAGCCCCGACCTTCCCACTCCTCTGTTCCTGGGCTCTACCGATGTTCCTGTCCACGCTCTGAAACGGCGATCAGGGTTTTGATGACGTCACCCAATTGCCCATCTCAAAATCCTTGGAACAGCTCGTGCTGGAGGTAGAAGAGGTATGCCGCTCCAGCTCTTTTATAGCCCGACCTGCGGAGCTGTTCTCTCGCAGGTCGGGGGGGGCCATGACACAAATAGCAACACAAAAAACAGAAGAATGCAAAACACTGGAACCACTCAGCCCAAAGACAAGTTAGCGTTTCGGCTACAGATTCACAACTGATGAAACGTTTCTAACCAAGACTCACTTCTAAAAGGAAGAAAGACTTGCATTTATGTAGCACCTTTCATGACCACCGGACATCTGAGCTTTACAACCAAATGAAGTACTTTTGGAGTATAGTCTCTGTTGTAATGTGGGAAACACGGCATCCAATTTGTGCACAGCAAGCTCCCACAAGCAACAATGAGCTAATGACCAGATAATCTGTTTTTATTATATCAATTGCGGGATAAATATTGGCCCCAGGACACCGGGGATAACTCCCCTGCTCTTTTTTGAAATAGTGCCATGGGATCTTTTACGTCCACCTGAGAGAGCAGACAAGGGCTTGAGTTTAACATCCCATTCGAAAGACGGCTCCTCCGACAGTGCGGTGCTCCCTCAGCATTGCACTGGGTGCGTCGGCCTAGGTTTATGTTCTCAAGTCTCCTGGAGTGGGACTCGGGCAGTGTGCAACCCACTGAGCCACAGCTGACACTAAAATGGAAACAAAATGCTGGGCACAGACAGCAGCTTAATAAAGTTGGAGGTGATCGCAATCAAATTGTGCGGTGCTATGCTCACACTACACCTTGTGATACTGGAGACTTGCAAGTGCTGGACACTGAACACTCACGATGCTGATTCCTAGTTTCAAGGGACACTGTCCGTTATCTGGGCAGACTGGAGAAACGTGGGCTTTTCGGCCTTGGAAGCAGGTTTGCAAAAGGTGATCTTGTAGAGGTGGATAAAATAATGGAACGAATGGGGGAAAAAGTAAATCTGGAAAATTGCTTTAAAGCAAACTGCAAGGGAAAGGCAAGCAGGTGCTGATTCAAACGAGTAAGAGGACTGATATCAAGACAACGCACGCACTCAGCAATGCATGGAACGGATTAGCGGGTAGAGTATGGAAGGTGAAAATCCTGGATGTTTGACAAAAAAACAATTGGATACCTCAATGGCAGGGATTTAATTTCTTTCTGAATGTCATCATTGGCCTTTGTAATCTGTAAATGCATTGTGACCATTTTTTTTTAAATGGCAATTTAATATTGAGCTGAAGGTCCTTCATCGGTGCCGCCAGCATCCTGAAATCTGTGGCGTACTTCGCGACTTCCTGGTCTTCGGGCCATCGGTGGGTATAGAACCGGTGTTTGGCTGTGAGGATGCTCTCCTTGAGTTGCTCCTGGATTAGGGTTAAGAGCTCCTTGTACGATTTGGTCATTGTCTTCGCTGGTGCCAGCAAGTCCCTGATGAGGCCATAGACGTTGGGCCGACAACTGGTTAGCAGGATAGCGTGGCGCTTATCAGCCAGTGTAGCCGGGTCGTCTCCTGCCAGGTCGTTGCTGTGAAGAAGTGTTCTAGCCTCTCCACAAAGGCATTCCAATCATCAACATCGCCGAACTGCTGCAACGTACCAAGGGTAGCCATTTCCGCATGAAAGTTTGTAATCTTGTCGCCAGTTGTTGTGTCCTTAGATGCTCCACGAGGCAGTGTGTTGTATTGGACTGTAGTGACCGTACATAGAAACATAGAAAATAGGTGCAGGAGTAGGCCATTCGGCCCTTCGAGCCTGCACCACCATTCAATAAGATCACGGCTGATCATTCCCTCAGTAGCCCTTTCCTGCTTTCTCTCCAGACCCCTTGATCCCCTGAGCCATAAGGGCCATATCTAACTCTATCTTGAATATATCCAATGAACTGGCATCAACAACTCTGCGGCAGGGAATTCCACAGGTTAACAATGCTCTGAGTGAAGAAGTTTCTCCTCCTCTCAGTCCTAAATGGCCTACCCTTATCCTAAGTCTATGTCCCCTGGTTCTGGACTTCCCCAACATCGAGAACATTCTTCTCGCATCCAACCTGTCCAGTCCCGTCAGAATCTTATTCGTTTCTATGAGATCCCCTCTCATCCTTCTAAACTCCAGTGAATAAAGGCCCAGTTGATCCAGTCTCACATATGACAGTCCAGCCATCCCTGGAATCAGTCTGGTGAATCTTCGCTGCACTCCCTCAATAGCAAGAACGTCCTCCTTCAGATTAGGAGACCACAACTGTACACAATATTCCAGGTGAGGCCTCACTAAGGCCCTGTACAACTGCAGTAAGGCCTCCCTGCTCCTATACTCAAATTCCCTCGCTATGAAGGCCAACATACTATTTGCCTTCTTCACCGGCTGCTGTACCTGCATGCCCACTTTCAGTGACTGATGAACCATGACAACCAGATCTCGTTGCACCTCCCCTTTTCCTAATCTGCCGCCATCCATATAATCTGTCTACGTGTTTTTGCCCCCAAAATGGATAACCTCACATTTATCCACATTATACTGCATCTGCCATGCATTTGCCCACTCACTTAACCTGTCCAAGTCACCCTGCAGCCTCTTAGCGTCTCCTCACAGCTCACACGCCACCCAGTTTAGTGTCATCCGCAAACTTGGAGATATTACATTCAATTCCTTCATCTAAATCATTAATGTATATTGTAAAGAGCTGGGGTCCCAGCACTGAGCCCTGCGGAACTTCATTAGTCACTGCCTGCCATTCTGAAAAGGACCCGTTTATCCCGACTCTCTGCTTCCTGTCTGCCAACCAGTTCTCTATCCACGTCAGTACATTACCCCCAATACCATGCGCTTTGATTTTGCACACCAATCTCTTGTGCGGGACCTTGTCAAAAGCCTTTTGAAAGTCCAAATACACCACATCCACTGGTTCTCCCTTATCCACTCTGCTAGTCACATCCTCAGAAAATTCCAGAAGATTCGTCAAGTATGATTTCCCTTTCATAAATCCATGCTGACTTGGTCTGATCCTGTCACTGCTTTCCAAATGCGCTGCTATTTCATCCTTAATGATTGATTTCAACATTTTCCCACTACTGATGTCAGGCTAACCAATCTATAATTACCCTTTTTCTCTCTTCCCTCCTTTTTTTAAAAAGTGGTGTTACATTAGCTACCCTCCAGTTCATAGGAACTGATCCAGAGTCGATGGACTGTTGGAAAATGATCACCAATGCATCCACTATTTCTATGGCCACTTCCTTAAGTACCCTGGGATGCAGACTATCAGGCCCCGGGGATTTATCAGCCTTCAATCCCATCAATTTCCCTTTATTAGTTAACTCAAGACCAGGCACACCTGTACAGGTAATCTACGAGTCTCGCACTGCTGTGCCCTGTGGTGGCACACCTTGAGATAGTACCAACAATAGCCGTGTAGAATACATGACCCATAAGGGGGCTTAATTTGCGGTCGGAGGCTTCCCATGGACAGATGCCTCCGATCCGCAAAAAATTTACATACTTACCTTCTGCCTCGTGATCCACGGAGACTTGCGCTCCTGGGCCTCTATAGGTAGGCCTGCGTAGAGGCCCATGTATCCCAGGGGCGCATGCAGTTTGCAAGAACCCGTGAGTTCATGTGGGCTGGCCCAACTAATCAAAGACGGAAATCCTCATTCATGCTTATGGGATTCCATATGTATGGAATTCCCATAAGTATGAATGGGAATACCCCAAAAAATACCTCTAGAAATCAAATAGAAAGGGATGATATTTGCTCCAATGAACAAAATGTTGAATCATTGTGGGTGGAGATTAGAGATAGTAAGGGGAAAAAGTCACTGGTCGGCGTAGTTTATCGGCCCCCAAATAAGAACTTCACGGTGGAGCGGGCAATAATCAAGGGAATAATGGAGGCATGTGAAAAAGGAACGGCAGTAGTCATGGGGGATTTTAACCTACATATCAATTGGTCAAATCAAATCGCAGGGGGTAGCCTGGAGGAGGAATTCATAGAATGCATACGGGATTGTTTCTTTGAACAGTATGTAACAGAGCCTACAAGGGAGCAAGCCATCTTGGATCTGGTCCTGTGTAACGAGACAGGAAAAATAAACGATCTCCTCGTAAAAGATCCTCTCGGAATGAGTAATCACAATATGGTTGAATTTGTAATACAGATTGAGGATGAGGAAGTTGTGTCAGAAATTAGCGTACTATGCTGAAACAAAGGGGACTACAGTGGGATGAGGGCAGATTTGGCTAAAGTAGACTGGAAACAAGGACTAAACGGTGGCACAATTGAGGAACAGTGGAGGACTTTTAAGGAGCTCTTTCATAGTGCGCAGCAAAAATATATTCCAGTGAAAAAGAAGGGCGGCAAGGGAAGAGATAACCAGCCGTGGATAACCAAGGAAATAAAGGAAAGTATCAAATCAAAGACCAATGCGTATAAGGTGGCCAAGGTTAGTGGGAAACTAGAGGATTGGGAAGATTTTAAGCAACAGCAAAGAATGACTAAAAAAGCAATAAAGAAAGGGAAGATAGATTACGAAGGTAAACCTGCGCAAAACATAAAAACAGATAGTAAAAACTTTTACAGATATATAAAACGGAAAAGAGTGACTAAAGTAAATGTTGGTCCCTTAGAAGATGAAAAGGGGGATTTAATAATGGGAAATGTGGAAATGGCTGAGACCTTAAACAATTATTTTGCTTCCGTCTTCACAGTGGAAGACACAAAAACCATGCCAAAATTTGCAGGCCACAGGAATGTGGGAAGGGAGGAACTTGAGACAATCACCATCACTAGGGGGGTAGTGCTGGACAGGCTAATGGGACTGAAGGTAGACAAGCCCCCTGGTCCTGATGAAATGCATCCCAGGGTATTGAAGGAGATGGCGGAAGTTATAGCAGATGCATTCGTTATAATCTACCAAAATTCTCTGGACTCTGGGGAGGTACCAGCGGATTGGAAAGCAGCTAATGTAACGCCTCTGTTTAAAAAAGGGGGCAGGCAAAAGGCAGTTTAACATCTGTAGTGGGGAAAATGCTTGAAACTATCATTAAGGAAGAAATAGCGGGACATCTGGATAGGAATAGTGCAATCAAGCAGACGCAGCATGGATTCATGAAGGGGAAATCATGTTTAACTCATTTTCTGGAATTCTTTGAGGATATAACGAGCATGGTGGATAGAGGTGTACCGATGGATGTGGTGTATTTAGATTTCCAAAAGGCATTCGATAAGGTGCCACACAAAAGGTTACTGCAGAAGATAAAGGTACGCGGAGTCAGAGGAAATGTATTAGCATGGATAGAGAATTGGCTGGCTAACAGAAAGCAGAGAGTCGGGATAAATGGGTCCTTTTCCGGTTGGAAATCAGTGGTTAGTGGTGTGCCACAGGGATCAGTGCTGGGACCACAACTGTTTACAATATACATAGAAGAGGGGACAGAGTGTAGTGCAACAAAATTTGCAGATGACACTAAGATTAGTGGGAAAGCGGGTTGTGTAGAGGACTCAGAGGCTGCAAGGAGATTTGGATAGGTTAAGCGAATGGGCTAAGGTTTGGCAGATGGAATACAATGTTGGAAAGTGTGAGGTCATCCACCTTGGGGGGGAAAAAAATAGTAAAAGGGAATATTATTTGAATGGGCAGAAATTACAACATGCTGTGGTGCAGAGGGACCTGGGGGTCCTTGTGCATGAAACTCTTTTGAGTCCTTGTGCATGAATCCCAAAAAGTTAGTTTGCAGGTGCAGCAGGTAATCAGGAAGGCAAATGGAATGTTGGCCATCATTGCGAAAGGGATGGAGTACAAAAGCAGGGAAGTCTTGCAACTGTATAAGGTATTGGTGAGGCCGCACCTGGAGTACTGCGTGCAGTTTTGGTCACCTTACTTAAGGAAGGATATACTAGCTTTGGAAGGGGTCCAGACACGATTCACTCAGCTGATTCCAGAAATGAGGGGGTTACCTTATGATGATAGATTGAATAGACTGGGTCTTTACTCGTTGGAGTTCAGAAGGATGAGGGGTGATCTTATAGAAACATTTAAAATCATGAAAGGGATAGACAAGATAGAGGCAGAGAGGTTGTTTCCACTGGTCGGGGAGACTAGAACTAGGGGACACAGCCTCAAAATACGGGGGAGCCAATTTAAAACTGAGTTGAGAAAGAATTTCTTCTCCCAGAGGGTTGTGAATCTGTGGAATTCTCTGCCCAAGGAAGCAGTTGAGGCTGGCTCATTGAATGTTTTCAAGTCAAAGATAGATAGATTTTTAACCAATAAGGGAATTAAGGGTTACGGGGAGAGGGCGGGTAAGTGGAGTTGAGTCCACGACCAGATCAGCCATGATCTTATTGAATGGCGAAGCAGGCTCAAGGGGCTAGATGGCCTACTCCTGTTCCTAATTCTTATGTTTTTATGTTCTTATCTGGAAATGTTGATCTGTTCTTTACAGTTACTGATAGACCTACTGTATATTTACCGCATTGTGCAATTTTTCTTTATCTAATTTATGGCTGTGTCTGTGGTTACATTGAGCACGTCAAAGTGAAACTACTTTGTGCACTGTAATAGTGATTGGATAGATTGTTTGCCAAAACCTTCTGCATATCACCTCAAATATAAATCTGTCTGATCTGGAAACCGAATCCAGAAGGATGGCCTAATGCTCCGTGCTTATATTATCGAGGCCTGTCCCACAAGCAATGGTGAAATTCCTGGGACCAAACGGTACCAGTTAGCGCGTTATTGGGTCACAAGGTTCCAAATAATAACGCAGCCAAATGTTAGCTGTATCTCAGTTAATTGCACTCTCGCCTGAGTCGGAAGATTGTGGGTTCAAGTCCCACTCCAGGGACTTAAGCACACAAAATCTAGGCTGACGCTCAAATGCAGTACTGAGGGAACACTGTACTGTCGGAGGTGCCGTCATTCAGATGAGACGTTCAACCGAGGCCCCGTCTGCTCTCTGATGTTTAAAAAATCCCATGGCACTATTTCGAAGAAGAGCGGGGAGTTATCCCCAGTGCTCTGGCAAATATTTATCCCTCAATCAAGATAACAAACAAAAACAGATGATCTGGGTCATTATCACATTGCTGTTTGTGGGAGCTTGCTGTGCGCAAATTGGCTGCCGCGTTTCCCACATTACAACAGTGACTACACTCCAAAAGTACTTCATTGGCTGTAAAGCGCTGTGAGACGTCAGGTGGTCGTGAAAGACGCTATATAAATGCAAGTCTTTCAAGCTGCGGGAGAGAACTTTATAATCATGGGGCCCTGCCAGGGTCAGTTGCAAGCTGCAGCACTGCATGCAGTGCAGTGGATCATCGAGGTGGAAATGATGGCCGTCAGTTTTGAGCTTTAGCACACACCTGAACTCAATCTAAACTGACACTCCCTGTCATGGGGTGTTCTGCAGTGTCAGAGGCACCATCTTTCACATGGACGTTGAACTAAGGTCTTCTCTGCCTGACCATGTGGTTGTCAAGATTTTCTGGGCTATTGGAAGTATAGCAGGGAGTTTTGCTGCCGTTCTAGAAACATAGAAAATAGGTGCAGGAGTTCGGCCCTTCGAGCCTGCACCACCATTCAATATGATCATGGCTGATCATTCACCTCAGTACCTCTTTCCTGCTTTCTCTCCATACCCCTTGATCCCTTTAGCCTTAAGGGCCATATCTAACTCCCTCTTGAATATATCTAACGAACTGGCATCAACAACTCTCTGCGGTAGAGAATTCCACAGGTTAACAACTCTGAGTGAAGAAGTTTCTCCTCATCTCAGTCCTAAATGGCTTACCCCTTATCCTTAGACTGTGACCCCTGCTTCGGGACTCCCCCAACATCGGGAACATTCTTCCTGCATCTAACCTGTCCAGTCCCGTCAGAATTTTAGATGTTTCTATGAGATCTCCTCTCATTCTTCTAAACTCTACTGGCCAATATTCATCCCACTGCACCCCTAAAAACAGATTATCTGCTTATTCGGCATCTGTGGAGAGAGAAACCGAGTTAACATTTCAGGTCGATGACCCTTTGTCGACCTAAAACATTAACTCTGTTTCTCTCTCTACAGATGCTGCCTGACCCGCTGAGATTTCCAGCATTTTGTTTTTATTTCAGTTTCCAGCATCTGCACTTATTTGCTTTTGTATTATTTGCTTATTCATTTGTTTGCTGTGCACAAATTGGTTGCGTGCAGCAGAACAGTGGTTGCAAAGCACCTGGGGATGTTCTGAGGATGTGAAATTAGCTATTTATTGCAAGTGTGTTGAGTCTTTCTCTTTCTTACGTGCTCTTTCATCCTCCTATGTCTCGCTCGCTCTCTTTTTCTCTTTTCTCTTTCTCGCGATCATTCTGTGATCACTACTGCTTTAACAAAGCTTCTGTCCTCTGATTCTTGGGATGAGAGGGTTGTCCTATGAGGAGAGATTGTGTAGACTGGGCCTATACTCTCTGGTGTTTAGGTGATCTCATTGAAACATACAAGATTCTGAGGGGGATTGACAGGGTAGATGCTGAGAGGTTGTTTCCCCTGGCTGGGGAGTCTATAACTCGGGCTCAGTCTCAGAATAAGGGGCCACCCATTTAAGACTGAGATAAGGAGGAATTTCTTCTGAGGGTTGTGAATCTTTGGAATTCTCTGCTCCAGAGAGCTGTGGAGGCTGGGTCTTTGAGTATATTCAAGGCTGAGATAGATAGATTTTTGGGGTCAAGGGTTATGGGGATCGGGCAGGAAAGTGGAGTTGAGGCCAAGATCAGATCAGCCAAGGTCTTATTGAATGGCGGAGCAGGCTTGCGGGGCCAAATGGCCGACTCCTGCTATTTCTTGTGTTATGTCCTCTTCCGGTCGTTGTGTGTCTTATTGACTGTGCATTCTGTCCTTCCCTAAAGGTGTGAATCTGCTGGTGGGAACCGAGAATGGGCTCATGCTGCTCGATCGAAGCGGGCAGGGCAAAGTGTACAGCCTCATCAGTCGCAGGCGCTTCCAGCAGATGGATGTCTTGGAAGGGCTAAACCTCCTCATCACCATATCGGGTGCGTAAAGTTCAGAGATGGAGTTTGAAGTCATTGCTGCAACGCTAGCATCCAACGTGCGATCTTCCAGTGTAAAATGGAGGTTGGGTGGCTAGAATGGGATGATACCGAAGGGATAGGGGATGATCGCTGAACCCAATCCTCAGCGCACTTAACATCCACACACGGGCACTTTCCACCAAGGCTCGATGAACAGGAACTGGGAACCAAGACGTTGGCTGCTTTTGTTTTATTTCTCCCAACCTATCAGTGTACTGGTCAGGTAGGCAGAACAATGTTGTGAGGTAATGCATTTGGGGAGGGCTAACAAGGCATGGGAATACACATTAAATGGTAGGACACTGAGAAGTGTAGAGGAACAAAGGGGCCTTGGAGTGCAGGTCCACAGATCCCTGAAGGTAGCAGGCCAGGTAGATAAGGTGGTTAAGAAGGCTTACCTTTATTAACTATGGCATAGAATACAAGAGCAGGGAGGTTATGCTTGAACTGTATAAAACACTGGTTAGGCCACAGCTAGAGTACTGTGCAGTTCTGGTCACCGCATTACAGGAAAGATGTGATCGCACTAGAGGGTACAGAGGAGATTTACGAGGATGTTGCCTGGACTGGAGAATTTTTGCTATGAGGAAAGATTGGATAGGCTGGGTTTGTTTTCTTTGGAACAGAGGAGGCTGAGAGGAGACCTGATTGAGGTGTATAAAATTGAGGGGCCAAGATAGACTGGATCAACAGCAGAGGGGTCAACAACCAGGGTGCACAGATTCAAAGCAATTGGTAGGAGGTTTAGAAGGGATTTGAGGGGAAATGTCTTCACCCAGAGGGTGGTGGAGGTCTGGAACTCACTGCCTGAAAGGGTGGTAGAGGCAGAAACACTCACCACTTTAAAAAAGTACTTGGATGTGCACTTGAAGTGCCGTAACCTATAAGGCTACGGGCCAAGTGCTGGAAAGTGGGATTAGCTCTTTGTCGGCCAGCGCAGACACTTTGGGCCAAAATGGCATCCTTCCGTGCTGTAAATTTCTATGATTTTATATGATTGACTCTGAACACTGGGGCTAATTGCAGCCCCACAGCCAAGAGCAACCAATTTAGTGAATATCAAGAAGCCGAACATTTCCATTCCCAGAACGAGCTACATATAGATTGCTGTGATGAGCAACATATTGTATTGCAGCTAGCCACACTGGCCCAGAGCAGTAAGGCACAGGTCACTGCCTGTCATGGTGCCCGCTCGAAGAAGCCAGGGCTCTTCCCTTAAAGGGGGAAAGGCAAACTACCTCTACCACAGCCTTGCGTACACCTCCCAGCAACAGCATTGTAGGACGGGTTTCCACCTTATCCTCTTGGCGAGCGAACCCAGCGAGGTTTTCAGGAGTGGCGAGAATGGGACCGATAATTTTTCCTTGCCATCAACAGAAGTTCTCCATGTTTGATCAAACTTACTGTATGATTCAATAATTATACCCAGGTAAACGGAACAAGCTGCGTGTCTATTACTTGTCCTGGCTACGGAATAAGATCTTGCACAATGACCCAGAGGTGGAGAAGAAGCAGGGCTGGACCACAGTGGGAGACATGGAGGGCTGTGTGCACTACAAAGTGGGTAAGTGAAGAATCGAGCACCAGTGAGATGCGAGTGGACCAGGTTCCTGGTGTATTTTGATCCCAATGAACACTCTCTCAACGCTTGTGCTGCATGACACTAGGTACGAGCCACAAGTTTAACCTTTCTCTGAATAAGCCCTATTTTGGCCTTGGTGTCAAGCCCAAGTGGCCAGTCAGTGGTTCAACAGATGGAGCCCCCCCCCCCCCCCCCCCCCCCCACGTTGAAACAATTGTATTAACCCACGATTAAGACTGAGACAGAGAGTCATTGTCAACTAAATTGGTTCAAAGATTGGCAAGAAGTTCAGTCGACAGGACATGGATAGAAATGAGTGATGAACCCATATCTGATGTTTGGGATAGTCTACCAAATAAGGTCATGGAGGCAAAAGTATTGGACCTCAAAATATAAATTAGAAGCATGAGAGACATTTAATGTACTTTTGGGATGAGTTTGATGAACTGAATGGCCATTCCTTATCTCTGACCGATGTCCTAAAGATTATGGGAGTAATTTTAACCTAACTCGCCAAGAGATACCTGCTGGATCGGGTGGAGATCAATGCAGAGTAAAATCGGGCGGGATCTAAAACCAGTTTTACACCCGATTCCTGGCGGGTGGGTTAGGCTCAAATTGCCCAGCTATCGTAACAGCAGAAGAGTTTTCTTCACAAATTATCTTCCCATTCATCCTCTTCTGGATTGAGAGGGTTGTCCTATGAGGAGAGATTGAGTAGAATGGGCCTATATTCTCTGGCGTTTAGAAGAATGAGAGGTGATCTCATTGAAACATGTAAAATTCTTGGAAGGGTTGACAGGGTAGATGCTGAGAGGCTCTTTCCCCCACCCCCACCCCCCCCCCCCCCAAGCTGGTCAGTCTAGAACTAGGGGCCATAGTCTCAGGATAAGGGGTCAGCTATTTAGAACAGAGATGAGCAATGTCTTCACTCTCAGGGATGTGAATCTTGGCAGTCCTCAATCCAGAGGGCTGTGGATGGTCAGTTGTTGAGTATATTCTTGCTATTGAGGGAGTGCTGCAAAGGTTCACTGGACTGATTCCCGGGATGGCAGGACTGACACATGAAGAAAGACTGGATCGACTAGGCTTATATTCATTGGAATTTAGAAGAATGAGAGGGAATCTCATAGAAACATATAAAATTCTGTCTGGATTGGACAGGTTAGATGCAGAAAAAATGTTCCCGATGTTGGGGAAGTCCAGAACCAGGGATCACAGTCGAAGGATAAGGGGTAAGCCATTTAGGACCGAGATGAGGAGAAACTTCTTCACTCAGAGAATTGTGAACCTGTGGAATTCTCTACCACAGAAAGTTGTTGAGGCCAGTTCGTTAGATATTTTCAAAAGGGAGTTAGATGTGACCCTTGCGGCTGAAGGGATCAAGGGGTATGGAGAGAAAGCAGGAATGGGGTACTGAAGTTGCATGATCATATTGAATGATGGTGCAGGCTCGAAGGACTGAATGGCCTACTCCTGCACCTATTTTCTATGTTTCTATATTCAAGATACAGATAGATAGATTTTGGGGTACTCAGGGAATCAAGGGATCTGGGGAGAGTGGTGGAGTTGAGGCAGATCAGCCATGATCTTATTGAATGGCAGAGCAGGCTCAAGGGCCCGTATGGCCTACTCCCACTCCTATTTCTTGTATTATATTCACGCCTAAAGGACCTGATTCCTCACTGGGGACCGGACCACACATGACAGGCACTTTGCACATCACCCCCAATGGTCATTGTTCTTGTGTGAGTCTAGACTATGAGCATCAATTGGCTATTTGCCCGGCAGCATTACATTCAAGCCTGATGGTGCGCTCATCTGACATCCACCGAGACACAATTTCTAGCAAGGTAGTAATTGAGAGGAGCCTTGGCTGATTTTTCCCTCTAACTGCAGCCAATTCTAGTGATCGAGAGAGGGACCGTGGCTGATTTCACCCCCCCCCCCCCAACCTCGGCCAATTCTCGTGATCCGACTGCTGCTCCAGCTGAGATGAGCAGAGTCAATGATCAAACCTGTGATCTTCCTATTCGTGTGGTTCAGCTGCTCAGTGCATTAATTTAAGCAAATTACTGCGGTTGCTAGAAATCTGAAATAATAACAGAAATCGCTGGAAACACTCAGCAGGTCAGGCAGCATCTGCGGAGATAGAAACAGAGTTAACGTTTCGGGTCGATGACCCTTTTGTCAGAACCTTTCTCTGTCAGTTCAACGACCTGAGTATTTCCAGCGATTTCTGTTTTTATTTCAGTGCGTCGAATTGTTGAGCCATGTGGAACATGAAGCACTGTCGGCTTCTTTTGCTATATATGGCGTGCGCTGCTGGGATTCAGCGACTGTTCTGAATTTGGCCCATTGCCTTTCCGCCACGAGAGAGAGGCGGGTTTTACAGCAAGGCAAGCCTAGTTCAGAGTGCCGACCATTCCTGGCCGCATGGATCAGATTTCACGTCTTGGGATCTCGAACTTGGAAGGGAAACCAGCGGACTAACCTTTGTGATGTGTGTGGTTTTCTTCGCAGTGAAGTACGAGAGGATCAAATTCCTGGTTATTGCTCTGAAGAACTCTGTTGAGGTCTACGCCTGGGCCCCAAAGCCTTACCACAAGTTCATGGCGTTCAAGGTCGAGTTTTGTTTTGTTAATGCCGCTGATTTCTCCATAATAATTTCCACCTTAAAGTTGAAATGCAACCTGTTAAACATTGCATTATAGCGTTATTAGCCCTGCCCAATCTGTTTCCGCGTCGTCCTGATCCTTGTGCTTATGAAGCGTTCCCTCCGTGGCCTCGCCCCTCCCTATCTCCGTAATCTCCTCCAGCTCCACAATCCCACCTCCCAAGATGTCTGCACTCCTCTAATTCTGCCCTCTTGAGCATCCCTGATTATAATCGCACAACCATTTGTGGCCAGGCCTTCTGTTGCCTGGATCCCAAGCTCTGGAAATCCCTGCCTAAACCTCTCCGCATCTCTACCTCTTTTTTTTCTCCTTCAAGACGCTCCTTAAAACCTACCCCTCTGATCAAGCTTTTGGTCACCTGTGCTAATTTTGACTGATGTGGCTCGGTGTCAATTTTTTTAATCTCATAATACTCCTAAGGGACGCTATATAAATACAAGTTATTTCATCAAGCACCTGTTTATTTGGTGAGTGGGAGTGTAAAGAAAGAAGGAAAGGCTTGCATTTCTATAGCGCCTTTCACAATCGTAAGGCATCCCAACGCGTATTACACTGTTGTGATGTAGAGAAATGCTAATTGCACGCTCCCACAAACGGCGGTGTGATAACGAACAGGTCATGTTTTTGACATTGGTTGCAGGATAAATAGTGGAGAGAGCTCTGGGGCAAACTCCCCTACTCCTCTTCGCGACAGTTTAGTGCCATGGGATCTTTTACGTCCAACCAGATCAGGCTCTTTAACCTCCCATCCGAAACAAGGCATCTCCGACAGTGCAGCAGTCCCTCAGTGCAGTCTGTAAGTGCATTGCTCAGAGTGAATCGCACCTTTCCGCTCCCTACAAACACTGCCCTAATGTAGTGGGGGCGTGCGCGAGTTTTGCATGCTTGCAGGAACCAACATATCTCGTGATGGTTCAGGCCACCGTCTGTCTCGCCACCATTATAATCAACAGAGCTGCTTCATCATCATCATCATAGGCAGTCCCTCGGAATCGAGGAAGACTTGCTTCCACTTCCAAAGTGATGGATGAACAGTGAGCCACAGACCCTGTTACAGGTGGGACAGACATTCGTCGAGGGAAGGGGTGGGTGGGGCTGGTTTGCCGCGCGCTCCGTCCGCTGCCTGCGCTTGACCTCTTTGCATTGAGACTCGAAGAGCTCAACACCCTCCCGAATGCACTTTCTCCACCTCGGGCGGTCTTTGTCCAGAGTCTCCCAGGTGTCAGTGGTGATGCCGCACTTTACCAGGGAGGCTTTGAGGGTGTCCTTGTAAAGTTTCCGCTGCCCACCTTTGGCTCGTTTACCATGAAGGAGCTCTGCATAAAGCATTTGCTTAGGGAGTCTCGTATCTGGCATGCGAACTATGTGGCCTACAGGATTGTAGTAATACCTTCCCTCCTGTATAGATCTGAAGCATGGACGATGTATAGAAGGCACCTCAAGTCGCTGGAGATATATCACCAACAGGATCTCTGCAGGATCCTGCAAATCCCCTGGGAGGACAGGCGCACCAACATCAGTGTCCTCGTCCAGGCTAACATCCCCAGAGCTGCTTCACGGTGCAGGTGGTAGGCTGCCTTAACCCTGTTCCCAGAGGAGCTCGGGCGAAGGAATGGAGGCCTGAAATGGTGCCTCCAGGAGGCTGCAAACACTGCCTCAATAATGGGTATTTCCGAATAAGTAGGAGGCAGTGGCCAGGGCTTCCTGTTTTTATGCTCACCAGCCTGTGATTTAAAGCGAATGGGAGAAGATCATGGCCTGGCAAGAGCAGCAGTGGAAAATCCTGACCATTGTGTCGTGGGGAAGGGGCCAAAAGCATGTTCCTTGTTTAATTGTAATTTGAATACTGTGATCTGAAATGCCCTTGATTAAAGCAGCGTGCTCTCAGCACCATTTTGAACGTGTTAAGTTGGTGTGAAGTATGCTGGAGAAAATGTCAATTCTTTCCCTTTACTTTTCAGTCATTCACAGATCTGCCTCACAGACCGTCATTGGTTGACTTGACTGTAGAAGAAGGTCAGAGGTTAAAGGTGATATACGGATCCAGTACTGGCTTTCATGCAGTCGATGTGGATTCTGGAAACACCTATGATATCTACATCCCCGTACATGTGAGTTTTAAGGAGTTTATATTTATTTCCCCCGTGCATCCATTTCAAACTGGCCCAGAGAAAGCTTTCTCTATATAATGTATTTGCTTCATGGGTTCTTTGCTTAAGAATTCATAGCAACACATTGCTATTAAGAACTAGTTGGTTTATTAGCAAAGATTTAACAATCACACCACACATTACAGTTCATCCACCAGGCTCACAACCACCTACCTCATCGTGGATCCCCCAAACCCAACTGGCTGGGGTTTTATTGAGTCTTGTGAACATCACGTGACTGGCTGAGCCACTCCCAACTCAACAGCTCAACAACCTGAGAGCAGACTCACAGAAGCATACATTACACTATGGATCAGGATTGTGCTTTTTTTGGACTTGTCGCTAGCTTTCCTCCTCTGGGGCTGCCCAGTTGGTTGGGAGAGCAGTATATGGTTTAGGGTATAAGAATATAACAAAAAAATAGGAGCAGGAGTCGGCCATTTGGCCCCTCGAGCCTGCTCCACCATTCAATAAAACCAGGCTGATCTGATCATGGACTCAGCTCCACTACCCTGCCTGCTCCCCATAACCCTTTACTCCCTTATCACTCATAAATCTGTCTATCTCTGCCTTAAATATATTCAATGATCCAGCCTGCATAGCTCTCTGGGGCAGAAAATTCCATCGATTTACAACCCTCAGAAGAAATTTCTCCTCCTCTCCGTTTTAAATGGGCGGCCCCTTATTCCAAGACTATGTCTCCTAGTTTTAGTTTCCCCTATGAATGGAAATATCCTCTCTGCATCCATCTTGTCAAGCCCCTTCGGTATCTTATAAATTTCAATAAGATCACCTCTCATTCTTCTGAACTACAATGTGTATCAGCCCAACCTACTCAACCTTTCCTCATAAGTCAACCCCCCGCCCCCCCCCCCAATCTCCGGAATCAACCGAGTGCACCTTCTCTGAACAGCCTCCAATGCAAGTATATCCTTCCCTAAATACGGAGACCAAAACTGCATGCAGTACTCCAGGTGTGGCCTCACCAATACCCTGTACAGTTGTAGCAGTTGGACTTCCATTAAGGGAATCGAGGGATATGGGGATAGTGCAGGAAAGTGGAATTGAGGTAGAAGATCAGCCATGATCTTATTGAATGGCGGAGCAGGCTCGAGGGGCCGAATGGGCTGCTCCTGCTTCTAGTTCTTGTGCTCTTATGTTCCCCATCATTTCTGCCAATGGCACTTTTGTCACTGATGCTTTGCAGACACGCACGCACCTCACAGGTCTTACTGCAGTTGTACAGAGCCTTGGTGAGACCACACCTTGAGTATTGGGTGCAGTTTTGGTCTCCTAATCTGAGGAAGGACAATCTTGCTATTGAGGGAGTGCAGTGAAGGTTCACCAGACTCATGCCTGGGATGACGGGACTGACATATGAAGAAAGACTGGATTGACTAGGCTTATATTCACTGGACTTTAGAAGAATGAGAGGGGATCTCATAGAAACATATAAAATTCTGACAGGATTGGACAGGTTAGAAGCAGGAAGAATGTTCCCGATGTTTGGGAAGTCCAGAACTAAGGGTCACAGTCTAAGGATAAGGGGTAAGCCATTTAGGAGATGAGGAGAAATTTCTTCACTCAGAATTGTGAACCTGTGGAATTCTCTACCACAGAAAGTTGTTGAGGCCAGTTCGTTAGATATATTCAAATGGGAGTTAGATGTGACCCATATGGCTAAAGGAATCCGGGGGTATGGAGAGAAGGCAGGAATGGGGTACTGAAGTTGCATGATCAGCCATGATCTTATTGAAAGGTGGTGCAGGGTCGAAGGGCCAAATGGCCTACTCCTGCACCTATTTTCTATGTTTCTATATCTCTTTTCTGCTGGTGCAAGAGTTTGGCAGGAAGTTGCAGGTCTGACCTGAAAGGCTACCGGGATGGCTGGCACAGGAAGGACAGGACTGCAATTCCTCAGCACTGACTCTCTCTCTCCCTCTTTTCCCCCCCCCCCCCAACTCCCCCTGCTTCCCGTCCACCAAGGCAGAGGGAAACTGAGATTTTCCGTTCCTAACAAACAGAAATAGATAAAATGGCACAATCCAGTATATTAGCTGAACATTTATAACGTGAGACTTCTCCGGCTCTATTGTGAGCTGTTCACTTTTGGCCCACAAAGCCCAGGACAGATGTATTGATCCTGTAAGAAGGTCCAGTGTAGATTCACCAGAATGATACCGGGGCATAAAGGCTTCATTTTATGAGGACAGATTGCATAAACTTGCCTTGCATTCCCTTGAATCTGGAAGGTTGAGGGGCGATCTAATCGGGTTGTTGAAAATGATCAAAGGGATTTGATTATGGTAGATACAGAGAAACTTATTTTCTCTAATGGGAAAGTATAGAACAAGGAGCTATAATAAAATCAGAGCAATGTCATTCAGGAGTGAAATTAGGAAGTGGTTTTTCACGCATCCAGAGAGTAGTGGAAATTTGGAACTTGCTCCCCAAAAGGGTGTGGATGCTTGGGGGGACAATTGAAAATTTCAAAACCGGGATCCATAGATTGTTGGGCAAGGGTGTCGAGGGATAGGGATCAATGAAGTTGAGGTATAAATCAGCTATAATTTAATAGAATGGCGGAACAGGCTCAAGGGGTTGAATGGCCTCCTCCTGTTCCCACGTGCACTGGTTCCACCTCATAGCCTTCTGGTTTCCCTTTGTAGATTCAGACCCACGTAGTGCCTCATGCCATTGTCATTCTACCCAACACTGCTGGAATGGAGATGCTTCTGTGCTATGAAGATGAAGGGGTTTATGTAAACACCTACGGCCGCATCACCAAGGATGTGGTGTTGCAGTGGGGCGAGATGCCGACCTCTGTTGGTAAGTTGCCCACAAAATGGGGCGTTCCTCTGCGGACTTTCTCCAGTGCTATTTCCCCCCCCCCCCTCCGGTGACTGTTCATTTAGCCCCCCTGAGAAGGTAGGGGAGACCGAAGCTGATGCGAAGAGCCATTGTGCGAGGTTTGGCGATGAGTGTCAGCCGATTGAATCCCTGGGGGCATCACCGTCGGCCCCAGGCCCACTCGCTCTGGACACCAACACGCAAGGTCTTCGAGCAGAGGTTGCTATGTTGCAGCGCGGAGCAGGAGCACCTGAATATTGATCCACCCCCCCTCAGCTCTCGAGCTGAGAGCAGCATTTCTAGATTTTGCAGTGCTGTTAATGGACTCACGGTAGTGATGGCCTCTTTGGAGCAGTGCCATCCACAACTGTTTCATGTTCTTCCGACCTCGACACGGCTTCATTCTGTGCCTGATCAATCACTGACATGGGTTAAAAACCCTGCTGTATCTTTATAAATGGCTCATTTTTAGTTCTAGCATTTTAAAGATTGATTTTTTTTTTAATAATGTGATTGCTGAAGGAATGTCCATGGACAGGTTCAATAATAACTTTAATCTGACATGGTCATCTGCAAAGGACACCTTGACACTAGATACAGAATGTCAGTATGCTGATCAGGGGGCCATTATTGTCTGATTTTTTTTTCTGATAAGGAGTGGAGAGAAGAGCGTGTTCCTGCTGGAAAATATTTAGATGTTTGGTGGGGACAGGGTTTGAACTCGGCTCTGATTCACGGCCAACAGTTGGTCAATAAGGAGGATGACCATTCGGGTGCGGTACAGGAGATTGGCTGGTGCCTGCGGAACGGCGCAAATCAGTACTTCTTCCCAAAGAAGAAGCAAGTAGGGTGATCCTGGCGCCTCCCTTCCCTCCGCAACACAGCCAAGTTTAGATCAGGAGTATAGTCGCGCCTTGCCACCAAAGGGATCTTGTAGTCGTCGCCAACCTAGCGAGTTATTCCACTCTCTCCCCTCCCTGCTCCTTGACAGATATGTTCAGTCTTAACATTTTTTAAAAATTCGTTCACGGGTTGCTGGCAAGGCCGGCATTTATTGCCCATCCCTATTTGCCCTCGAAGGTGGTAGTGAGCCGCCGCCTTAAATACAACTGAGCGGCTCGCGAGGCCATTTCAGAGAGGCTGTTAAGAGTCAACCACACTGCTGTGGGTCTGGAGTCACGTATAGACCAGACCAGGCAAGGACGGCAGATTTCCTTCCCTAAAGGACACCGATGAACCAGATTGGTTTTTACCACAATCCGGTAGTTTCATGGTCACTATTACGGGCACTAGCTTTTTATTCCATTTTTATTTAATTAACAGAATTTAAATTTCCCCAGTTGGCGTGGTGGGATTTGAACTCTTATCTCCGGATCATTAGTTCAGGCCTCTGGATTACTGGTTCAGTAACAGAACACTATGCTACCATTCCCGATGAATGGAACTAAGTTGAACACTGACTGACCTACAGGTGGAAGATGCACCAGACCTGTGACCAGCACTGTTAAGGTCAGGTATCCGTCACTGGAACTGGCCTCCTCCTATAACCCTTGTGTAACTGTGCATTGTGTCTTTATGCAGCGTACATCTGTTCGAATCAGATCATGGGTTGGGGCGAGAAGGCAATCGAAATTCGCTCTGTAGAAACGGGCCACCTCGATGGAGTTTTCATGCACAAAAGAGCACAGCGGCTAAAATTCCTCTGCGAACGGAACGATAAGGTAACGTGCGATATTGTGGATCTCGTACATGGGCTTTGTGCAGAAGCAAAAGTATCTCGTGGCTCAGTTTGCGAAGGCAGCGTTAGAAAGCCTCGGAATCTAGGGAGGTCTCTGGTTCAGTCCCATGAATCTACAGCAGCACGCACCTGCACGGAGTGAGGGGGAAGGATTGTGTCAGCTGTAAAAGTTTGAAAGGAGAGAGCAGGATAAAAACTTCAGCCCACCAAACTCACATACCGGCCTTTGACCCTCATGGCTGTGCTGAACATAGAGAAACCTCGAATGTGTTTATCCCACTCATAACCAGAAGGTGACTTCTGGTGAGGGGGGGGGGGACTGTCTCCAACATGCGCCCAAATATGTCATGTTCCACCAATGATTTGACTTGCTGTAGAATAGTACCGCACAGAAGGAGGGCATTCAGCCCATCGAGTTTGCGCCAACTTTCGAAGAGCAATCCAGTTAGTCCCATTCCCCTGCTCTTTTCCCATATCCCTGAAACTTTTCCTCTTTCAAGTAATTATCCAATTCCCTTTTGAAGGCTACTATTGACTCTCTATCCACCATCGTATCGGGCAGTGCATTCCAAATCCTACTCATTCGTTCCATAAAAATGTTTTTCCTTATGTCAACTCTGGGTTCTTTTGCCAGTCACCTTAAATCTGTGCCCTCTCGTTGTCGACCCTTCAGCCACTGGAAACAGTTTCTCTTTATTTACTTTCTAAATCCTTCATGATTTTAAACACCTCTATCAAATCTCCTCTTAGCCTTCTCTGCTCGAAGGAGAACAACCCCAGTTTCTCCAGTCTCTCCACATAGCTGAAGCCCCTCATCCCTGGAACCATTGTGGTAAATCTCTTCTGTACCCTCTCAAGCCTTCACATCCTTCCTAAACTGCGGTGCCCAGAATTGGACACAATACTCCAGCTGGGGCCGAGCTACTGTTTTACATAAGAACATAAGAAATAGGAGCAGGAGTGGGCCATACGGTCCCTCGAGCCTGCTCCGCCATTCAATATGATCATGGCTGATCATGCACTTCAGTACCCCATTCCTGCTTTCTCTCCATACCCCTTGATCTCTTTAGCCGTAAGGGCCACATCTAACTCCCTTTTGAATATATCTAACAAACTGGTCTCAACAATATTCTGTGGCAGAGAATTCCACATGCTCACAACTCTGAGTGAAGAAGTTTCTCCTCATCTCGGTCCTAAATGGTTTACCCCTTATCCTTAGACTGTGACCCCTGCTTCTGGACTTCCCCCAACATCGGGAACCTTCTTCCTGCATCTAACCTGTCCAATCCCGTCAGAATTTTATATGTTTCTATGAGATCCCATCTCATTCTTCTAAATTCCAGTGAATATAGGCCTTGTCGATCCAGTCTTTCTTCATATGTCAGTCCTCTCATCCCGGGAATCAGTCTGGTGAACCTTCGCTGCACTCCCTCAATAGCAAGAATGTCCTTCCTCAGATTAGGAGACCAAAACTGAACACAATATTCAAGGTGTGGCCTCACCAAGGCCCTGTACAACTATAGTAAGACTACCCTGCTCCTATATTCAAATCCTCTTGCTATGAAGGCCAACATACCATTGCCTTCTATAGTCCTATAGAGGCAGTCCTATAGAGGCAGGTGTATGGAGTTAGGTCGCAGATCAGCCATGACTTCATTGAATGGAGTGACAGGCTCGAGGGGCAGAAGAAGGTGCAACAAAGATGTACGAGAATGATACCAGAACTGAGGGGTTTTACCAATCAGGAAAGGCTGAACAGGCTGAGTCATGTTTCTCTAGAAAAGGGAAGGATGAGGGGTGACCTGATAGAGGTCTTTCAGAATATGAAAGGGTTTGATGGGATAATGTAGAGAAGATGTTTCCATTTGCTGGGGAGTCCAGAACTAGGGGCTATAAATACAAGCACTAATAAATCCAATGGGGCATTCATGAGAAACTCCTTCACCCAGAGAGTGGTTAGAACGGGGAACTCGATGCCACAGGGAGTGGTTGAGGCAAACAGCATGGATGCATTTGAGGGGAAGTTAAAAAAGCACTTGAGGGAGACAGGAATATAAGAAAAAGTTGATGGGGTGAGGTGACTGGAGAAGGCTCATGTGAAGTATAAACACCAACATGGATCCGTTGGGCTAAATGGCCTGTCTCTGTGCTATAAATACTTTGAATTACATTAGCAGAGGCTGACTTACTCTGCTCGCTTAGAATAGAATGGAGCGAAGATTGGTAAAATACAGCGAATGCAACCACGTGTTTGTGAGACCTCACTGTGCCCATCTCACGCTGCCTCTTTCGTTCCCCACAGGTGTTTTTTGCCTCTGTGCGTTCAGGCGGAAGCAGTCAAGTTTATTTCATGACATTAAATAGGAACACAATCATGAACTGGTAAAAGGGACAACCTGTTGGACTACTGAAGCGTTGGATGCTGTACATAAGTATGACGGTGCGTTTTGTAGATCAGAGATTTAAACGGGATATGAAAGGCCTTGGAAAAAGGTTTCTATGGAGCTCGCAGTGGATCTCGTGCCTCAAAAGACATTGTCCATGAAGCTGTTTCGTTTCCATTTTTGTTTTCCTTTCCCTGGAGAGCGAATTTGACAGCTTGGCCGCAGTCACCTGACCTACCCAGCATGCTTTTCTCTTTGGAAGCCAAGGCTGCTTCTGATTGGTGGCAGATCACAATGAAGTGTACACTTGGTTAGGGGCGGGGGGGGGGGGAGGGTAAAGAATGATGGTCAGAAGTAATTTGAAATGAGCTGCTGTGTTCTAGTTGGGTTGGGAGTAACGATTACTAACGACGAACCTGGTTAGTGTGAACTGATCTGAGCCACTCCAGTCCAATTTCCAAGAACAGGCAGTCGGGGGGAGAAACTGGTTTGAGTCCAGACTGGCAATTGAACTATTTTTGTTGCATATTTTAGAGTAGAACTAGAGTTTAAAGAAAAAAAATAGTTTTTCAACTTCCTTTCATTAACCCAAACAAGTGACCAATTGCACAAAAAAAAAGTTGGTGTTCAAGTCACATCGTATTGGGACACTGAAAGGTGTGGGGATGTGCACTGTTGATTTGCGGGACCATTCAGCTCAATTACGGATGATTTCTGCCTCAGGTAAGGTGGTTTTAGGGTGAGGGAGGAGGAAAAGACTGTATAAGCATCGCAGTGTGTGTGCCATTTGTATTAAAGTGTCATCTCAAAAACGTTTCCAAGGTGCGTGTGTGTGTACGTGTGTGTTTGGCAATATCGGACTGCATACATGCAGTCTCAGCCTAACTGAGGAGCGTCCAGAGCATTCGACGTACTTCTCGATGTCTGGTGAATGTCTCCTCCTTCATCCTCTCGCCCGCCCTATAAATTGTGGCAAAGATCATTCACGTACACATCCGCTATTCAGTCAAGTCTGTTGGCCTAGTTTTCTCTCTCGATTTTGATACCCGTTAGTTCAGAGGAATGCAGCAAAACATGAAAAAGCGCAAGACACCGATAACAGACCGAGTGGCTTCACAGTGCATTTTTCGTCATTTAAACGGCAGCGTTCTCTCCTGTAACATCACTTTTTTTCCCCATTCCACACCCCTTAAAAATCATCTTTAAATTCATGTATGCATGTGCTTGCGGGAACATTGTACACTGTAAACATGGAGACTGCAAACTCAAGGCAATCCCGCTTGGGTGCTGAATCTTAAAGGGGTGTGGGGGGGGATGGTTGAAAGCCAGATTGTACAATCCAGATGTATATGGGACAAGAGCCCAGAGAAGAGATCATTTGTCGTTGTGATTCAGTCGTTGCTACTTTGTTGACAGTGTGCTGCTTTTGAGATGGTTCTCTCTCATTTCATCATCACAGGCAGTCCCTCGGTATCGAGGAAGACTTGCTTCCACTCTTAACCTGAGTTCTTAGGTGGCTGTACAGTCCAATACGAGAACTACAGGTGGGGCAGATAGTCGTTGAGGGAAAGGGTGGCTGGGACTGGTTTGCCGCACGCTCCTTCCGCTGCCTGCGCTTGATTTCTGCATGCTCTCGGCGACGAGACTTGAGGTGCTCAGCGCTCTCCCGGATGCGCTTCCTCCATTTGGGGCGGTCTTTGGCCAGGGACTCCCCTTCTTTACGCCACTGCTCGCTCTCTCTATCCTGTTATTTCACCCGTCTAGTTCCTAAATCAAGCAAAGCTTCATGAGAATCTTGCGACGGAACAGTAGACATTTGCCACTTGGTTCATCTTCTGTTTGTGCTTGGTTATCATCGCACGGATATCAGACGGACCAGTCCCCCTCGAGGGCGACCGGGTGCTTTTGAAACCCAACACTAATTTGAGAAGCTGATGGTTGTCGCATCAGATCGGTGCTTCAATTCTGTCACACCCCGCAAGTGCCAGACTTTCGACTGAGAGCGCCATGTTAAAGTGGCAGTACCCCAATATGTGTCTGCTGCTGCGTATAATCATGGCCCAGGAGCTTGTAAACCACTGGCTTGATGGTATGTTGTGTGTGGGAGGGGGGGGGGTGGTGGTGGAGGGGAGGGGAGATAGAGAAATTCACCTCGCAGATGTAATCGACTCGTTGAATTAGATCATTTTCCATAGGGGGTGGGGGGGTAGTTTTAAAATGATGTATTTCCTCGTGAAAGTTTTCTATTTGTTCCCTGACTCTGGAGCACTGCATTCAGTTCTCAAGAAATGGTCCCCTCCACTTTTCAAGCACAGCATATGGATTGCCGTGCTTACATTAGACGGGGTGGGGAGACGGGAAGAAATAAGCAGCATGTTGGTGATCCCTATGAAATGGAACAGCCAAAAGGGTAGGATGTTACCATGGAAACTCTAGGCTCTCTCCAGTTGAGTCTTGCCGATTGGCTTTTATGGGGCAAGATGTGCTGACTGAGAGTTTAAACTTGGTAATAAATGCTTCCCCTGCAGGTTTCACACAGGAAGGTATCCAGTTTCTCTCTCCTCCACGATGTGCAAACTTCCTGGTGTATTGTCCAGCCAGTGCAGCTCCCTGTTGTAACATAGGAACAGGAGTCGGCCATTCAACCCCTCTAGCCTGTTCCGCCATTCGGTTAGATTGTGGCTGACCTATCCCTCAACTCCATTTCCCCAGCTTTGCTCCCGATCTCCCTTGGTACACTTGCTCTTCCTGTGTTCATTTCCTTCCATTGGGTAGGAACATGTTGATCAGGTTTCTCCATCCATTGATGCTTCCTTCCACAAAAACTTCTAATTTCCCCCAGCCCAGCCCCCCACCCCACCAACCTCAGCCACTGGATCAAAGGGCCTCCAGAATCATTTGAGTTTTTTGCTTCCACTGCCCCACCCAAAAGACCATTCCAGATACGGATCCCTACTTGGGGAAGATTGGAGGTATTGGACTTGGTGATTTGGCAGAAAGATGGAGAGTGCAGTTTATTTGAGGCGTGGGTTTGGTCTGGTCTGAGGTCACGTTTCCAGCTCCTGGTTTAATGCTCTTCGTCTGAGGCCGTTCACTTTGTTGCTGTAGTACTGCTGCGTGCTGGGAATCACCTGCTTTCACACGCTGGAGAATGGGCTGCACGCTATAGGAAGTGTTTGGTGAGGGCAGGTCTTGGGAGCTTTTTCCAATTTGCTGTTTCACAAGGGAGCAAGATTGCCGGGGGGGGGGGGGGGGGGGGTGGTGGGATATTTAATTTGGACAGAAGTGCTGTGAACTATTTTTGTGTGGATTGAGTTTTTAAGCTTGTTTCCAATGATGGTCCATGACCATGGGCGAGCGAGAATCCACAGCCCACGACTCGAGTTCCGTTTAAAATCTATGCTGCCGTACCCCAGCTATAGACTGGTTTCCATGTTGGCTGTAACGTGTATTTTGCTGCTATTTGGCTAGAGAATTGCCTTGCTTGGTTTTGTCGCAAACTTCTACTAACTTGACTATTACTAAACTAAATTAATGTCTTTTTTAACTCAAGTTGCAGGGAGCTTGATTTTTTGCCACGTTATGATCTGTGCTCCTGCATATAGCGGTGCGTTGAAACATGGTGCTTGGGTTCAGTAAGTTTGTCTTGAGCTTATTTACATATGTTTTGAATTTATTTCTCAATACTGCATTAAAGCTCGTAAACTGTTATAACGGAATAAAATTGACTTGGATGCAATCCAATTGCATCTAGCTTTACCGATATCCCCTCAGCCCTCTCGGCCACTCGTGTCCTTCTCTCCTGCTCGAGCCTGGCCTGAAACCCATGGCTGTTAAACGTGAGCGGTCGGACTTACTTGCTCCGCTTCTCATTGAAAGGGTGGATGTTGCGATGCTGTTTCAGGGCGGGCAACTGGCCATTCGTCACGGAGCAAAGTTTACATTGCAGCAGACTGTGGAAGTTGCAGTTTTCAGGGTTCTGTGCTTGAACGGAATGGGTTGCTGAATGCAATGGACATCGTAGTTCCACCGCCGATTCTATACCCAGGACTGTACACAGTCTGAAGAGCACAGATTCTTGAAAGCCCTTTGCTGTAGTAGCCCCATTGATGAACGGTAACTAAATGTGGAACAACACCAGTTCCTTTTCTGCCCTCCCCCTAGCCTGCTGAGTGCCTGGTCCACTGTTGCGCGATCTGGTGGCTGGCTCGGAATGAGCTTCCATAGGCCGAGGAGCACCTGGCCCTGCTCCTCGGTTTGTACGCAGCTCAGCGACAACACAGGAACTATCCGAGACATGATCGAGACAAATGGGGGTCGAGCAGTCGATTTAACTGCGTATGTACAAAGATTGACGGTCCTTGCAATGACGGGAGATTAAAAAAATGCTTTCTCTTTCTGCGAAGAGTTTTAGCAGTTACCAGTCGATCACTCGTGGTATGCCCAGGGATTCGAGGTTAATGTAGTCTTGCGGTGAAGCTTCAGGTGGGCAGGGGTTAATTGGTCCAGGGTGTGCTGATGTAATTCCGTTCCCATTTTAAGTTTGTAAATCCTGTCATATCATCCTCATAGGCGGTCCCTCAAACGAGGATGACTTGCTTCCACAGCAAAAGGGCTAAGTTCACAGATATTTCAATGAAGGACTTGATATTCCAGTCCTGAACTCCAGGGGTGGAAGATGTTTGTGCGTGGAGTTTTTTAATGTGTGGTGACCATTGTACATCAGCCACCACGGGCTTGACAGAGCTAGGCCTTTATCCAGTGGCAAGGGTTAACCAGGATGACTGGAGACCTGCTCTACTGCACGGACCGAGTGCGCGCACATATTGCAGTGTGGGCTGGCCCATGCTGCCCCTGCGCCCCTCGAATCTTCTGGGCTCCGTACCCTCATTTGCCGAACCTCCGCTACGACCTTCCCGCTCCTCCGCTGTGCCTGGGCCCCGCTAATTTCCAGCCCACGCTTTCACCGGCGACCTCGGCCTTGATGACGTCACCCAGTCGCCCACCTCAAAGTCGTCGCACACTTGGGACGACTCGCTTTGGAAGCTGTAATGGCTTGCTCCAGCTCTTTATACTCCCGACCTGCGGTGGTGCCCTCTCTCAGGTTGCCTGTCATGTATATGTCCATTATAAACACCTATGAAAATTGCCTATTCAAACTGGTCACGCTGTAATGACACCCTGCCACCAATCGTGTCCATCAGTTGCCAGGAGTTCCACGTTCACTTCTATTGCAGCTGTAGTGATCTGCTGTGTACATCAACTAGCAGTGACTCTGTGCTTACATCATGGACGCCCACTGCTAATATACCCAGGCTGCCTCCCAACAGCCGTGCATCTTTTCCCCAGTTCAAATGTTGTTCTTGGTATAGTTAGAGGTGGATTTCTCCCTGCGTGGAAGCACCTTGCTCAAAACGTAAAGTACTTATTTTCTATTTTCCTGAATTCGGACTAGTGCTTTCTGCTCGTGATTCGGATTTGAAAAGCCGATCTCTGACCCTCCCAATGCCCAGCTTAAAATTAGAGAGGAGAGGACTAAAATGTTCACTGTGGAACAGCCACTGGTCGAATGCATCGCCGCATCATTGTGTCGATAAACCATCTGTGGAACGTGATCTCTGAGGAGAGTCAGCACTGTCTCCATAAACCTGCTGTGAAGCTGACTCTGTAACATAGGGAATCTCGTTAAAATTTATGACCTGCTTCAGAATCAAATAAATGAAAAATTCAACAACAAAAAAATCACATCAGCTTTAGGGCTATGTATCTCCAAAAAGGCTGCTAACTTACTTGACCAAAATATGTTGATAGCCATTTCCGAACATATTTCACCACAAGCAATGAGCCATAATACATTCCAACGGATCACATTTCTGGCCAGGCAGTGATTAAATTAAATTAGAAAAAATTCACAAATCAACAAGATAGCGCTTTCTTTTGACTTTTCTTTGAAACGTGAGTCTTAAAAGAAGGCTGGGTGATTATCTTTGCCGTCCATTTATTTGGAAAGGAGGGGGGGGTGCGGTCGGGGGTGGAACGGTGCAGACTGACCTCATTTGAGATGGGGAAATTTGCTGGTGTGAATGTTGGGCCTAGCAGCAGGCCTCAAGCCTCGGCCATCTCATCTTATTCCCATACCTCCTTTTACATTTCACATTCTCACCCCACGATGCACTGCTGCGTTAGGTCACGAACCCTGCAGTGTATTTGGAACGCGAGAGGTTTGTAGTGACTCGGTGCTTACAGCTGCCTGTGGTTTATTTCCCCACGCTGTTTGTGTTTGGGAGGGGGGTGGAGGGGGGCTGGTGGGTGTGGAACCTGCCCCCGAGATTGTCGTGTTCGGTAGCGGCACGGTAGTGCTGGTGTCAGCATTTGTTCCCTTCTTAACTGTACCCATACAATTCATGTCTGTGGTCGCCGTTCTCTGCTTAACTTGGTATCAAAATCGGGCCTCATCATTTATCTTGGGTTCTTCTCCACTTGAGAAACCGTACAGCTTTGACTCAAAGAGGATGTGTTCCATTGAAAAGAATTTTTTTTTTCCCTTTTACTCCTGTAAATAGTTTTGAATGTTAACCATATATTTTTGGGGTCGAAGTGTTGTGTGGAATAAGTTTTCTTTTTTGCAAAGAACAAAAAGGCATTAAGACAATCGAGACGAGGGTGAGTGTTTGGATGTTCCATGTTCTCGCATGTAGGTTGGTTTCATGTGCGTTCAAGATCTGGAGGTGTGAGCAGGACGAGGTGGGGGTCACTGTTGCATGTCCTATCCTGAATGTTGGTGGATTTGACTGGAGCCGATCCGGTTTTTCTCCAGAAATGTCCTTTAAAGGAGACGGTAATAGAAGCCAGAAGAATTTTTAAGGGTTAATGATTGAAATACTCAATTTTTTCCACCTGTCTTGGGTGACGCAGGTCTTCAGTTTACGGTGACTATTAAGTGGGATCCCAGTATTTTTGTAATTTGGTCCACTGTCCTGTGAGAACCAGTGGCCTTGCCCTGAATATACAAAAGTGATGGCCTAAAATCAGGGCCACTGGTATTTGCCAATGGAATAGCCACACTCACTCTCTTCAGAGTAAGGCATTTTTACCCATGTTTTGGGGACTGCGGTTCGTCCGTTTCCTTCCATGGCGACTGTGACCCAGTGGTCATGAGTTAGAACTGCTGGTTGATGCCGGCCATATTCTGCTGCTGTTGCTGAAGGGCTCCGGGATTCTAAGGGCCTTCCCCGTGGGCCGACACTCGCTTCTTTCTTTGGAGTAGCGGTGCCTCTCAATAACACCCGGGGCAGGGTCTGCTGGATGACCAGTAGCTGCTTCTCACTTTTCTATCTGCCCCTTGCTGCTTCGCTTTGCTGATTTTCTGCTGGGAACATGGCGGACTCAAAGTAGTAAGTTTGACGATTGCTTTATTTTTCTATCTTGGTGGTTACGTAGAGGGAAGTATTTTACACGCTGAGAATTTTCCCTTGAGTTTCGCCTTTCACACCTTGACACACAACATACGAAATAGGAGCAGGAGTCAGCCATTTGGCCCCTTGAGCCTGCTCCGCCATTCAATAAGATCATGGCTGATCTGTTCTTGGCCTCAGCTCCACTTCCCTGCCTGTTCCCCATAACCCTAGACTCTCATCGCTCAAAAATCTGTCTATCTCCACCTTAAATATATTCAATGACCCAGCCTCCACAGCTCTCGGGCAGAGAATTCCACAGATTCACGACCCTCTGAGAGGAATTTCCTGCTCATCTCCATTTTAAATTCTGAAACTATGTCCCCTAAGTTTTAGATTCCCCCACAAAGGGAAACATCCTCTCTGCATCTACCCTGTCAAGCCAACTCAGCATCTTATACATTTCAATAAGATCACCTCTCGTTCTTCCTCTCATTCATCCAATGAGTACAGGCTGAACCTTTTTTCATAAGACAACCCCTTCATCTCCAGGACCAATCGTGAACCTTCTCTGAACTGCCTCCAATGCAAGTATATTCCTCAAATAAGGAGAGCAAAACTGTACGCAGTACTCCAGGTGTGGTGTCACCAATGCCCTGTACCCTTTTCAAAGATCCATCAACAAGTGTTTAGGATGTACTGAATAATGGGGTGGTTAGCATGGGAAATGTGGTAGATGTCCCGATGACATTAACACCGGAACATAGCTCCGCGAAGTCTCTGTAAAGCTCCGAGTTTGACGCTGCAGTGCCGACCTGTGCACTAACCCAAAGTACTGCTTTCGGCGATGGTTTGGGCCCGTCTGCTTCAGTGTCACTGCCGCACTACCTATTTGTGGACTGCTGCAGTTCTTGAAATGGCGAACCAAGTGTAAACTTCTAATTAATCTGTGGATGAACCATATCAAAAATTTTGGGAAGAATTGGGAATATAATCAGTCACCAATTTTAATGTCAACCAGCAGGGCTCTTGTATCAAATATCAATGATAAGTTGGTGCCTTCTCATCTCAACCCCATCTCTGCCTCACTATCACATTCCGCAATTGGCCACTAGGGGTCAGACTAGTGCAGGAGCTGCATCAAGCACTTGGCTTCTCTCCAGTCAGCTGATGAGCATGAACTTGACTAGTTAGATGCTTATGGCATGTCGGCCTGGAGTTAAAATGAAGGCTGTCTGAACTAGTGCTCTGATCGATCACGTTTCTCACTTTATTTCACGTAGGCTTTAGTTAGGTATTCCAGCCATGATTTTTGTGAGAGCTACCTCCGATGCTTTTAGCCTGGTATATGGACCCACATGCCTGGTCTAGATTTCCAAGGAAACCTGCTCACTGTCTCACATCCTCCTTCAGCTAGCAAAGTTTGGATTCTCTAGAGACATTGATTCCTGCACCACTGTCCATGCCGCTATCAGCCCGATGGGAGATGTGTTTTGTAGCAAGGCAGCTCCACCCTTCCTCCTCCCACCTACGGAAAGGAAATTCTTACTCAATCTGACAACCAGGTTAAACCACGTCACGCCCAGGGACAGTTATTTGTACTTCCTCCCTGGGACAGAGGTTTCAGCATCCGAGTCATGTTGGGTGTGAAGACGGGCTAGAAGCATTTAGTGGCTCTTGCGATGGCGAGGGAGAAGAGTTCGACTTAATCATGGTGTCTGATTCCTTTTCTCTCTCGCTACGAAAGAATTTCATGACCAGAAAGAAAGGCGCAGCGCTTCACACAATGTTCCAGCACGTACAACTCGGGACACAGAATTGATCAAGTTTGTTTGTTCTTGGGGGAACGAAGGTTCCTCTCCTCTGCCGTCCTGTCCTACCGTCATGTGTTTCTCCTGAAAACCCTTATAGAATGGACAGTCATATAACCTTTTCTTTCAAATCGGCTTCTTTGCCCCTTGTACCATATATGGGTTGTTTTAAACACTAAAGAATCTCATCAATTTGCAGATTTTGCTTCCTTACTTATCAATGACTTGGGTTTTATCGCCTACTGAGGCTCCATCCAGTCTTGCGGATATGCCCGTTTCTCTATATCAAAACGTCCTGGGCATTAAGCAAAGGCCATTTTGCATCCTGATTAGGTTCAAGCTGATAGTTATGTGTTCTTTAACCAAGTAATCAAGGGTTTCAAGTCCATTATTTTCGTTGTCTTCCAAACAAGTATCGGAAGTTCATGTTGAAAAGTCCAAAATCCTTCAGTCGTTCCCATTCCTGCTTGATGTCCAGTAATCCCTTGTGGGCATTGGGTGAAGATCTGGAACGGGTTTGACCTAGCTATCTGGGCTCGTGCGTGAATAATCCCATGGGCAAGGTGCTGGAGGGTAACCGAGAACTGAAGACACTGGACCTCAGCAAGGATTGGCACCTTCAGGGACGGGGGGAGGGGGTGAGGAACCAAGCGGCAGTGCGTGGGAGGTTATGCATTGTTTGTTCACTTCCCTGCCTCTGGTAATGAGACAGGCAACAAAGAGTAGAAGACTTGCGGGGGGAGGCGGTGTCTCTTGAATGCACCACCTTAGTTCACAAATGCAAGAGCAACTCTGTCAGTCTGTTTGTTCTGACCGATAATGGAAGTAAATGATTAACCTATAAAGAATTAATACTAAACGTGAACAGTTTGAAAATCTCCAGCCTTCACTCTACCGGGCCAAGCTCGCGTAATCAAAGTTGCCGGTTTGACACTCAGACTTGACGCTCATGTTAGCTTGTATGCGAGTCCATGTAGCGCAGCGACACAATGGCCTCCTTTGTAGCCATTAATGTGCAATCTAACGTTGTGGAGTCTTGTTTTTTTTTTCATTTATTTCGTTCTAATTAATGTTTGCAAAAAAAAACCTGACAAATCTCGGTTTTTTTTCCCAAACGGAGTCGAATGCTTTTATTTGAAAGCCAGCCTTGTGCGGGGTGGGGTGGGAGGGGTGCTAACTATGGATTGTGGAGGGGTGATTGCATGTTGCAGAACCTTTTGAGCTCCAATATCATTGGCAATACGGCTTCTTGTTTCTCAGATTCTTGGTGTCTTTTGCAGTAAGATAAACAAATTAATCTAGAACCGAACCAAGCGTAGCTGGTAATCTGTACAGTATGTCGTTCCTGGGACGGACTGGTACCAGGATTTCCTGCCCTCGCCTTGCTATTTATTCGGTGGGCACGTTCCAGGGTGTCACTGACTCGAAAGGCCTGGTTGAAACGGGTTTGCTGGCTTTACACGGACCAATTCTGCATAAGAAATAGGAGCAGGTGTAGGCCATTCGGCCCCTTGAGCCTGCTCCGCCATTTAATAAGATCATGGCTGATCTGATCATGGACTCAGCTCCACTTCCCTGCCTGCTCCCCATAACCCTTGACTCCCTTATCGTTCAAAAATCTGTCTCTCTCCACCTTAAATATATTGAATGACCCAGCCTCCACAGCTCTCTGGGGCAGAGAATTCCACAAATTCACGACCCTCAAAAGAAATTCCTCCTCATAGTTTTAAATGGGCGACCCCTTATTCTAAAACGATGCCCCCCAGTTCTAGATTCCTCCACAAGGGGGAACATCCTCTCTGCATCCACCCTGTGGAGCCCCCTCAGAATCTTACACGTTTCAGAAAGGTCATCTCTCATTCTTCTAAACTCCAATGAGTATCGGTCCAAACTGCTCAACCTTTTCTCCATAAGACAACCCCTTCATCTCGGGGAAATGTGAGGGCCATTCAGGCTGGTGCATCCAGAAAACAATTGGATTTCCCCTACCACAGCGTCCAAGGCCTTTACTTCGACTACCCTGTCCCAAAGTTAATGTCAGGTGTTAACCGCTCTTTGTTCAAGATATTCCTGAATCGGCATTTTGCTAGTTTGAACCCATGCCATGTGTTATCTCGTCGTGACTCTGTTTAAAAGGGTTCCTAGATTTGACTTTTTTTGGTCGTGTCTTTTGGCTCTGATCGCCCCCTCTTGGTCACCACCTCAAAGCTGAAAAACCCAAATCCCCAGTAATGGCATTAATAATAGCGTGAGGCCAGGACGCGACTGCTGTGGTGACTGGGGTGTGATAGCGTCGCTCCCGTGTCGGTAGGAAGGTCCATCTCACACTCTGCAGCTCCAAAACATGGAGCAAAAGCGACGGAAGGATATGACCAAATAGCATTTCAACAAATAACGACTTCAGTTAGCAAAAAAAGAATTAATGATGGAACTAAGAGGAACGTCCCAAGCAGGTGGCAGAGTTGAAGTAACCCGAGACCCTAAGGCTGCATGTTTCACACTGGCCATTGAGGCTGTACTAGGATACTTCAGATCACCACACCCAGTTGGTGAAGTGAGCCATTCTTGCCTGAGCGATTGTAATACTCTTGTTTTTAAATCAACCGCATAGATCTAACCTCTACGTGCACATCTTGCAATTAAAAATGACACCAAATGCTCTCTTTCTTGCCTATTCTAGGCAGATTTTTGAACGATAAGGATTATGGGGAGCAGGCCGGGAAGTGGAGTTGAGGCCAAAATCAGATCGGCCATGATTTATTGAATGGCGGAGCAGGCTCGAGGGGCTGCTCCTATTTCTTATGATCCCACCCCCCCCAACCTGTTGACCACTCAAAACAAATGGTAACCTTGCAAGCCACAAATTCTTCGCAACAGAGCCCGTTAAGATGGAGTTGCGATGCCTCCAATCACAGCAACACAGGGCCGGGTCTGCTCCCAGTACCAGTCTCTTTCCAGTTTTAACCCTTTTCAAACGTTGGGTCAAATATTTTTTTGGGGGAATGTATTCCTTGCCTTATGAGGGATTTTTAACTCTTTGTTTTTTTTTAATACCAGAGAATGATCCATTCCTTCTGTTTTTGTTTTTGAAGTTTTAAGTTTGATCCATTCCCAGGCGGCTGCAGGATGCTGGGCTATGCCCAGCCCAGGTGAGCCTGTTTGCCAGCCCCCCTGCTGGCACCTGGACGGTAGAGCTCACCCATTCTGTCGGGGAGTTGAACTGCCGATTTTAATCTGCGGCCACGCCGCACGGTTTGAAATGATTCGGCTCCCTTTTTTTGCTGCCTTGAAGGGCCCAGTGACTGCCATAAAACTAAAGCCTGCTGTTCCAACCCAGGAGAGTTAAGAATCCCGAGTAAGACGTTCCTTGTCTTCAATGAATGAATGTATCTTGTTTGACATAATTTATGGTCGGAAAGTTTTCCTTTTTGTTTGAAAAATAAATTCTGCCCTCTGACATTTGTTTGGGTGTTTACTGAATCGCTGGGATGTGTTGTCTGTTTTCTGATTCAGTCCGTGGGTTGGAAGCGCCCTTCAGAATTAAGTGTCCTCGCCTTCAAACCCTGCTCTGATCTTGTCCCCTCCTGGCTTCCAGAACCACCGCCCGTCCTCCACCTACCCTCTCCCTCGCCCCCCCCCCCCCCCCACCTACCATTCTCCCTGTTCCAGTGTCAGCCGTGGCTCGGTGGGTAGTACGCTCACCTTTGAGTCAGAAGGTTGTGGGTTCAAGTCCCACTCCAGCGAATTGAGCACATAAATCTAGGCTGGCGCTCCCCGTGCAGTGCTGAGGGAGCGCTGCACTGTCGTAGGTGCCGTCTTTCGGATGAGACGTTAAACCGAGACCCCGTCTGCTCTCTCGGGTGGATGTAAAAGATCCCACGGCCACTATTTCGAAGAGCAACAGGGGAGTTGTAGCCAATGGCCAATATTTATCCCTCAATCAACATTACAGAAAAAGATGATCTGGGTCATTATCACATTGCTGTTCGTGGGAGCTTGCTGTGCGTAAATTGGCTACCCACATTACAACAGCGACCGCACTCCAAAAGTACTTCATTGGCTGTAAAGCGCTTTGAGACGTCCGGTGGTCATGAAAGGCGCTATATAAATGTAAGTCCTAATCCCGCTGACTCCAGCCTCTACTGCAAACTCTATCTTGCTGTCGCCTGTCCCGCGATTGGGTTCTGTCCCTTGAATTCCCTTGTTGAGCCTCTCCTTTTTGAAGATACTCCTTCAAGCACTCTTCTTGAACAAGCCTTTGCTCACCTCCTGCTCACTCTCCCTCGTTGGTGCCCAGGGGGCACCTGGCCTCTGTGAGGATGGCAGACCCTTGCCATAGCATAGCAATTGTTTTTGTTCTATTTAAGCTGAGGTATGAGCTCACCAACAGCACCACAGGCTTACACTGCAGCTGTTCTTCAGCATAGCAAAAGTTGAGGCACTGAGTCAAAGAACTTAGTACAGGCAACTCTCGATTATCCGGGTCCCTCAGGGATTGGACTTTTCCGGATAAACGATTTTGCCGCTAGGACGAGTGCATGTACTTGGCGAGAATGTTTGGGCCCCAAATTTGATCCGCGGTCTTTCACGTGGAGAGGAAGGTAAAACCGCGGGCAAGGACACGGTGAACCCTATCGTGTTGGAAGCGGATATTTTAAAACTCTGGAGTGCGAACATTCAATAAATAACTCATTGCACCGAGGGCTGCAGTTATTCACTGATGTCAGCGTCTTCGTGCAAACAGCGGACGGTGCAGAAAGTGGTCAGCGCAGGACTGGGTGTGGGGTGGGTTTAATGGTCGTGCGTAAGAGCGCGTTAAAGTCCAAAAATGAGTAGTTTGGACAGGAGCTTTGCGTTGCTTTCTTTTGCAGTTGGGATCAGCTCGTTATCCGGTGCCGAGATTAGAAAAACAGTGAAATGTCCATCTCCATGCAGCTGTACACGGGACCCGACTGCAGTTTATGTTTTGTTTCTCATCTGTTCCTGACTGGGGACGAAGTGACAACACTCATTACGTCAGCTGGTATTCACGTGTGCAACAGTTTTTTTAAGTGCCCTTGCAGCGGGTTCTCCGTTAGATCCGTGTACGGATAATCGAGAGTTGCCTGCAATTGAGTTTAAAAGGCTGATGCAGAAGGAAGATAAGGATTTGTATCCCTCCCCCAAGCCTTTAGAGGCCATGTTTCTAAAGCTGTGCGTACCATACTGGAGACGATGCCAAGTAAAGGCTAGACCAGGGACTCTCAAAGGAGGAACAAAAAATAAAGGGAGAATTGGCCGTGTTGGTCTTGTACACCCTTCTCGTGGCTGGTTTCAGAACAGCAATGGCGGAGGACAAGGAACCAGAGAAGGAGAGAAAGAATCTCAGATACAGAAACGAGAGAGGTACAGTGTTGAAAATGTTTACAATTCCGAAAAAAAAACGTCCACCGCAGGTGATGTTGGCTCTTCGAGGAGTCAAGTCTTGGAAGCACTCTCCAGCAAAGTGGGACTGCCCGTTACATTTTCAGTCCTGCTGCACCGCACCTATGTTGCGACAGACCCTCTGTCCCAGCAGTTCTCTCTCTGTCACCGTGACTCATTTCCATTATACTCCACACAGAGAGAAAATGTACGGAAAGTCTATGAATCTCAGCGCATCTCCCCATCAGTACATTGCTGATTAAAACAATGTTTGTGCAGAGTGGTGTTGAAGCAGCATGTTTATTACTCTGTATAGTATTAGGCAGTCTCTCGTGTCGAGGATGACCTGCTTCGGATGAGTAAACAGGTGTTTCAATGAGGTATCTACATTCCAGGTCCCGAACGACATCTTGAACGGTGGAAAGTGCCTGTGCGTGAATTATTTTAACGTGGAGTGACCGTTGCACACCAGCCATGGCTTGACAGTAAGGTCTTGGTCCAGCGGCAAGGGTTAACCCAGCTCACTGGAGACCAAGCTCTGCTGCACAGACCTAGTACGCACACTACTGTCCTTGGAAATTCATAGGTCGCAGTGTGGCCTGGCCCATGCTGCACATTCCCTGGGCCCCGATCCTGTTGTTATACGCAACACCGCTCTGCCAGCTGACATGGATCATCATAATGAGTCGGTGCATGTGCCACAACTAGTGTTTGGCATATGTTGCTTGGTGCATCTACATAAGAAATCCGAGCAGGAGTCGGCCATTTAGCCCTCCAGCCTGCTCCGCCAATCAATAAAGTCATGGCTGATCTGATCATGGAGTTAGCTCCACTTCCCTGCCCGCTCCCCATAGACCTTTACTCCCTTATCACTCAAAAATCTGTATCTCTGCCTTAAATATATTCCAATGACCCAGCCTCCACAGCTCTCTGGGGCAGAGAATGCCACAGATTTACAATCCTCTGAGAAGAAATTCCTTCTCCATCTCGATTTTAAATGGGCGGCCCCTTATTCTAGAAACAGAAAATAGGTGCAGAAGTAGGCCATTCGGCCCTTCGAGCCTGCACCACCATTCAATATGACCATGGCTAATCATGCAACTTTAGTACACCATTCCTGCTTTCTCTCCATACCGCTTGATCCCTTTAGCCGTAAGGGTCACATCTAACTCCCTTTTGAATATATCTAATGAACTGGCATCAACAACTTTCTGTGGTACAGAATTCCACAGGTTCACAATTCTGAGTGAAGAAGTTTCTCTTCATCTCATAGAAAATAGGTGCAGGGGTAGGCCATTCAGCCCTTCGAGCCTGCACCGCCATTCGATGAGTTCATGGCTGAACATGCAACTTCAGTACCCCATTCCTGCTTTCTCGCCATACGCCTTGATCCCCCTCGTAGTAAGGACTACATCTAACTCCTTTTTGAATATATTTAGTGAATTGGCCTCAACAACTTTCTGTGGTAGAGAATTCCACAGGTTCACCACTCTCTGGGTGAAGAAGTTTCTCCTCATCTCGGTCCTAAATGGCTTACTCCTTATCCTTAGACTGTGACCCCTGGTTCTGGACCTCCACAACATTGGGAACATTCTTCCTGCATCTAACCTGTCTAAACCCGTCAGAATTTTAAACGTTTCTATGAGATCTCCTCTCATTCTTCTGAACTCCAGTGAATACAAGCCCAGTTGATCCAGTCTTTCTTGATATGTCAGTTCCGCCATCCCGGGAATCAGTCTGGTGAACCTTCGCTGCACACTCTCAATAGCAAGAATGTCCTTCCTCAGATAAGGAGACCAAACCTGTACACAATGTTCAAGGTGTGGCCTCACCAAGGTCCTGTATAACTGCAGTAAGACCTCCCTGCTCCTATACTCAAATTCCCTAGCTATGAAGGCCAACATGCCATTTGCCGCCTTCATCATCTGCTGTACCTGCATGCCAACTTTTAATGACTGATGTACCATGACACTCAGGTCTCGTTGCACCTCCCCTTTTCCTAATCTGTCACCATTCAGATAATATTCTGCCTTCCTGTTTTTGCCACCGAAGTGGATAACCTCACTTTAACCTACAATATACTGCAACGGCCAATCATTTTCCCGCTCACCCAACCTGTCCAAGTCAACCTGTAGCCTTTTAGCATCCTCCTCACAGCTCACACTGCTACCCATCTGTCATCTGCAAAGTTGGAGATATTACATTCAATTCCTTTGTCTAAATCATTAATGTATATTGTAAATAGCTGGGGGTCCCAGCACTGAACCTTGCGGTACCCCACTAGTCACTGCCTGCCATTCTGACAAGGACCTGTTTATACCTACTCTTTGCTTCCTGTCTGTCAACCAGTTCTCTATCCACGTCAATACATTACCCCCAATACCATGTGCTTTAATTTTACATACTAATCTCTTGTGTGGGACCGTGTCAAAAGCCTTTTGAAAGTCCAAATACACCACATCCACTGGTTCTCCTTTGTCCACCCTACTAGTTACATCCTCAAAAAATTCTAGAAGTTTTGTCAACCATGATTTCCCTTTCATAAATCCATGCTGACTTGGACTGATCCTGTCACTGCTTTCCAAATGCGCTGCTATTACATCTTTAATAATTGATTCCAACATTTTCCCCACTACCGATGTTCAGCTAACTGGTCTATAATTCCCTATTTTCTCTCTCCCTCCTTTTTTAAAAAAGTGGGGTTACATTAGCTACCCTCCCATCCAGAGGAACTGATCCAGAGTCGATAGAATGTTGGAAAATGACCACCAGGGCCACTTTCTTAAGTACTCTGGGGTGCAGACTATCAGGCCCTGGGGATTTATCGGACTTCAATCCCATCAATTTCCCTAACACAATTTCCTGACTAATAAGGATTTCCTTCAGTTCCTCCTTCTCGCTCGACCCTCGGTCCCCTAGTATTTCCAGAAGGTTATTTGTGTCTTCCTTAGTGAAGACAGAACCAACGTATTTGTTCAATTGGTCTGCCATTTCCTTGTCCCCCATTATGAAGTCAGCTGATTCTGACTGAAAGGGACCTACATTAGTCTTCATTAATCTGTTTCTCTTCACATATCTATAGAAGCTTTTGCAATCAGTTTTTATGTTCCCAGCAAGTTTAATCTCGTACTCTATTTTCCCCCTCCTAATTAAACTCTTAGTCTTCTTCTGCTGGATTCTAAATTTCTCCCAGTCCTCAGGTTTGCTGCTTTTTCTGACCAATTTATATGCCTCTTCCTTGGATTTAACACTATCCCTAATTTTCCTTGTTAGCCACAGTTGAGCCACCTTCCCCTTTATATTTTTACACCAGCCAGGGATGTACAATAGTTGTAATTCATCCATGTGATCTTTAAATGTCTGCCATTGCCTATCCACCGTCAGCCCTTTAAGTCTATCCTAGCCAATTCATGTCTCACACCATCGAAGTTACCTTTCTTTAAGTTCAGGACCCTAGTCTCTGTGTCATTCTCCATCTTAATGAAAGAATTCTATCATATTATGGTCACTCATCCCCAAGGGGCCTCGCACAACCACATTGCTAATGAATCCTCTCATTACATGAGGAAAGACAGGAGGAGGCTCGAGTGCAGCATAAACTGGACTGTTTGGGCCGAGTGGTCTGTTTCTGTGCTGTAAATCATATGTAATGATTCCTGCAACCCATGTCTCCTATACACCCCGCTTCCAGTACCCCGAACACCGAGACAGCTGTTCCTGAGACGGCTTTACCCGATATCCTATATAGCCCCTGAAGCCTGTACCCTAATTCATGTACCCGAGATCGCTGTAGCACATGTTCAATGTACTCCGAGACCCCATACCCTGACATTCAAGTACACAAGATTCTTGTACCTGAATTCCGTGTACCCCAATAATCATGTAACCTGAGATGCCCGCATCCCGAGACCCCATAACCAGCTACATGTAGCGCGAGATCCCTGTACCTCGAGATTCTTGTACCCCATCCTGTTGTACCCTTTGTACCAGGAGATTGATGTACCCAAAAGCTCCTATACCCCGAGATCCCTGTAACCCGGGATTCCTCCATACCAGGATTTGTTTTCGCTGGGATTGCCACATACCAGGATTCGTATACCCAGAGACCCCTGTATGTGGGGACATCGGCACATTGTGGTTCATTAACCCGGTGATTAATGGAACGCCATGACTCTTGTCGCACTGAGACCCTTGTACATCAAGAAACCTATACCCTGAGTTTGATGTACCCGAGATTCATGTACCTTGAGGCCCTGCACCCCATGAATTCTGTTCCCCAGTGTCCATGAACCCCAAGAACCCTGCACACTGTGATACCTGTACTCGGAGACACATAATCGTGTTCCCAAAGACCCCTGTACCCCAAGTTTAATGTTCCCCAATGTCACTGTACGGCGAGATCATGTACCCTGAGACCCCTGTACCCCGATTCAGCTACACCGAAGTCATGTATGGCAAGATTAATGTGCATGTACTGGGGAACCCTGTATCCTGAGACTCCTGTATCCTGCAACCCCTGTACTACATTCACACATCCCGTGATCCCTGTACCCAGAGATTGAAGAACCCCATAGTTTATTTACCCCTTGTGCCTTGTACCTGAGACAGCTGTGCTGGAGAGTCCTGTATCCTAAGACCCGTGTACACAGAGATTCACATACCCCAAGACCCCTGTACTCCGGGACTCCTGCATCACGATTGGTTATCTTCGGGATAGCCCAAGAAATCAAACAGGAAATTCAGAAAACATTTCTTTACGCAGAGAGTGGTGAGAATATGGAACACGAGAATCCTGTACTCTGACATTCATGTGCCGCAAGATTCATATACACTGAGACGCCTGTACAAAGAGATTCATGTACCCGAGATTTACGTACCCTAAGACTCCTGTACCCCAAGCATCCTGTATCCGAGATCACTATACCTTGAGATCCACGCAACTGAAATTCATGTACCTCAACACTCCTGTACCCCGAGATTCCTGTAAACCAAAATTCATGTACCTTGAGACTGTCAGAAACTGATAGACCCTCAGGGTACATGAATCCCAGGGACCTCTGCACACCGTGATTCATTAACCCCGTGATACATGGAACCCAGTGACTCTTGTACTCTGAGACCCCTGTACACCAGAACCCTGTACAGGAGTTTCGTGTACCCGAGATTTATGTACCCTGAGACCCTGCACCCCCCTCAAGTATCATGTCCCCGAGGCACTTGAATCCTGCCTCCTGCACCCCATGAATCATGTTCCTCAGTGCACCTAAACCCCTGGAACCCAGCACCCTGTGACAGTTGCACACAGAGACACACAATCCGAGACCCCTGCACTGTTTTGTATTTCCTGAGATCTGTGTACCCCAAGCTTAATGTACCCTGATATCACTGTACACCATGATTGATGCACCCCAACCCAGATCATATAACTCGAGTCGCCTGTACCCCGATTCATGTACACCAAGATCATATACACCAATATTAATGCATCTGTACTGGAAACCTCTGTATCCTGTGACAACTGTACACCTAGGGTCATGTACTCCAAGATTAATGTACCTGGAGATCCTTGTACAGCAATATTTATGTACGCCTAGAACCCTATACCCAGTGTTTCTTGTAGCCCATGATTTATTTACCCCAGTCCCTTGTACCCGAGACACCTGCATTGGAGACCCTTGTAACCTGAGATCCTTGTACACTGTGATCCATATACCCCCAAGACCAATGTACTCCAAGAACCCTACACCGTGACTCATTAACCACGATACCCCAAGAAATCAAATAAGGAATTCAGAAGAAACTTTTTGACCCAGAGAGTAGTGAGAATGTGGAGCTCGCTACCACAGGGAGTGGTTGAAGCGAATAGTATCGATGCATTTAAGGGGCGGTTAGATAAATATATGAGGGAGAAGGGAATAGAGGGTTATGCTGATAGTTAGATAAGGAAAGACGGGAGGAGGCTCGAGTGGAGCATAACCCGGACTGGTTGGGCTGAATGGCCTCTTTCTGTGCTGTATATCCCATGTAATGATTCCTGCAACCCGAGGCTCCTGTATACCCAGACAGCTGTACCTGAGATGGCTTTACCACAGAACCCACGTACCCCAGGAATCCAGTACACTGATTCATGTACCCAAGATCACAGTACACCAAGAGCCATGTTACCCAAGACCCCTATAAACCGATATTGATGTACTCTGTATTCTTGTACCTCAAGACTCCTGTACCCCGAGATCCCTGTACACCGAGATCAATCTACCCGAGGTCCCTGTACACCGAGATTCATGTACCCTGAGATCAATGTATCCGAGATCCCTGCACACCGAGATTCATGTACCCCCAGTTTCATGCTCCGACATTCATGTACCCTGAGATCCCTGTACCACAAGACTAATATATCCTGAGATTCATGTACCCATAGTTTCCTGTTCCTCGTGATTCCCACAAAGCAGGATTCGTGTGCCCCAGGATTCCTACATAGCAGGATTCTTGTATCCCGGGATTCCTGCATACCAGGTTTTGTGTACCCCAGGATTCCTGCATACCAGGATTCATGTACCATGGGATTCCTACATACCAGGATTCATGTACTCCTGGATTGCTTCATACCAAGATTCGTGTACCCAGAAATTCCTGCATGCCATAATTCATGTATGCAGGGGCACCTGCACGCTGTGGTTCATTAATGCAACCCCGTGACTCTTGTACCCCGCGACCCCTATACATCAAGAAACCTGTACCCCGAGTTTGATGTACCCGAGATTCATGTACCTTGAGGCCCTGCACCCCATGAATCCTGTTCCCCAGTGCCCCTGAACTCCGGGAACTCTGCACTCTCTGATACCTGTACACAAAGACACATAATCCGAGACCCCTGTACCGTGTTTCGTGTTCTCAAAGACCCCTGTACCCCAAGTTTAATGTTCCACAATATCACTGTACACCAAGATTCATATACGGCGAGATCATGTACCCCAAGACACCTGTACCCCGATTCAGCTACACCGAAGTCATATATGGCAAGATTAATGTTCATGTACTGGGGAACCCTGTATTGCGAGGCGCCTGTACCCTGCAACCCTTGAATTACATTCACGCACCCCGTGATCCCTGTATCCCAAGATTGAAGTACCCCGTGGTTTATTTACCCCTTGTCCCTTGTACCCAAGACAGCTGCACTGGAGAGCCCTGTATCCTGAGACTCGAGTACACCGAGGTTCACGTACCCCAAGACCCCTGTAATCCGGGACCCCTGCATTGTGAATGATTACCTTCGGGTTAAGCCAAGAAATCAAACAGGGAATTAAGAAAACATTTCTTTGCACAGAGAGCGGTGAGAATGTGGAACTCGAGATCCCTGTACTCCGACATTCATGTACCGCAAGATTCATGAACACCGAGATTCATGTACCCGAGATTCGCGGATCCTAAGACTCCTGCACCCTGAGATCCCTGTACCCCAAGCTCACTGTATACCAAAATTCATATACCCTGAGACCCTAGTGTCCGGGGACCTCTGCACGCCGTGATTTATTAACCCTGTGATACATAGAACCCAGTGACTCTTGTACCCCGAGACCCCTATACACCAAGCACCCTGTACCCAACTTTCATGTACCCAAGGTTTATGTACCCTGAGACCCTGCACCCCCCCCCCCAAGTATCATGTACCCTGAGGCATTTGAATCCTGCCTCCTGCACCTCATGAATCATATTCCCCAGCGCCCCTGAACCCCGGGAACCCTGTGACAGTTGCACACAGATACACATAATCCGAAATCCGAGACCTCTGCACTGTTTCATGCTGCTTGAGACCCGTGTACCCCAAAGCTTAATGTACCCAGATATCACTGTACACCACGATTGATGCACATCCAGATCATATCACTCGAGATGCCTATACCCCGATTCATGTACATCGAGATCATGTACACCAATATTAATGCCCCTGTACTGGAGACCTCTGTATCCTGCGACCCCTGTACACCGAGAGTCACGTACCCCAAGATTAATGTACCTGGAGATTACAGCAATATTTATGTACCCTGAGAACCCTGTACCCCGTGTTTCTTGTAGCCCACGATTTATTTACCTGAGACGTGTACTGGAGACCCCTGTATCCTGAGATCCTTGCACACTGAGATCCATGCACACTGAGATCCATGTACTCCAGGACCCCTGCACCCGTGAGTCATTAACCATGATACTCCAAGAAATCAAATAAGGAATTCAGAAGAAACTTCTTTACCCAGAAAGTGGTGAGAATGTGGAACTCGCTGCCACAGAGAGGGGTTGAAGCGAATAGTATCGATGCATTTAAGGGGCGGTTAGGTAAACACATGAGGGAGAAGGGAATAGAGGGTTATGCTGATAGTGTTAGATGAGGAAAGATGGGAGGAGGCTCGACTGGAGCATAACCCGGACTGGTTGGGTCGAATGGCCTGTTTGTGTGCTGTATGTCCCATGTAATGATTCCTGCAACCCGAGGCTCCTGTATATCCAGACAGCTGTATCTGAGATGGCTTTACCACAAAACCCACGCACCCCAGGAATCCTGAACCTCGATTCATGTACCCGAGATCGCAGTACACAGAGAGCCATGTTACCCGAGACCCCTATAGCCCGACATTGATGTTCTCGATATTCTTGTACCCCAAGACTGCTGTAACGGGGATCCCTGTACCCGAGATCCATGTACCCGAGATCCTTTCACCCCGAGGTCCCTGTACACCGAGATTCATGTACTCTGAGATCCCTGTACACCGAGATTCTTGTACCCCGTGATTCACGTACCCCGAGATCAATGTACATCGAGATTCATGTACCCCGAGATCAATGTACCCGAGATCCCCGTACACCATGATTCATGTACCCCGCGTTTCATGCTCTCGACATTCATGTACCCTGAGATCCCTGTATCACAAGACTAATATATCCCAAGATTTGTGTACCCCGAGATTCCTGCACCCCAAGATTCCTGTTCCTTGTGATTCCTACATACCAGGATTCGTGTACCCCGGAATTGCTATATACCAGGGTTCGTGTATCCAGAAATTCCTACATAACATAATTCATGTACCCCGAGACCCTTGTATGCGGGGACACCCACACGTTGTGGTTCATTAACCCGGTGATTAATGGAACCCCGTGACTCTTGTACCCCGAGACCTCTGAAGATGAAGCAATCTGTACCTCGAGTTTGATGTACCTGAGATTCTTGTACCTTGAGGCCCTGCACCCCACGAATCCTGTTCCCCAGCGCCCCTGTACCCCGGGGACCCTGCACCCTGTGATACCTGTACACAGAGACACATAATCCGAGACCCCTGTACCGTGTTTCTTGTCCCCAAAGACCCCTGTACCCCAAGTTTAATGTTCCTCAATATCACTGCACACCAAGATTCATATACGGCGAGATCATGTACCCCGATTCAGCTACACTGAAGTCATGGCAAGATTAATGTACATGTACTCTGTATCGCGAGACCCCTGTACCCTGCAATCCATGTACTACGTTCACGCACCCCGCGATCCCTGTACCCCGGGATTGAAGTACCCCGTAGTTTATTTACCCCTTGTATCTGAAACAGCTGCACTGAAGAGCCCTGTATCCTGAGACACATGTATGCAGAGGTTCACGTACCCCAAAACACCTGTACTCTGGAACCCTTGCATCGTCATTGGTTACCTTCGGGTTAGGCCAAGAAATCGAACAGGGAATTCAGAAAACATTTCTTTAGGCGGAGGGTGGTGAGGATGTGAAACTCAAGATCCCTGTACTCCGATATTCATGTGCCGCAAGATTCATGTACACCAAGACGCCTGTACCCGAGATTCACATACCCCAAGACTCCTGTACCCCGAGATTCCTGTATAGCAAAATTCATGTACCTTGAGACCGTCAGATACTGATCGATCCTCAGGATACACGAATCCCCGAGACCTCTGCACACCGTGATTCATTAACCCCGTGATACATGGAACTCAGTGACTCTTGTACCCCGAGACCCCTGCACACCAAGAACCCTGTACCGGAGTTTCATGTACCCAAGATTTATGTACCCTGAGACCCTGCACCTCCCAAGTATCATGTACCCCGAGGCACTTGAATCCCGCCTCCTGCACCCCATGAATCATATTCCCCAACGCCCCTGAACCCTGGAAATCCTGCCCCCTGTGATAGTTGCACACAGATAGTTGCAATCCGAGACTCCTGCACTGTGTTTTGTGTTCCCTGAGACCCGTGTACCCCAAGCTTAATGTACCCCAATATCACTGTACACCACGATTGATGCACACCCAGAACATATAACTCGAGACGCCTGTACTCCGATTCATGTACACCGAGATCATGTACACCAATATTAATGCATCTGTACTGGAGACCTCTGTATTCTGCGACCCTTGTACATCGAGAGTCACGTATCCCAAGATTAATGTACCTGTAGGTCCTTGTACAGCAATATTGATGTACCCCTAGCACCCTGTACCCCGTGTTTCTTGTAGCCCATGATTTATTTACCCCAGTCCCTTGTACCCGAGACACATGTAATGGAGACCCGTGTATCCTGAGATCCTTGTACACTGAGATTCATATACTCCAGGACCCCTGCACCCGTGACTCATTAACCATGATACCCCAAGAAATCAAGTAAGGAATTCAGAAGAAACTTTTTTACCCAGAGAGTGGTGAGAATGTGGAACTCGCTACAATAGCGAGAGGTTGAAGCGAATAGTATCGAGGCATTTTAGGGGCGATTAGATAAACATATGAGAGAGAAGGGAATAGAGGTAGTTGGATGAGGAAAGACCGGGGGAGGCTCAAGTGGAGCATAACCCAGAATGGTTGGGCCGAATGGCCTGCTTCTGTGCTGTATATACCATGTAATGATTCCTGCAACCCGAGGCTCCTGTACACCTAGATAGCTGTACCCAAGACGGCTTTACCACAAAACCCACGTACTCCATGAATCCATGAACCCCGTTTCATGAACCCGAGATGGCAGTACACCAAGACCCATATTACCCGAGACCCCTATAGCCCGACATTCATGTACTTGATATACTTGTACCCCAAGACTGCTGTGCCCCGGGATCCTTGTACCCTGAGATTGACGTACCCCAAGAATACTGTACCCCGATATTCATGTGCCCTGAGATTGATGTACCTAAAGACCCCCCGGACCCCGAGATCACTGCACCCTGAGATTCACGCACCCAGACTTCATGTACCCCGAGAACTGTGTACCCCGAGAACTGTGCACCCAGAGATTCGTGAACCCCGAGATCCCTGTAGCGCAAGATTCATGCACCCCGAGACACCTGTACCTCAAAATTAATGTATCTGAGATTCTTGTACCCGAGATCCCTGTACCCCAAGATTCATGCACCCCAAGAGACCTGTACCTCGATATTCATGTACCCGCATTTCATGTACCCCGGCTGCATATATCCTGACATTCATGCACCGACGATTCCTGTATCCGAGGTCCCTATACCCCAAGATTCATGTAACCCGAGACCCCTATACCACGAGACCCCAAACCCCCATACATGTACTCCAAGGGTATGTACCGCGAGACCCCCGTACCACAACGTTATGTACCCCAGGACCCCTGTAGCCCGGAATTCATGCATCCCGCTATTCATGTAACCCGAGACCCCTGTTCCCCGAAACTGTTGTAACCCAAGATCCCGGTACCTCATAATTCATGTCCCCGAAATCCATGTACCCCTAGTTTCATGCAACCTGCGATTCCTGTACACTGATACCCCAGTATCAAGTGACACCTCTACGCTGAGTCACCTGCACCCCGAGTCCCCTGTATCCCAAGACGCATGTACAGCAAGACAGCTGTACCCTAATTCAGTTCCCCCGAGATTCCTGTACCCAGAGGCTCGTATCCCCTGAGAATCATGTAATCTGAGAGCCCTGTACCCTGATATATGTATTCCAATACACCTGTACACTAGGATTCATGCACCTGAGACCTATGTACCCCCATGATTCATGTACCCCAAGATAGCTGGATCCAAAGATTCTTGTAGCCCAGGACCCCCTGTACCCCAAGATTTATGCACCCCGGGATTCATGTACTCTGAGACCACATTACCCGAGATTCATAAATTTGGTGAGGCTTGTACCAAGGGACCCTTGTACCCTGAAATTCATGAATCCCGGGACCCTTGGAGCACGAGACCCTTGTACACAAGACCCCTGTACCCAGAGAAAATTGTACCCCGGGAACATTGTACCCGATATTGATGTACCCAGAGATTGATGTACCCTGAACCCCCTGTACTGCAAGACCCATGTATCCCGAGACCCCTGCACCCATGACTCGTTAACCCTGTGATTCCTGTAACTCTTGACCTCTGTACCCCAAGACCCATGTACCCGAATACCTCAGTACCGTGAGGTCCCTGTACTCCTAGAAAGCTGTACCCTTAGACCCAAGCATCCTGATTCATGTATCCCAAGATGCCTGTATGCCGGGACAACTATGTTCGAGACCCTTGCACCCGGAGGCTCATTTATCCAAGACATCACACCCCAATATTCATGTACCCTAAGATCCCCGTACCCCAAGATTAATGTACCCCGAGGTCCCTATACCCCAATATTCATGTACCCTAAGATTCATGTGCCCCAGATCCCAGCATGGGAACACGTTTCCCTCCCAAGTCACACACCATCCTGACTTGGAAATATATCGGCCGTTCCTTCATCGTCGCTGGGTCAAAATCCAAGAACTCCCTCCCTAACAGCACTGTGGGAGCACCTTCACCACACGGACTGCAGTGGTTCAAGAAGTACCCCAAGATCACGAACCTCAGGCGCCTGTACCCCAAGATTCATGCACCCCAAGATTCATGTACCCCGTGATCCCTGCACCCCGATATCATGAACCCCACGATTCATGTACCCAACGACTCAAGTACCCCTAGATCCATTTCACTTCGCACCGATTTCTGTGAACCTTATCTGTGAATCTATGTCCAACCTTCGGCCAATCTGAGTATCTATCTTTTATCCCTATTTGCTGGTTTCTATTTTGTGGTCAATTTGTTATCCATTAGGTTACTTTTCACCATGAGTCTATCCTGCGGCACCTTATCAAAGGCCTTTGAAAATATTACATCCATTGCATTACTCTTGTCTTCTCTTTCTGTTACTTCTTCCAATAATTTAAAAAGGTTGGTCAATCATGTCCATACCTTTTGAAATCCATGCTCAGTAATCTTCATGTGAAGAAAGACTGGATCGACTAGGCTTATATTCACTGAAATTTAGCAGAATGAGAGGGGATCTCATAGAAACATAAAATTCTGACGGGATTGGACAGGTTAGATGTAGGAAGAATGTTACTGATGTTGGGGAAGTCCAGAACCAGGGGTCATAGTCTAAGGATAAGGGGTAAGCCATTTAGGATCGAGATGAGGAGAAACTTCTTCACTCAGAGAGTGGTGAACCTGTGGAATTCTCTACCACAGAAAGTTGTTGAGGCCAGTTCGTTAGATATATTCAAAAGGGAGTTAGATGTGGCCCTGAAGGCTAAAGGGATCGGGGGTATGGAGAGAAAGCAGGAATGGGGGACTGTAGTTGCATGATCAGCCGTGATCATGTTGAATGGTGGTGCTGGTTCGAATGGCCGAATGGCCTACTCCTGCACCTATTTTCTATGTTTCATTATTTTTTCATTTTAGATGTTTCCTATTAAATCTTCGAGTAAGGATTCCATTATCTTTTCTACCACCGACGGGAATATAACTGGTCTATAGTTTCCTAAATTTGTTCTATCTTCCTTCTTAAATATAGGAATAACATTAGCTGTCCTTCAGCCCTTGAGCTCCTTCCCTTCTCTGGTGAATGTTATATTTCTATACATATATTAAAAAATATATATAATTCTGCTATCTCTTCTCGAGCTGATTTTAATATGTCCGAACTTCCAGCAATGCAAAGTGTCAATAGTCAAGTAAAGAGTTGTACTGGGCAATAAATCGCCATGTGCTGTTTTAATATTCCGAAAATTCCTTCAGTTGGAGATGACTGCCTTCATTAACTGCTGGGCCTCGGGGCTTTTTTCCTGCTTTTGCTCCAGATATTGAAGAAGCATTTCCCTAAACAACACCCACCTTGTGTAAACTGCAGCCCAGCTCCACCTCTCTACCCATTGGCGGATGTCTTCCGCTGGAATCTGCGCATGGATTGTTCCAACGGACGGACCAAGTGACTCTTCATACAAAAGCTCAGATACAATGCAGCAAAGTAGCAGTCCGGCACCGAAAGTAAATGGCGGACCTGCCACTCCAATAAATGAATATATTTTCAGACCAGGGCCGATTCCTGTTACAATCCCGGTTAAGGAAGTCTAGGTTCACGAATAAACTGGAAAAACTCGGTACCATCTCTGAGGCGAGCTTAGTTGTGTTTATAATTCATTAGTTTAACAATTAGAGTCACCGGATATTTCACCGCACCCTTGAACTGCTCCCTGAACTTGGTCTGAGTCACCCCATAAATAAACGTGTTTGTGCAGCAACTTAAATTCTGCAACATGTATCCGATTTGTCGGAAGAAATATAAGGAATCGTTGTAAGCCAAGGGGTTTGTATCCGCGGAGCTATAATACAAGAAATCCACAACTTGCGTCAGCCACAAAAGTATGAAGCTACCGGAGACAGCGAAGAGCAAAATCACGGACTTTCGTCTGCTGACCATCTCTGGGTCACTGCGACTCTGCCCCTTGCTGGGACCCCTCAGGTCCTTGCGGACCCGACTGGCCACAATGATGTGTCTGACGGTCAGAGCGTTGAGCAACAAAATTAAAGCGAATGGGAGCAGTGGGGTTAAAATCGAGTCGAGCCAGTCAAAGCCCACCCATCCAGGCGCAGTGAAATAGCTGGGTTTCGGATAACAGAACCACGGTACATTATCGATTATCGCCTTGGGTTCATATATGAAATAGAAGGGGATATTTTTCAAACCCAGCAGAATGCAGGTGGTTGCAATAACCTCCGCCGCAATTTTCGCGGTGCAATATTTTGCTTTGAGCTTCTGGCAACAAATGGCCACAGTGCGATCAAAGGAGAAAGCCACGGTTAGCCAGACGGAACAGTCTCTGGCCACACGGCCCAGGACCGCGACAACACAACACACAGGGGTGATGTCCAGGAAAGATCCCGGTGAATAATAATAGTTGATCCGATATAAGATGACCGCAGCGAAAATGACGAGTAGATCTGATGCTGACATGGCCACCAGGTAGCGAGTGATACAGCTGGAGAGCCCGCACTTTCCCCGGGACAGGATCACAATCGCCAAGAAACTAACTGTAAGAAAGAGAAGGGAAAGAGACAGCAAATTACTAATCAAACCAAACGGACCATTAGTCATGTCTTAGCCCAGACAGTAAGTATTTCATTGTTGGAATTCTCACCGCCCCCCCGCTCCACCCCCCCGGTTACCAAACCTGACCCTGCCACACAGCACTGCCCCCCAGTCATCAAGATCCATGGCGCGGCCCTGGACAACGTGGACCATTTACCATACCTCGGGAGCCTATTATCAGCACGTGCAGACATCGACGACGAGGTTCAACACCACCTCCAGTGCGCCAGCGCAGCCTTTGGCTGCCTGAGGAAGAGAGTGTTCAAAGACCAGACCCTCAAATCTGGCACCAAGCTCATAGTCTACAGGGCTGTAGTGATACCCACCCTTCTGTATGGCTCAGAGACATGGACCATATACAGTAGACACCTCAAATCGCTGTAGAAATACCACCAACAACTTCGCTGCAGATCCTGCAAATCCCCTGGGAGGACAGGCGCACCAACGTTAGCGTCCTCGATCAGGCCAACATCCCCATTATTGAAGCACTGACCACACTTGACCAGCTCCGCTGGGCGGGCCACATCGTCCGCATGCCCGACACAAGACGCCCAAAGCAAGCGCTCTACTCGGAACTCCTACACGGCAAGCGAGCCCCAGGTGTGCAGAGGAAACATTACAAGGACACCCTCAAAGCCTCCTTGATAAAGTGCAACATCCCCACCGACAGCTGGGAGTCCCTGGCCAAAGATCACCCTAAGTGGAGGAAGAGCATCCGGGAGGGCGCTGAGCACCTCGAGTCTCGTCGCCGAGAGCGTGCAGAAAACAAGCGCAGGCAGCGGAAGGAGCATGCGGCAAACCAGTCCCACCCACCCTTTCCTTCAACCGCTGTCTGTCCCACCTGTGACAGACTGTAATTCCTGTATTGGACTGTACAGTCACCTGATAACTCACTTTTAGAGTGGAAGCAAGTCTTCCTCGATTCCGAGGGACTGCCTGTGATGATGATGGTTTGCAGCAGTATCACTGCACAGGGATCAGAATCAAGAGCCTGTGATGATGTGTTTGACCCAGAGCAGAGGCAGTGAGCTCTCTGCCCCTTTCCCAAAGTCTGGCCGGAGTAGTTGACAGCAATTTGCATGAAATTCATAGCTTTGCTGCTCCAGATACGGTGGTTTAATATGTGAGGTAAATATCAGGCACACGATTGCACATTGCAGGGGCGGGGGTGGGGTGGCGGGAACAAAAGGAATAACAAAGTATTCTTTCATAAATGAGCGAGGAGTTCCTGAGGAATGGCAAGTGAAGAAGAACAAGCTCGTACCCCCGAAGTGGGCCTTGCAGAATGTGCAAACTGGGAAGGGCGGAGGGAGACTGACCGACAAACGACCTTGCAGCGTTGGACAGGTGACTGTCCATTCGCTGTGAATATGAGGGAGCACGGGTCTACTGGACTTTGGACCAGTGTGGGGACGTTCAACGGCAGAACTGTAAATAAAAATGAGGAACACAGAAGTGTTCTCATAGGAACAGGAGAAGGTCATTCAGTCCCTCGAACCTGTTCCCTATTCAATTAGATCATGGCTGATCGGTATCTTAACTATATTGACCACCTTGGTTCATATCTTTTAATACATAAGAAATAGAAACAGGGGTAGGCCATACGGCCCCTCGAGCCTGCTCTGCCTTTTAACACGATCATGGCTGATCCGATCATGGACTCAGGTCCACTTCCCTGACCGCTCCCCATAACACCTTTAGTCCGTTATCAGTTAAGAAACTGTCTATCGCTGTCTTAAATTTAGTCAATGACCCTGCTTCCACAGCTCTCTGAGGCAGCGAATTCCACAGAATTATAACCCTCTGAGAGAATTAAATTCCTCCTCATCTTAGTTTTAAATGGGCTGCCTCTTATTCAAAGATTATGCCTCCTAGTTCTAGTCTCCCCCATCAGTAGAAACATCCTCTCTGCATCCACCTTGTCGAGCCCCCTCATAATCTTATACCTTTCAATAAGATCACCTCTCATTCTTCTGAATTCCTACTCAACCTCTCCTCATCAATACCCTTACCTGTCACAAATCCATCTATCTCAATTTGGACATTTACAATTGACCTCGCCTCAACAGCCTTTGGTTGTACAGAGCAATTGAATAAGAGAACTGTACCAGACTGTCGTTCACCTGTCTGAAAATAGTTACATATGTTTAAGTTGATTCATTGCAATAGGACAAAGCCCAATATTACTGCATTTCACGTTGCACCCTATAATGCATGAAAATAATGCACAGTGGAGCACAACAGATGATTAAATAGAGGCAGCACAAATAAGCACAGCCAGATAGAAAGCACTGAATTCCAGGTATGATTTGATAAAGGAAAGAAAAAGTAAGATGTGTATTTATAATCGCACCTTTCACAAATTCAGTCGGTTCCACCATGTTTTACAGCCAATGAATAACTTTTGAATTGCAGTTGCTGTTACATCATAGTAAACATAGCAGACAATTTATGCATAGCAAGTTCCCACAGGCAACAATGTGATAATGACCAGATTATCTGCTTCAGTGATGTTGGTTGAGGGATAAATATTGGCCCCAGAATACCAGCGAGATCTGCACAGTTGTTCTTCAAAATAGTGCCCTGTGACGCTTACAATTTTACAGAAAGGTGGGTAACGAAATGTCAGAGAAGGTTCACTCGGTTGATTCCGGAAATGAGGCGTTGACTTATGAATAAAGGTTGAGTCGGTTGGGCTGATACACATTGGAGTTCAGAAGAATGAGAGATGATCTTATTGAAACTTATAAGATAATGAGGGGCTCGACAAGTTGGATGCAGAGAGAATATTTCCACTCATAGGGGAAACTAAAACTAGGGGATGTAATCTTAGAATAAGGGGCTGTCCATTTAAAACTGAGATGAGGAGGAATTTTTTCTCTCAGAGGGTTGTAAATCTGTGGAATTCTCTGCCCGAGAGCTGTGGAGGCTGGGACATTCAATATATTTAAGGCGGAGATAGACAGATTTTTGAGCGATAAGGGAGCAGAGGGTTATGGGGAGCGGGCAGGGAAGTGGAGTTGAGTCCATGATCAGATCAGCCATGATCTTATTGAATGGCGGAGCAGGCTCGAAGGGCCAAATGGCCAACTCCTGCTCCTATTTCTTATGTTAGACAAACTCCAGAAAGCATTTCTTTGCACGGACAGAAAGCTGGAGCTGGGGACCAGGAATGACAATTGAGACCATGCCATCGGAGTCATTCAAGAAGAACAGTTATAGAAGCTGTAACGGGAAGATGGTAGAATCGATGTCCTACAAGTTTGAGCTCAAATGTGCCAAATGGTATTCTTGCTCTGAAAGTATCTACAGAAAAGATTGCCTCTGTGTATAGTTGCAAGTAGAATGGAATCTTGCTAATTGTACCTATAATTTAGTTACATACAACGCAAAGCAGGTTGGCTTCTTTTGCCCCCATGTGCTGAGCTGCCTAAAGCAGGAAGTCTGACCTGGAGTTGAGGGATCAGTCACGTTAAACAATCATTTCAAAGAGATTATGTGAGATATGAGTCCTACCTAGCTTGTTCCAATCCAGTCAGTGAACAATATGGAATACAACCCAATAATACATGGCCACCGGGATCAGCTGTTCTCCTCCAGTTTGCGACCCACATTCAGTGCAATTCTGTAACACCACATGACGTCCGAAAAACATGGCCACTGGGGTCCGGTGTTCCGCTCCAGTTAGTGACTCACACTCTGTACAATTCAAAAATAACAGACACTCCCAGTGACACCTGCCCTTGGACAGTTGCCAGCACTGAAGTATGTTGCGAAGCAAGCATGGGGGAAGTGCATCCAGGAGGACGCTGAGCACCTCGAGTCTCATCGCCGAGAGCATGCAGAAACCAAGCGTAGGCAGCGGAAAGAGCGTGCGGCAAACCAGACTCCCCACCCACCTTTTCTTCCAACCACTGTCTGTTCCACCTGTGACAGAGACTGTGGTTCTTGTATTGGACTGTTCAGCCACCTAAGAACTCATGTTAAGAGTGGAAGCAAGTCTTCCTCGATTCTGAGGGACTGCCTATGATGATGATGTTGCAAGATAACAGGGTTTTTCACGAAAGGAATAACTTGATAATTTAGCGTATCTACAAAGACAAACAGAATTTTGTTTTGCGCTAAGCAGCATAACAAAAACCCACCGGAAATTTAGGACATCTGATTGATTGATGTGTTATCACTGTTCCTGTTACTGTATCCCGTGCGTCATTAAACTGGCCTGTAACATTGTCAGACACAGAGAAAATCACAAACTAGAACACATACAGATTTTTACCATTTCAAGGTTGAAGTCTGGTATGTGACTGACTATTTAATATTGTTCGTTCAGTTTCCCATTTAAAGAGCGGCAACTAGAGCCAATGGAATAGAGAACTGTGGAACTATACAAAAAATACATGTCAATTTAATGCAGCACCTCAAGGTTATACAGCACACCAATTATTAGAACACTTGACAGGAACATAGGGACAGGAGTAGGCTATTCAACCCCTAAACCTGTTCTGCCATTCAATTAAATCATGGATAAACTGTATCTTAACTCAACCTAACCAACTTGCTTTCATACATTTTATATGTTGCTTCACAAATATATATCAACCTCAGTTTTTTGAAATTTGCAATTGTTCTAGACGCAACGGTCTTTGAGGAGAAAGTTCCATAGTTCCACTTACCTTTGTGTGAAGAAGTGCTTCCTGACATCATCCATGAACGGCCTGGCTCTGATTTTAAGGGTACACCCCCTTGTTCTGGACTGCCACAACAGAAGAAATCCTATCTACCCCATCAACACCTTTATTTTTTCCCAGATGTTTTCTCCCTAAATTGGCCTGGGTTTTTATCTGGTCTTTGCCTCTCCCAGGAGATCACATGGCTCCGGTTGGGGTGGAGTGTAGATGTTTTTAGTATAAAGGGTGTCGTAGTAGTGTGGGGCGGACTGGTTGGGCTGGGTGCTCTTTGCCTTTCCGTTATTGTTCATGGGTTTGTATGTAACCGTTAGGGCATCTGACCAATGGCTGTGCAGTTCTTTGTCGGCCAGCGCAGACACGATGGGCCGAAATGACCTTCTTCTGCGCTGTAAATTTCTATGTTTCTAATTTTTTAACCTTCTTCAATACTTCAATTAGATCATCTCTTAATCTCCTATATTCAGGGTACCGCAACATTGAACGAATCTAGCTATATCAAACTAATATAAATTCACAAACTAAAACAGTATCCTCAAAATTATCGTCTAAATAATGCAGAACCTCACGCAAATGACATGTCTGAAACCAATATAACCATCCAAAGACATCCAGAGCTGCTAATTAAATGTAGACCGAAAAAAAAAAACACATTTTAAACTAAAATACAAGATACAGCAATACTCTCAAACTGCTGGAACAAGCCAAACTAATCCAGCATCTCAAACTAATCCAGCATCTCAAACTAATCCAGCCCCTCAAACTTAGTGACTCAAACCAATACAGCTCCTCAAACTAATACACCGGCTTAAACTAATACAGCCCCTCAAACTAATACAGCCCCTCAAACTAATACAGCCCCTCAAACTAATACACCGGCTTAAACTAATACAGCCCCTCAAACTAATACAGCCCCTCAAACTAATACAGCTCCTCAAACTAATACAGCCCCTCAAACTAATACAGCTCCTCAAACTAATACACCGGCTTAAACTAATCCAGCATCTCAAACTAATACAGCCCCTCAAACTAATACAGCCCCTCAAACTAATACAGCCCCTCAAACTAATACAGCCCCTCAAACTAATACAGCTCCTCAAACTAATACACCGGCTTAAACTAATCCAGCATCTCAAACTAATCCAGCCCCTCAAACTTAGTGACTCAAACCAATACAGCTCCTCAAACTAATACACCGGTTTAAACTAATACAACCCCTCAAACTAATCCAGCCCCTCAAACTTAGTGACTCAAACCAATACAGCTCCTCAAACTAATACACCGGCTTAAACTAATACAGCCCCTCAAACTAATACAGCCCCTCAAACTAATACAGCCCCTCAAACTAATACAGCTCCTCAAACTAATACACCGGCTTAAACTAATACAGCCCCTCAAACTAATACAGCCCCTCAAACTAATACAGCCCCTCAAACTAATACAGCCCCTCAAACTAATACAGCTCCTCAAACTAATACACCGGCTTAAACTAATACAGCCCCTCAAACTAATGCAGCCCCTCAAACTAACGCAGCCCCTCAAACTAACGCAGCCCCTCCGACCAACGCAGCCCCTCCGACCAACGCAGCCCCTCCGACCAACGCAGCCCCTCAGACCAACGCAGCCCCTCAGACCAACGCAGCCCCTCAGACCAACGCAGCCCCTCAGACCAACGCAGCCCCCAGACCAACGCAGCCCCTCAGACCAACGCAGCCCCTCAGACCAACGCAGCCCCTCAGACCAACGCAGCCCCTCAGACCAACGCAGCCCCTCAGACCAATGCAGCCCCTCCGACCAACGCAGCCGCTCAGAAGAACGCAGCCCCTCAGACCAACGCAGCCCCTCAGAAGAACACAGCCACTCAGAAGAACACAGCCCCTCAGACGAACACAGCCCCTCAGAAGAACACAGCCCCTCAGAAGAACACAGCCCCTCAGATCAATACAGCCCATCAAACTAATACAGACCCTCAAACTAACGCAGCATCTCAAACTAACGCAGCACCTCAAACTAATACAGACCCTCAAGCTAAGACAGCGGCTCAAACTAATACAGACCCTCAAACTAATACAGCCCCTCAAAGTGATACAGCCCCTCAAAGTGATACAGCCCCTCAAAGTAATACAGACCCTCAAACTAAAACAGACCCTCAAACTAAAACAGACCCTCAAACTAATACAGACCCTCAAACTAATACAGACCCTCAAACTAATGCAGGATGTCAAACTAATGCAGCGCTTGAAAGTAATACAGCCCCTGAAACTAATACAGCCCCTCAAACTACGACAGCCCCTCAAACTAATACAGCCCCTCAAACTAATACAGCCCCTCAAACTAATACAGCCCCTCAAACTAATACAGCCCCTCAAACTAATACAGCCCCTCAAAGTACTACAGCCACTCAAACTAATACAGCCCCTCAAAGTAATACAGCCCCTCAAACTAATACATCCCCTCAAACTAATACAGCCCCTCAAACTAATACAGCCCCTCAAACTAATACAGCCCCACAAACTAATGCAGCCCCTCAAATGAACCCAGCATCTCAAACTAATACAGACCCACAACCTAATACAGACCCTCAAACTAATACAGACCTCAAACTAATACAGCCCCACAAACCAATATAGCCCCTCAAATGAACCCAGCATCTCAAACTAATACAGACCCTCAAACTAATACAGCGGCTCAAACTAATACAGCGGCTCAAACTAATACAGACCCTCAAACTAATACAGACCTCAAACTAATACAGACCCTCAAACTAATACAGACCCTCAAACTAATACAGCCCCACAAACCAATACAGCCCCTCAAATGAACCCAGCATCTCAAACTAATACAGACCCACAACCTAATACAGACCCTCAAACTAATACAGACCCTCAAACTAATACAGACCCTCAAACTAAGACAGCCCCTCAAACTAAGACAGCCACTCAAACTAAGACAGATACTCAAACTAAGACAGCCCCTCAAACTAAGACAGACACTCAAACTAAGACAGCCCCTCAAGCAAATGCAGCATCTCAAACTAATACAACATCTCAAACTAATACAGCAACTCAAACTAAAGCAGCATAACAAACTAATACAGACCCTCAAACTAATACAGACCCACAACCTAATACAGCCCCTCAAACTAATACAAACCCTCAAACTAAGACAGACACTCAAACTAAGACAGACACTCAAACTAAGACAGACCCGCAAACTAATACAGCCCCTCAAGCTAATACAGCCCATCAAACTAATACAGACCCTCAAAACAATACAGACCTCAAACTAATACAGACCCACAACCTAATACAGACCCTCAAACTAATACAGACCCTCAAACTAATACAGACCCTCAAACTAAGACAGCCCCTCAAACTAAGACAGCCACTCAAACTAAGACAGATACTCAAACTAAGACAGCCCCTCAAACTAAGACAGACACTCAAACTAAGACAGCCCCTCAAGCAAATGCAGCATCTCAAACTAATACAACATCTCAAACTAATACAGCAACTCAAACTAAAGCAGCATAACAAACTAATACAGACCCTCAAACTAATACAGACCCTCAAACTAATACAGCCCCACAAACCAATACAGCCCCTCAAATGAACCCAGCATCTCAAACTAATACAGACCCACAACCTAATACAGACCCTCAAACTAATACAGACCCTCAAACTAATACAGACCCTCAAACTAAGACAGCCCCTCAAACTAAGACAGCCACTCAAACTAAGACAGATACTCAAACTAAGACAGCCCCTCAAACTAAGACAGACACTCAAACTAAGACAGCCCCTCAAGCAAATGCAGCATCTCAAACTAATACAACATCTCAAACTAATACAGCAACTCAAACTAAAGCAGCATAACAAACTAATACAGACCCTCAAACTAATACAGACCCACAACCTAATACAGCCCCTCAAACTAATACAAACCCTCAAACTAAGACAGACACTCAAACTAAGACAGACACTCAAACTAAGACAGACCCGCAAACTAATACAGCCCCTCAAGCTAATACAGCCCATCAAACTAATACAGACCCTCAAAACAATACAGACCTCAAACTAATACAGACCTCAAACTAATACAGACCCTCAAACTAATACAGACCCTCAAACTAATACAGCCCCTCAAGCTAATACAGCCCATCAAACTAATACAGACCCTCAAACCAATACAGACCTCAAACTAATACAGACCTCAAACTAATACAGACCTCAAACTAATACAGACCCTCAAACTAATACAGACCCTCAAACTAATACAGACCCTCAAACTAATACAGCGGCTCAAACTAATACAGACCCTCAAACTAATACAGTCCCAGAAACTAATACAGCCCCTCAAACTAATACAGACCTCAAACTAATACAGACCTCAAACTATTACAGACCCTCAAACTAATACAGCGGCTCAAACTAATACAGACACTCAAAGTAATACAGATCCTCAAACTAATACAGACCCTCAAACTAATACAGACCCTCAAACTAATACAGACCTCAAACCAATACAGCCCCTCAAATGAACCCAGCATCTCAAACTAATACAGACCCACAACCTAATACAGACCCTCAAACTAATACAGACCTCAAACTAATACAGACCCTCAAACTATTACAGCCCCGCAAACTAATGCAGCATCTCAAACTAACGCAACATCTCAAACTAATACCGCATCTCAAACTAATACAAACCCTCGAATAATACAGCCCTCAAACCAATACAGACCCTCTAACTAATACAGACTCTCAATCTAATGCAGCATCTCAAACTAACGCAACATCTCAAACCAATACAGCCCCTCAAACTAATACAAACCCTCAAAATAATACAGCCCCTCAAACTAAGACAGCCCCTCAAACTAAGACAGCCCCTCAAACTAAGACAGACACTCAAACTAAGACAGACACTCAAACTAAGACAGCCCCTCAAGCTAATGCAGCATCTCAAACTAACACAACATCTCAAACTAATACAGCAACTCAAACTAAAGCAGCATAACAAACTAATACAGATCCTCAAACTAATACAGACCCACAACCTAATACAGCCCCTCAAACTAATACAAACCCTCAAACTAAGACAGACACTCAAACTAAGACAGACACTCAAACTAATACAGACCCTCAAACCAATACAGCCCCTCAAACTAATACAGACCCTCAAAGTGATACAGACCCTCAAAGTGATACAGACCCTCAAAGTGATACAGCCCCTCAAACTAATACAGCCCCTCAAACTAACACAGCCCCTCAAACTAATATAGCTCCTCAAATTATTACAGCCCATCAAACTAATACAGCGGCTCAAACTAATACAGCGGCTCAAACTAATACAGTCCCTCAAACTAATACAGTCCCTCAAATTAATACAGACCCTCAAACTAATACAGACCCTCAAACTAATACAGTCCCAGAAACTAATACAGCCCATCAAACTAATACAGACCCTCAAACCAATACAGCCCCTCAAACTAATACAGCCCCACAAACTAATGCAGCGGCTCAAACTGATACAGACCCTCAAACTAATACAGCCCCACAAACCAATACAGCCCCTCAAACTAATACAGACCCTCAAAGTGATACAGACCCTCAAAGTGATACAGACCCTCAAAGTGATACAGACCCTCAAAGTGATACAGACCCTCAAAGTGATACAGACCCTCAAACTAATACAGCCCCTCAAACTAATACAGCCCCTCAAACTAATACAGCCCCTCAAACTAACACAGCCCCTCAAACTAACACAGCCCCTCAAACTAACACAGCCCCTCAAACTAATACAGCCCCTCAAACTAACACAGCCCCTCAAACTAACACAGCCCCTCAAACTAATATAGCTCCTCAAATTATTACAGCCCATCAAACTAATACAGCGGCTCAAACTAATACAGCGGCTCAAACTAATACAGTCCCTCAAACTAATACAGTCCCTCAAACTAATACAGTCCCTCAAACTAATACAGCGGCTCAAACTAAAACAGTCCCTCAAACTAATACAGACACTCAAACTAATACAGCCCCTCAAACTAATACAGAGCCTCAAACTAATACAGACCCTCAAATTAATACAGACCCTCAAACTAATACAGTCCCAGAAACTAATACAGCCCCTCAAACTAAAACAGACCCTCAAACTAATACAGACCCTCAAACTAATACAGACCCTCAAATTAATGCAGGATGTCAAACTAATGCAGCGCTTGAAACTAATACAGCCCCTCAAACTAATACAGCCCCTCAAACTACGACAGACCCTCAAACTAATACAGCCCCTCAAACTAATACAGCCCCTCAAACTAATACAGGCCCTCAAAGTAATACAGCCCCTCAAAGTAATACAGACCCTCAAAGTAATACAGCCCCACAAACTAATGCAGCCCCTCAAATGAACCCAGCATCTCAAACTAATACAGACCCACAACCTAATACAGACCCTCAAACTAATACAGACCTCAAACTATTACAGACCCTCAAACTAATACGGCGGCTCAAACTAATACAGACCCTCAAACTAATACAGACCTCAAACTAATACAGCGGCTCAAACTAATACAGACCCTCAAACTAATACAGTCCCAGAAACTAATACAGCCCCTCAAACTAATACAGACCCTCAAACTAATACAGACCCTCAAACTAATACAGACCCTCAAATGAACCCAGCATCTCAAACTAATACAGACCCACAACCTAATACAGACCCTCAAACTAATACAGACCCTCAAACTAATACAGAGCTCAAACTAATACAGACCTCAAACTAATACAGACCTCAAACTATTACAGACCCTCAAACTAATACAGCGGCTCAAACTAAAACAGACCCTCAAACTAATACAGACCCTCAAACCAATACAGACCTCAAACTAATACAGACCCTCAAACTAATACAGACCCTCAAACCAATACAGCCCCTCAAACTAATACAGAGGCTCAAACTAATACAGACCCTCAAACTATTGCAGCATCTCAAACTAACACAACATTTCAAACTAATACAGCATCTCAAACTAAGGCAGCCCCTCAAACTATGACAGGCACTCAAACTAAGACAGACACTCAAACTAAGACAGACACTTAAACTAAGAAAGACATTCAAACTAAGACAGACACTCAAACTAAGACAGACACTCAAACTAAGACAGACACTTAAACTAAGAAAGACATTCAAACTAAGACAGACACTCAAACTAAGACAGACACTTAAACGAAGACAGCCCCTCAAACTAATACAGCCCCTCAAGCTAATACAGCCCCTCAAGCTAATACAGCCCCTCAAACTAATACAGCCCCTCAATGTAATACAAACGCTCGAATAATACAGCCCTCAAACCAATACAGACCCTCAAACTAATACAGACCCTCAAACTAAGGCAGCATCTCAAGCAAATACAGCCCCTCAAACTAATATAAACGCTCAAAATAATACAGCCCCACAAACTAAGACAGACACTCAGACAAATACAGACACTCAAACTAATGCAGCGGCTCAAACTAATACAGCAACTCAAACTAAAGCAGCATCACAAACTAAAGCAGCATCTCAAACTAATGCAGACCCTCAAACTAATACAGACCCACAACCTAATACAGCCCCTCAAACTAATACAAACCCTCAAACTAAGACAGCCCCACAAACTAATGCAGCCCCTCAAACTAATGCAGCCCCTCAAACTAAAGCAGCAGCTCAAAATAATACAGCAGCTCAAAATAATACAGCCCCTCAAACTAATACAGCAACTCAAACTATTGCAGCACCTCAAACTATTGCAGCACCTCAAACTAATACAGCAACTCAACCTAATATAGCTCCTCAAACTATTACAGTCCATCAAACTAATACAGCGGCTCAAACTAATTCAGCATCTCAAACTAATACAACAGCTCAAACTAATACAGTGGCTCCAACTAATACAGCCCCTCAAACTAATACAGTGGCTCAAACTAATACAGTGGCTCAAACTAATACAGCCCCTCAAACTAATACAGTGGCTCAAACTAATACAGCCCCTCAAACTAATACAGTGGCTCAAGCTAATACAGTCCCTCAAACTAATACAGTCCCTCAAGCTAATACAGCCCCTCAAACTAATACAACCCCTCAAACTAATACAGCCCCTCAAACTAATACAGTGGCTCAAACTAATACAGTTCCTCAAACTAATACAGCCCCTCAAACTAATACAGTGGCTCAAACTAATACAGTTCCTCAAACTAATACAGTTCCTCAAACTAATACAGACCCTCAAACTAATACAGACCCTCAAACTAATACAGACCCTCAAATAATACAGCCCCTCAAACTAATACAGCCCCTCAAAATAATACAGCAGCTCAAAATAAAACAGCAGCTCAAAATAATACAGCAGCTCAAAATAATACAGCAGCTCAAACTAATACAATGGCTCAAACTAATACAGCCCCTCAAACTAATACAGTGCTCAAACTAATACAGTTCCTCAAACTAATACAGTTCCTCAAACTAATACAGCCCCTCAAACTAATACAGCCCCTCAAACTAATTCAGCCCCTTAAACTAATACAGCCCCTCAAAATAATACAGCAGCTCAAAATAATACAGCAGCTCAAAATAATACAGATCCTCAAACTAATACAGACCCTCAAACTCACCCAGCCCCTCAAACCTATACAGACCCTCAAACCTATACAGCCTCTCAAACTAATACAGACCCTCAAACTAATGCAGCCCCTCAAACTAATACAGACCCTCAAACCTATACAGCCTCTCAAACTAATACAGCTGATCAAACTAATACAGACCCTCAAACTAATACAGCCTCTCAAACTAATACAGCATCTTAAACTAAGTAAAAACCTCAAATAATTCAATAGTTCAAGATAGTTTAGATCGTCAAAGCATTACAGTATCTCAAACTATACAGCCCTCAAAACCAATGCAGCACATCAAAACTAATACAAAAGCTTCAAAGTACTGCAATATCTCAACCAAACAAGGCAACTGATTGTAACCCAGTATATAAACTAATGCAGTAATACATGGTCACAGGGGTCAGGTGTTCCAACAACAGTTAGTGACCCACACACACAGTACTATTCTGCAAAGACAGATGCTCCCATCAATACCTGACTTTGGACAGTTTGCTGTACTGAGGTCTGTTGCAAAACAACAGGATCTTTCACTCGAGGCTCTGGGAATGTATCAAGCTCAGAATTGAATTCACACAGACTGCCTGCAACAGGAAGTGACAGCAAGTTAGCGTGTCTGTAAATTACAAACAGAATTAGATTTTACGTTCAGGTAACAGAACGTAAAATCGTTACCTGATTTTTTGGGGGCGGGGCTCTTCATGCCATTCGAGTTATGCAAATTATATCACTGACCCTGTTACTCGACGAGGAACGTTTTTTCGACTCGCATGCAATGTTGTAAGTCACAGAAGAAAAGATACTAACTTGCACACATATTTGTGCAACTCAAATGGTTCTAATCACATACCAGGAACTCCAATGATAGCAAGGATCATGTAAAATGCTTTCTCGATACTGTAATATGTTGCAAACATTTTCTGTACACATCAATTGCTGCCTCTTCGTGTTGCATGCAATCTCTGCGAATTCAACTCTGAGCCTGATACATTCCCAGATTCTTTAATTTATAGCATGAGGGACCTCCACTGGGACAGTCTGTTGCAACATAGTTGAAATTACTTCTAGTGTTAATTACCTGTGCCTATTTCAGTCCCTGTAGTGATATAATGTGTTCACTCAAATATTATCAGGCCAATTTATTGATGTGATATTATTTTGGTAATATTCTGCACGCTGCACACACTGTTCATTCAGTAATTAAATAACGCGTGTTAGAGTGCCCCTCTCAGCTTTACGCTGCTGCCCTCTGGTTAACTGCGGCCATTCATTTTCACAATTAAACTTTTGGCATCAATGGATCAAATTAAAATTTGGTTCCCGGGGGTGATGATGCACTCCAGTCCCTCCGGCGCCCACCTCTCGCGGAAGGCCACGAGCGTACTGGTAGACACCGCGTGCTCCATCTCCAGGGGCACTCTGGCTTGAACGTTTCACAATTAAAGTGGGGCAGTTATACAGCACCTGAAACTGGTGCATAACTTCAAAATAATTCAACTGTACGAATGAATACAGCACCTCAAACTTATATAGTTCATGAAATTAATACTGCACCTCAATCTAATACAGCATCTCAATCTTTTACAGTTCCTGAAGTTAACACTGCACCTCAAACTATTACAGAACCTCAATCGAATAAAGCACCACAAACATGTACAGCATCTCAAAATAATACAGAAGCTGAACCTAAGTCAGCACCTCAAACTCATCATCATAGGCAGTCCCTTGGAATCGAGGAAGACTTACTTCCACTCTAAAAATGAGTTCTCAGGTGACTGAACAGTCCAATACGGGAATTGCAGTCTCTGTCACAGGTGGGACAGACAGTGGTTGAAGGAAAGGGTGGGTGGGGAGTCTGGTTTGCCGCACGCTCCTTCCGCTGTCTGCGCTTGTTTTCTGTGCGCTTGTTTTCTGCATGCTCTCGGCGACGAGACTCGAGGTGCACAGCACCCTTCCGGATGCACTTCTTCCACTTAGGGCGGTCTTTGGCCAGGGACTCCCAAGTGTCGGTGGGGATGTTGCACATTATCAAGGGGGCTTTGAAGGTGTCCTTCAAACGTTTCCTCTGCCCACCTGGGGAACGCCTGCTGTGTAGGAGTTCTGAGTAGAGCGCTTGCTTTGGGATGTAGTGATACCCGCCCTCCTGTATGGCTCAGAGACGTGGATAATATACAGTAGATATCTCAAATCACTGGAGAAATACCACCAACGATGTCTCCGCACGATGCTGGGAGGATAGATGCACCATTGTCTGTGTTCTCGTCCAGGCCAACATCCCCAGCATCGAAGCACTGACCACACTTGACCAGCTCTGTTGGGCAGGCCACATTGTCCACATACCCGACACAATACTCCCAATTCTATCAAACTAACAAAGCAAGAACAACAAAATCAACAACATATATTTATAAAGCGCCTTTAATGCAGTAAAACATCCTAAGGCGCTTCGCAGGAGTGTTATCAAACACAATTTTGAATCCGAAGCACATATGGAGATATAAAAGCAGATGAAAGAGGCAGGTTTTAAGGGTTGTCCTCGAGGAGGAAAGAGAGGTAGAGAGGTGGAGAGTTTTAGGGAGGGAATTTCAGAGCTTAGGGCCTTGCCAGGTAAAGGCCACCAATCGAGGAGTGATGAAAATCAGGGATGCTCAAGATACCAGCATTTGAGGAGTGCAGATAACTTGGGGACTTGTAGTGCTAGAGGAGATTACAGAGGTAGGAAGGGGTGAGGCCACGGAGGGACTTGGAAACAAGTATGAGAATTTCTGCAACTCATCTAATACAGCACATCAATCAAATAGAATAATAGAATCATCCAATTAAAGTAATTGGTGGAATGATTAGAGGGAGTTGAGGATAAATTGTTTTCAGCCAGAGGGTGGTGGCGGTCTGGAACTTACTGTCTGAAAGGGTGGTATAGGCAGAAACCCTCATCACATTTAAACCTTCACCCATCCCTGCCTGAAGTGCTGTAACCTACAAGGCTAAGAACCAAGAACTGGCAAGAGCAAATAGGCTGAATAGCTGTTTTTCGGCTGGCACGGACATGATGTGCCCAATAGCCGATTCTAAGAACATAAGAAATAGGAGCAGGAGTTGGCCATTTGGCCCCTCGAGCCTGCTCCGCCATTCAATAAGTTCGTGGCTGATCTGATCCTTGAATATCATCATCATCATCATAGGCAGTCCCTCCTGAAGTGAGTTCTTTAGTGGTTGAACAGTCCAATACGAGAGCCACAGGCTCTGGGGACAGATAGTCATTGAGGGAAGGGGTGTGTTATGTTCTTAATAAAGTAATGTTACTGAGCACTGTAGATGTGAGTAAGTGTGACCTTAGTTCCTTTATTCAAACTCCAGAGTGTTGGTACAGCATGGGAGGCCTGCTTATATACAGTGCTCCCAAGGGATGCTGGGATCCCTTGGGACTCCAACAAGTACGCCTTCTGGTGGCGGTATAATACTGGTTACATAAGGTTGCATACATAACATCACTCCCTCCAAAAGTCAATAGTACACTTATTTACAGGGTGAGATGATCTGGGGCCTTTCGCTCCCTAGTTGATCGTCTCGGTACAAATACAGGTGTAGGTGAGTTGGTTGGTTCTTCACTGGACTGCTGGGCAGCTGTGCAGCTGGCCTTGCTGGGCTGCTGCAGATGATGAGTTCAGCTTCGTGGTCAACCATGATGTGGGTTGTCACTTGTGTGTGTGTCGGAGGGTTGAAGTAGGTGGTGTCCTCTTCGAGTTGCTCGTGGCTGTTTGTGAATCGCAATTTGGTTTGGTCCAAATGCTTTCTGCAAGTTAGTCCATTTGCGAGTTTGATCTGAAACACCTTACTCCCTTCTTTGGCTATGACAGTGCCAGCAAACCATTTGGGACCATGTCCATAGTTGAGTACAAAAACAGGGTCATTGACCTCAATATCACGTGTTTGCGTGATCATGGTACATGCTTTGTTGATGCCTGTCCTCGACGTGATCATGAAGATCAGCGTGGACAAGAGAGAGCCTTGTTTCGAGCGGCCTTTTCATGAGCAGCTTGGCTGGGGAACCCCGGTGATGCGAATGGGGTCTGCTGCGGTAGCTGAGCAGGACACGGGATAGGCGGGTCTGCAGGGAGCCTTCCGACATGTGTTTCAAGCTTTGCTTGCTGGTTTGGACTGCCTGTTCTGCCTGGCCGTTGGATGCTGGCTTGAACAGGGCAGATGTGACGTGCTTGATCCCATTGCTGGTCATGAATTCCTTGAATTCAGCACTGGTGAAGCACGGCCCATTGTCACTGACGAGGACTTCAGGCAGGCCGTGCCTGGCGAACATGGCTCATAGGCTTTCGATGGTGGCAGTGGACATGCTTACAGACATTATTACACACTCAATCTGTCATGTATTCAACCAGCATTGTAACCCATGTATAAACTGACCTAAGTTGTACACCGTGAGAACACTGGCCACTAGGTGGGACACACTCCTAATCTGGATCTTCAGGTATAAAAGGGGAAGCTCCACCCACCTTCATCACTTGAGTGTGAAGGAATAAAGGACAGGTCACAGACTGACCTTCTCTCAAGCATGGGCCTCGTGTGCATTTATACTGTGTAGTAAGGACGTATCACAATCCATTTTGAATAAGCATCCGCAACAACCAAAAACATTTTGCCTAGAAACGGGCCAGCAAAGTCAACGTGGATCCTAGACCACGGTTTGGAGGGCCATGACCACAAACTTCGCGGTGCCTCTCTGGGTGCATTGCTCAGTTGAGAGCAAGTGTTGCATTGGCACACGCAAGACTCCAAATCTGAGTCGATGCCGGGCCACCACACATGGGATCTGGCTATAGCTTTCATCATTACTATGCCTGGGTGGGTACTGTGTAGATCGCGTATAAATGTATCCCTGCCTTTCTTAGGCAAAACCACACGATTACCCCACGCCTGTATGGACATTTTGTCTTTGGGCCACTGGAACGGCTTGATCTCTTCATGCATCTCTGCTGGAACGCTGGACCAGCTCCCATGGAGGACACATTTTTTTTACAAGGGACAGTAAAGGATCCTGGCTGGTCCAGGTACTGATCTGTCAGGCCGTAACGGGTGACTTTTCGTTTTCAAATTCATCCATCACCAAAAGCAAGTCTGCAGGCTGTGCCATTTCCACCCCCGGTGGTGGGAAATGGTAGCCGACTGAGAGCACAGCGCAGTTCCCTGTGTCTGGTCTGTGGCGGATTACATAGTTGTATGCAGACAGAGTGAGTGCCCATCGTTGGATGCGAGCAGACGCATTGGTATTAATCCCTTTGCTCTCTGAGAATAGCGATATGAACGGCTTATGGTCAGTTTCTAACTCAAACTTAAGACCAAATAGATACTGGTGCAGTTTCTTTACCCCATAAACGCATGCCAGAGTTTCTTTTTCAATCATGCTGTAGGCCCTTTCGGCCTTGGACAAACTCCTGGACGCATAGGCGACCGGTTGCAATGTTCCCGATTCGTTGCTTATTGTAACACACACCCGACCCCGTATGAAGACCCATCACAAGCTAGCACTAATCGTTTACATGGGTTATACAGAACAAGCAGTTTGTTGGAACGTAACAGATTTCTGGCTTTCTCAAAAGCAGCCTCTTGTGATTTCCCCCATACCCACTCATCTCCCCTACGTAGCAACACATGCAGGGGTTCTAGCAAGGTGCTTAACCCGGATAGGAAATGATCAAAATAATTGAGGAGTCCCAGGAACGACAGCAGCTCTGTCACATTCTGTGGTCTCGGCGCGTTCGTGATGGCCTTCGTCTTGGCGTCGGTGGGTCTGATGCCGTCTGCCGCAATTCTTCTCCCTAAGAACTTGACCTCTGGCTCCAGGAAAACATACTTCGAGCATTTCAACCTGAGTCCCAACTGATCTAGCCGACTTAGAACGTCTTCCAGGTTCTTCAAGTGATCGATGATGTCCCGACCTGTGACCAGTATGTCATCCTGGAAGACCACGGTGCGCAGAACCGACTTTAGCAGGCTCTCCATGTTCCTTTGAAAAATAGCCGCGGCCGATCGAATCTCAAACGGGCATCTATTGTAGATGAACAGACCTTTGTGCCTGTTGATACAGGTGAGGCCTTTAGAAGATTCCACCAGCTCCTGCGTCATGTAGGCCGAGGTCAGGTCCAACTTGGTGAACGTCTTTCCTCCTGCCAGGGTCGCAAATAGGTCGTCTGCCTTGGTTAGCGGGTACTGGTCCTGCAGCGAAAAACAGTTAATCATTACTTTGTAGTCCTCACAAATTCTGACCATGCCATCGCCCTTGAGGAATGGAACAATCGGTCTGGCCCATTCGTTGAACTCTACCAGCGCAATGATGCCTTCTCGCTGAAGCCTGTCCAGCTTGACCTCCACTTTCTCTCGCATCATATATTGCACCGCCTTGTGGTGGTTGGGTCTTGTACCGGGAACCAAGTGGATCTGCATCTTCGCCCCCGAGAAACCTCCAATGCCTTGCCCAAACAACGACGGGAGCCTACTCAGAATCTGGGCACATGAGGAGTTGTTCATGGACGAGTGCGCTCGGATGTCACCCCAGTTCCAGCGGATTTTTCCCAGCCAGCTTCTGCCAAATAGTGTGGGGCCATCTCCTGGTACAATCCATAGTGGGAGTTCATGCACTGCTCCATCATAGGAGACTTTTACTGCTGTGCTGCCAATTACAGTGATCAGCTCTTTGGTGTAAGTTCTCAGCTTGGTGTGAATGGGGCTTAGCTTGAGCCTGTGTGCCTTGTTGCACTACAGCCTGTCAAAGGCCTTTTTGCTCATGATGGACTGACTCGCACCCGTGTCCAGTTCCACGGATACCGGAATACCGTCCAGTTCAATTTTTAAGATGATCGGTGGACATTTCGTGGTGAAGGTGTGTACCCCGTACACTTCTGCCTCCTCGGTTCGAGTCTCTAGTTCAGTTTGATCCGCCATGGATCGATCTTCCTCTGCAAAGTGGTGGTTTGCAGGGTTTGCAGCTCGTCTGCACACTTGCTGGAGGTGTCCCATTGTTCCACAGCCTTTGCACACATAGTGTTTGATGGGCTCAATGATCACCTCCGCAGCGCCAACAAGGTGTTAACTGCCTCACATTAAAGTTTAATGACAGACTCTGGGTCATCTGAGGTCGTGCAGTTGCAGGCGTGTACATTCTGCCATATGCATTCCTGCCTGAAAACGATGTTACTTTGTGTACAGTACTTGCCGAAACCTCTTTATGCTGCGAAATTTGTTTGGTGTTATCGCTGGTGGACATAAATGCCTGGGCTATCGTTATGGCTTTGCTCAGTTTCGGTGTTTCAACAGTCAATAGTTTGTGAAGGATAAATTCATGGCCAATGCCAAGCTCAAAAAGGTCTCTTAGCATTTGCTCCAGGAATCCATCGAATTCGCAATGTCCTGCAAGGTGCCTTAGTTCAGCGACGTAGCTCGTCACTTCCTGGCCTTCAGACCGTTGACATGTGTAAAATCGATATCTTGCCATCAGAACCCTCTCCTTCGGATTTAGGTGCTCCCGGACCAGCGTACATAGTTCTTCATACAATTTAGTTGTTGATTTCATCAGAGCAAGAAGATTCTTCATGAGGCCATAGGTTGTTGCCCCGCAGACGGTGAGGAGGATCGCCCTTTGTTTGGCAGCGTTCTCATCCCCTTCCAGCTCGTTGGCCATGAAGTATTGGTTGAGTCGCTTCACGAAGGCCTCCCTATCGTCCCCTTCTGATAATTTCTCCAGGATGCCAACAGTTCTCTGCATTTTTGCGAGATGGCTCGGTATCTCGTCGCCAATTGTTATGTTCATAATAAAGTAACGTAACTGAGTACTGTAGACGTGAGTAAGTGTGATCTTAGTTCCTTTATTTGAAGTCCAGAATATTGGTACAGCTTGGGAGACCTGCTTATATACAGTGCTCCCAAGGAATGCTAGGATCCCTTGGGACTCCAACAGGTATGCCCTCTGGTGGCGGTATAATACTGGTTACATAGGGTTGCATATATAACAGGGTGGATGAGAGTGGTTTGCCGCATGCACATTCCGCTGCCTGCGTTGAGACTCGAAATGCTCAGCTCCCTCCCTTTCTTCACTTAGGGCTGTCTTCGGCCAGGGACTCCCAGGTGTCAGTGAGGATGTCGCACTTTATCAGGGAGGGTGTCCTTGTAACATTTCCGCTGCCCACCTTTGGCTCATTTGCCATAAAGGAGATCCGCATAGAGTACTTGCTTTGGGAGCCTCGTGTCTGGCACGCGGACAATGTGGCCTGCCCAGCGGAGCTGATTGAGTGTGGTCAGTGCTTCAGTGCTGGGTATGTTGACCTGGACGTGGACGCTGATGGGTGTGTCTGTCCTCCCAGGGGATTTGTAGGATCTTGCGGAGACATCGTTGGTGGTATTTCTCCTGTATGTCTACTGTACATGGTCCATGCCTATGAGCCATACAGTAAGGTGGGTATTACTACAGCTCTGTAGACCATGAGCTTGGTGATAGATTTGAGGGCCTGGTCTTCGAGTACTCTTTTCCTCAGGCGGCCGAAACCTGCACTGGCACACTGTTGAATCTCCTCATCAATGTCTGCTTTTGTTGATAAGAGGCTGCCGAGGTATGGGAAATGGTCCACGTTGTCCAGGGCTGCGTCGTGGATCTTGATGACTGGGGGGCAGTGCTGTGCGGTGAGGACAGGCTGGTGGAAGACCTTTGTCTTATGGGTGTTTAGCGTAAGGCCCATGTTTTCGTATACCTCAGTAAATATGTCGACTATATCCTGGAGTTCAGCCTAAGAATGTGCGCAGACGCAGGCGTCGTCCGCGTACTGTAGCTCAACGACAGAGGTTGGCGTGATCTTGGACCTGGCCTGGAGGCGGTGAAGGTTAAACAGCTTCCCACTGGTTCTGTATTTAGTTCCACTCCAGCGGGGAACTTGTTGACTGTGAGGTGGAGCATGGCAGCGAGGAAGATTGAGAAGAATGTTGGAGCCATGACGCAGCCCTGTTTGACCCCGGTCCGGACATCGATTGGGTCTGTAGTGGATCCGTTGGTAAGGATTACAGCCTGCATGTCGTCATGGAGCAGGCGAAGGATGTTGACAAACTTTTGGGGGCATCCAAAACGGAGGAGGACGCTCAATAGACCCTCGTGATTTACAGTGTCAAAGGTCTTTGTAAAGTCGAAAAAGGCCATGTATAAGAGCTGGCGCTGCTCCCTGCATTTTTCCTGCATCTGTCGCGCTGCAAAGATCATGTCTGTTGTGTCCCGTAGGGGACAAAATCCGCACTGCGACTCCGGGAGGATATCCTCGGCCACAGGGAACAGACGGTTGAGGAGACCTCTAGCAACGACTTTCCCAGTGGCTGATAGCAGGAATATTCCTCCGTAGTTGCCGCAGTCGGACTTGTCCCCTTTTTTAAAGATGGTCACGATCACTGCATCTCTGAGATCTCCCGGCATGCTCTCCTCCCTCCAGATGAGAGAGATGAGGCCATGTATTTGTGCCAACAGCGCCTCTACGCCATACTTTAGCGCCTCAGCAAGGATTTCATCTGCTCCCGTAGCCTTGTTGTTCTTGAGCTGTCTTATGGCTTTTCCTACCTTGTGCAATATTGGGGTTTCACTGAGGTGATGGCGGGTAGCATGCTGGGGATGGAGTCGAGAACACTCGAGTCAAAGGCAGAGTCTTGATTGAGGAGATCTTCGAAGTGCTGCTTCCAGCGGGCCCTGTCTGCCTCGGTGTCGTTGTTTCCCTGTTCTTGGCCAGCAGTGGAGTGGGGCCTTGGGAGTTTGGACCATAGGTGGCCTTGACTATGGTGAAGAATCCTCGCACATCATGGCTGTCGGCCAGTTGTTGTATCTCCTGTGCTTTCTCCATCCACCACCTGTTCTTTAGCTCCCTGTTTTTTTTGTTGGACCTCAGCCTTGAGCCACCTGTAATGTTGCTTTGCTGCTCCCGAGTTGGGTTGTTGCTTGAGGCTCAGAAATGCTCTGCGCTTGCAATCTATTAGTTCTTGGATTCCTGATCATTCTGATGATACCAGTCCTGGTGTTTTCTGGTTGAGTGACCAAGTGTCTCTTCACAGGCACTTGTTATGGAGGCCTGGAGGGCAGACCAAGCGCTGTGGGCATTTAGCATCTCAGGGTTAACAAGGCATGCCAGCTTAGCTTTGAGGCACGGGCTGTAGAGGGCTCTCTTAGCTGGGTCGTTAAGTGCCCAAGTATTGACTTTTTTGCGGCACTGCTTCTGCTGCCCCCTCCGCTTTGGGGCTATGTTAATGTCGATGATGGAACAGATTAGGCGATGGTCTGTCCAGCAGGCATCAGCTCCTGTCATGGCACAGATGATGCGCACATCTTTGCAATCCCTGGCTCGGATGATGACATAGTCGAGCAGGTGCCAGTGTTTGGAGTGAGGGTGTTGCCACGATGCCTTGTATTTGTCCCATTGGCAGGAACAGGGTATTGGTGATGAGGAGTTCATGTTCTAGACATTTTGTCAGGAGTAAGGTACTACTGGAGTTGGCTTTCCCTACCTCCTCTCTACTCAACTACTCAATATCCACAGCCATTTGCGGTAGAGAATTTGAAAGATTCACAACCCTCTGAGTGAAGAAATTCCCCCTCGTCTCAGTATTAAATGGTTAACCCCTTATCCTGAGACTGTGCCCCAAGTTCTAGATTCTCCAGTGGAAACAGCCTCTCAGCATCTACCTTGTCAATCCCCTTCAGAACTTTATATGTTTCAATGAGATCACCCTACATTCTTCTGAACTCCAGATAGGCCCAGTTTACTCAATCCCTCAACATAAGACAACCCTCTCATCCCAGGGATCAATCTAGTGAACCTTTGTTGCAACACCTCTAAGGTAAGTATGTCCTTTCTCAGAAAAGTAGACCAAAACTGTGCACAATAGTCCGGGTGTGGCCTCACCTATGCCCTGCACAAATATAGTAAGACTTCCTTACTATTGTATTCCAACACCCTTGCAATGAAGGCCAACATGCCATTCGTCTTCCTAATTGCTTGCTGCGTCTATATGCTCAATTTCTGTAATTCCTGTACAAGGACATGTAAATCTCCCTGAACACCACTTAATCATTTCACCATTGTGTTCTATTCTTCCTACCAAAGCGCATAACCTCACATTTGATCACATTATACTCCATCTGCCACCTTTTTGCCAGCTCATGGGTTGGAGGTTTCCCCTGCACACCCGGTGTAAGGTCTGCACACCTTGCATGCACCTCATTGACGAGGGCCTCGTTCGCCTCATCACTAAAGGCTTTTGACCTTTTCCTTTCGGCTTCAAACTCCTGCAACATTCTGATTTATTAGAATATAAATATTTTAGACTATTAAAGTGAGATTGATATTGGCTTTTACACCACGAAACCCAGCAACAATAAACAATTCTTCGCTCCTTCTTGCCAGCTTTCTCCTCCCTCTCTATCAAAACACTCTCTCTCTCTCTCTCTGACCCTCCCTGTGCCTTCTGAGCATGTGTGATGACCCCTGAGCTCCCAAAATGTGGTTAAAAAAACGGCCGAAAAAAAACTCACACATGCGCACAACGCCATTGCTAGGGATGCTTTTTTTTGGGACTTCCGGTTTCGGTGGGCGATCGTAACATCGCCGAAAATTCACATCGTCGGGCTTAGGCCGAGTGGAAAATCACAAAAAACAATGGGCCTTGTACCAGAGATCAGTCAGGCTGAGACGTCCTACATCACTGGAACAAGGCCCATTTTTTCCGGCAATGTCTCCCTAGTGGAAAGTCTAGCCCTCAACTCTTCTTCCAAGTCGTTAATATAGATTATAAATAGTTGGGGTCCCAGCACTGATCCCTGCAGCACCCCACAAGTTACTGGTTGCCAACCAGCGAATGAACCATTTATCCCGACTCTCTGTTAGTTAGCCAATCCTCTCTCCATGCGATTATATCACCCCCAACCCAGTGAACTTTTATCTTTTGCAGTAACCTTTTATGTGGCACCTTGTCAAATGCCTTCTGGAAGTCCAAATACACCACATCCACTGGTTTCCCTTTATCCACCCTGTTCATTACATCCTCAAAGAACTCCAGCAAATTTGTCAAACATGACTTCCCCTTCATAAATCCATGCTGACTCTGCCTGACCAAATTTTGCTTTTTCAAGTGTCCTGCTACTGCTTATTTAATAATGAACTCCAACATTTTCCCAACCACAGATGTTAGGCTAACTGGTCTATAGTTTCCTGCTTTTTGTCTGCCTCCTTTTTTAAATAGGGGTGTTACATTTGCAGTTTTCCAATCTGCTTGGACTTCCCCAGAATCCAGGGAATTTTGGTAAATTACAACCAATGCATCCACAATCCCTGCCGCTACTTCTCTTAAGACCCGAGGATGCCAGCCATCAGGTCCAGGGGATTTATCTGCCTTTAGTCCCATTATCTTACTGAGTACCACCTCCTTAGTGATTGTGATTGTGTTAAGTTCCTCCCCTCTATAGCCCCTTGACTATCCACTGTCGGAATATTGTTAGTGTCCTCTACCATAAAGACTGATACAAAATATTTGTTCAGAGTTTCTGCCATCTCCATGTTCCCCATTACTAATTCCCCGGTCTCGTCCTCTAAGGGACCAACATTTACTTTAGCCACTCTTTTCCTTTTTATAAACCTATAGAAATTATTGCTATCTGTTTTTATATTTTGTGCTAGTTTACTTTCATAGTGTATCTTCCCTTTCTTCATCATTTTTGTAGTCGTTCTTTGCTGGCGTTTAAAAGCTTCCCAGTCTTCTGTCCTCCCACTAGTTGTGGCCGCTTTGTATGCCCTTGTTTTTAATTGGATATTGTCCTTTATTTCTTTAGTTAGCCAAACCTGCCCCTCTTTCAGCCATGTTTCTGTAAGGGTTATAATGTCATTCTCCCAAGTGTCTACCTGTGCTCTTAGCTTATCCGCCTTATTTGCTATACTCCTTGCATTAAAGTATATACCATTCAGCACAGGAAGACCTCCATGCTTACTACATACTAAGCCCTGTTTCCTCTGTCTTACAGATTCGCTTTCTAGATTCTTGCTATCCAATTTCTGCTTTACTTCCTTCCCTTTTGAATTCATTCTCAGGTTCCCATCCCCCTGCCAAGCTAGTCCCAACAGAACTAGCAAAACTGGTCTCGATATGGACCACGACCTCTAGCTGTTTGCCTCCACCCCCAGGATGCCCTGCATCTACTCTGTGACATCCTTGACCCTGGCACCAGGGAGGCACAAAACCATTCGGGAGTCACTTCTACTGCCGCAGAAATGCCTGTCTGTTCCCCTACTTATAGTATCCCCTATCAATAGGGCTCTTTTTTTCTTCATCCCTCCCCCCTGTGCAGCTGAGCCGTGATATCCCCGTGATATTCTGTGTTGAACTGTTTCTTTGTAAACGTTGTATTTTAAATGTCACGAAAGACTGTGACATAATAAAATAGAACGAGGATGACCATACAGGATGGAACTCGCGATTTTGGTGTTATTGGTAACTTTTCTAGCAACTGAGCTAACCAACCATGCAAGCAGTGGTTTGTCGTTAAAGTTTACACTTTTAAGTTGAAATTAATTCAAACTAATCGCCTGGTGAGAAAATGGATCTTGCACCATTTTTCTCGGCGGTTTTCTCTGCCGTTAAGGGGAAACTAAGTAAAACGGGTGCTTTTTAAAACCTTTTGGGCTAGAACCTCCACTTTTTTTTTTGCATGCTTAACACCCACTTAACGGCCATTTTACCGCTGAAATGACGTATGACGTCCATATATCGCCCATTTTGGCATTTTTTGGAAACTTATCACCAAGTGTTACTTTCTCCATGTGCTTAACACTTGGAAAAAATATTTCCCCCTGCTCACTTTTTTTGGGTGGAATCAGCAGAATGTGCGAAATCAACGCCCATAATATCGCCCAGTGTTACTTTCTGCCCCCCTCTCCTTCTTCTCCCCACCTCTACCCCTTCCCCTCCTCGCTCCAAGGCGCCTGGCCGAGGAGCTCCTCAGGTGGTGCCTCATTGGGGCGATGAAGGCAGATGCGGTTGTTGCACGGGTACGGGAGCAGGGGTTGCCAAGCGGGCAACATTCTCTGATGCAGAAGTAGGATCTTGGTCCTTGCTCTCATCTGTCTTTCGCAGTGGTGATGCGGAACCTAGGGATGGAGTGCCGCGCTCGGGAACCACTGGCAGGCCTGTGGCAACAGTGTTCCTGGCTATCGTGTCCAGGGCTCTACCATACGCGGAATGTACTCGGTCATTGTGGCCAGCTATCGGGATATGCCCCCCAATGCTTCGATGAGCTGGTCACCAATGTCTACAATCCTCCTGGACAACTGTACCATCTCTCTACTCTCATGTTGTGCACGTGGAACAGACCTGCCACATCCACGAGGCCTCCACGGGGTCGTCACCATCCTGGGGACAAATGGGGTGCCCTGTGGCGAGGTGCTTGGGGCCGGTACCTCTAGAGTGGAGGTGAGAATGACCGGAGGACCACTAGATGACCTTGGGGTGGAATGGGTTCTGGAGGGTGGCAATGCAGGTTCTTCGAAGCTGTGGAGAACAGACCCAGCGGATTGACGGGCGACAATCAGAGCCCCTCAGCACCAGATGTAGTAGAATCGTCCGCCGACTCCTGCCCCGCGCCCCCACCTTCTGGCCCCTGTGGTCTTGCCTGGGCCGCACTGCTGGCTGAGGTGCAAAACACAAATTAGGTTATTAGAGGAGAAGGAGGTGCTAGGGTGACAAGGTGAGTCCAGCGCTGCACACAGCATGTGCACGACAAAAGCACCACTGCTATCAAAATCATCACAGACATCACATTTCATGACCATCAACACATTGTGCATTGCAATGATTTTCATTAGGCCAGCATTATTTATAGGACAATTTTAGCAATCATCTCTCATATATGATTGTTGGATATGAGTGGGTGTGGCATCTATAGACTTTACATGACACAACTTTACTCACGTGGCATCACTTCAGGGTCTGCAGATATATCCGTGGCTGTCCGGGGTTGCTTTCCCACGAGTGCAAACATTCACTCATCCATGTCAGTGATGTCGCTGGGGACTGGTGGCCACCCACCCGTTCGGCTCTGCATGGACCTCATCGTCGATAGCTTCTCCTGTAAAAGGTGACAGGACGACATGGCATGAGATCATTGCGTGATATCATTGCTAGGTACTGTCACAGAGACTGATACAACACATAACCGACAGATGTAATCACGATTATTATGATAATTGTCATTCTTTACCTAAAGACGCACACCGTGACTGCAGGCTTTGAGTAAAACATTCCCGGTAAAAGTGCAAGACTTCACATCTGCTGATAGTCACTCATGACTGTTACAAATCAAATTATATAAATACATAAGTACATGTAAATCAATGTAACAGGTCATTCCATCGTTTTCAGCATTGGTTGCCCTCATGCACCTCGTTGGTGAGAGCACTCTGCTATCTCGGTGCATATCTTCTGGTAGGCCTTTGGGGTGGGCTCCCCACACCCTCCCTCTGTCAAATCACCCCAGCGTAACTCGCAGAAGGGAGGCATTTGCTTCATCCGAGAACCTCCTGGCTCTTTTGCGGCTTCCAATGTGTTCCTCTCCCACCTCATTGCTCTCTCCAGCGTCAGTCTCCACAGCGGGCTGTGATGCCTCCTCCTCTCTCTCCATTATAGGCCAAATTCGGTCAAATATGTGGCTGGTAACACCTATCTTTTTGTTTGCCTACTTGCTGTGAAGCTCGAAAGTCTCCCTCCTTCCTCTCGAAGCAGACACACCACACCCAGCCACGCCTTCAGTCCCTCTGAGCTCCCTCTCTCTCTGTCTCCTCTTCTGCACAAGTCATGGTGACCCTTGACCTCCACAATCACGGGAATCGAGCATTGCCATGCTGTTGCTAAGGACGGCCGCGTTTTACGGAAGAAGGTCAAAAAAATGTAATGCTACCGCCCATTTCATATTGCTCACGTTAACGACCATTTTCAAAAGTGGAGACTAGGTGGTTTGAGAATGGGCGAGAAGCCAGCGATCTGAAAACCCTTTTTTACCGCCCACGCTGGAAATGGGTTCAAGCCCTTAGTCTGAGGCTGCGGTTGGGCCTAGGAAGGGGGAAGATTGGCATGAAAAAAAATGTTAAAAAATATTCCCAAGGCACTTTTACACCTAATCGCTGTTTATTTATCAATAACCTTTAAATTACCTTTCTTTGCAGAGTGCTCACCTAGTGTCCTATTTAAGCAGCTTTCACAGGCGGTTCCCTCGGTGATCTGGACTGGCTTCTGTCCAGATCGCCTTTATTGCAAAGGGGATGGAATATAAAAGCAGGGACGTCTTGCCACAGCTATACAGGGTATTGGTGAGGCCACACCTGGAATACGGTGTGCAGTTTTGGTTTCCATATTTATGAAAGGATATATTTGCTTTGGAGCCAGTTCAGAGAAGGTTTACTAGGTTGATTCCGGAGATGAGGGGGTTGAGTAGGTTGGGCCTCTACTCATTGGAGTTCAGAAGAATGAGAGGTGATCTTATCAAAACGTATAAGATTATGAGGGGGCTTGACAAGGTGGATGCAGAGAGGATGTTTCCACTGATGGGGGATGTTATGTTCATAATAAAATAAAGTAACTGAGTACTGTAGGTGTGAGTAAGTGTGACCTTAGTTCCTTTATTCTACTCCAGAGTGCCAGTACAGCATGGCTGGCCTGCTTATATACAGTGCTCCCAAGGGATGCTGGGATCCCTGGGGACTCCAACGGATATGCCCTCAGGCGGCAGTATAATACTGGTTACATAGGGTTGCATACATAGCATCACTCCCTCCCAAAGTCAATAGTACACTTATTTACATGGTGAAACGATCGATGGCCTTTCACTCCCATTCGATCGTCTCGGTACAAATGCAGATGTAGGTGAGTTGGTTGGTTCTTTGCTGGGCTGCTGGGCTGCTGGGCTGCTGGCCTTGCCGGGCTGCTGGGGATGGTGAGTTCAGCTTCGTGGTCAACCGTGATGTCGGTTGCCACTTGTGTGCATGTTGCAGGGTCGAAGTTGGTGGCATCCTCTTTGGGTTGCTTGTGGCTGTTGGTGAATCGCAGTTTGGTTTGCTCCAAATGTTTTCTGCACATTAGTCCATTGGCCAGTTTGACTTGAAACACCTTACTCCCTTCTTTGGCGATGACACTGCCAGCAAGCCATTTGGGACCATGTCCATAGTTGAGTACAAATATAGGGTCATTGACTTCAATATCGCATTACAAGTTTGTGTGATCATGGTACACACTTTGTTGATGCCGCCTGCCCTCGACGTGATCATGGAGATCAGATTGGACAAGACAAAGCCTTGTTTTGAGCGCCCTTTCCTGAGCAGCTTGGCTGGGGGAACCCCGGTGAGTGAGTGGGGTCTGGTGCGGTAGCTGAGTAGGACTCGGGACAGGCGGGTCTGCATGAAGACTTCCGACTCACGTTTCAAGCTTTGCTTGATGGTTTGGACTGCCCGTTCTGCCTGGCCATTGGATGTGGGCTTGAAAGAGGCAGATGTGACGTGCTTGATCCCATTGCAGGTCATGAATTCCTTGAATTCAGCACTAGTGAAACACGGCCCATTGTCGCTGACAAGGATATCCGGCAGGCCGTGTGTGTAAAACATGGCTCATAGGCTTTCGATGGTGGCAGTGGACGTGCTTACAGACATTATTACACATTCAATCCATTTTGAATAAGCATCCACAAAAACCAAGAACATTTTGCCTAGGAATGGGCCCCAAAAGTCAACGTGAATCCTAGACTACGGTTTGGAGGGCCATGACCACAAACTTAATGGTGCCTCTCTGGGTGCATTGCTCAGTTGAGAGCAAGTGTTGCATTGGTGCACGCATGACTCTAAGTCTGCGTCGATGCCGGAACACCACACATAGGAACTGCCTATAGCTTTCATCATTACAATGCCTGGGTGGGTACTGTGTAGGTCACGTATGAATGTTTCCCTGCCTTTCTTAGGCAAAACCAAGCGATTGCCCCACAAAAGACAGTCTGCCTGTATGGACATTTCATCTTTGCGCTGCTGGAACGGCTTGATCTCTTCATGCATCTCCGCTGGGACGCTGGACCAGCTCCCATGGAGGACATAGTTTTATACCAGGGACAGTAAAGGATCCTGACTGGTCCAGGTCCTGATCTGGCGGGCCGTAACGGGTGACTTTTCATTTTCGAATGCATCTGTCACCAAGAGCAAGTCTGCAGGCTGTGCCATTTCCACCCTGGTGGCGGGCAATGGTAGCCGACTGAGAGCTTCAGCGCAGTTCTCTAAGCCTGGTCTGTGGTGGATTACATAGTTGTATGCAGACAGCGTGAGCGCCACCTTTGGATGCGGGCAGAGGCATTGGTGTTAAACCCTTTGCTTTCTGAGAATAGCGATGTGAGCGGCTTATGGTCAGTTTATAGCTCAAATTTGAGACCAAACAGATACTGGTGCATTTTTTCACCCCGTAAACGCATGCCAGAGCTTCTTTTTCAATCATGCTGTAAGCCCTTTCGGCCTTGGACAAACTCCTAGATGCATAGGCAACCGGTTGCAATGTTTCTGATTCGTTAGCCTGTTGTAATACACTCCCAACCCCGTATGACAACGCATTGCAAGCTAGCACTAATCGTTTACATGGGTTATGCAGAACAAGCAGTTTTTTGAAACATAACAGATTTCTGGCTTTCTCAAAAGCAGTCTCTTGTGATTACCCCCATACCCAGTCATCTCCCTTGTGCAGTAGCACATGTAGGGGTTCTAGCAAGGTGCTTAACCCGGGTAGGAAATTACTGAAATAGTTGAGGAATCCCAGCAATGACCGCAGCTCTGATATGTTCTTGTGGTCTCGGCGCGTTCTGGATGGCCTCTGGACACTGGAATTCCGTTCAGTTCAACTTTTAACATGATCGGTGGACATTTCGTGGTGAAGGTGTGTACCCGGTACACTTCTGCCTCCTCAGTTCGAGTCTCTCGTTCAGCCTGATGCACCATGGATCGATCTTCCTCTGCAACGTGGTGGTTTGCAGGGTTTGCAGCTTGTCTGCACATTCGCTGGTGGTGTCCCATTGTTCCACAGTCTTTGCACGCGTAGTGTTTGAAGCGGCATTGATGGGCTTGATGATCACCTCCGCAGCGCCAACAAGGTGTTAACTGCCTCGCATTAACGTTTGATGTCAGACTCTGGCTCATCTGAGGTCGGGCAGCTGCCAGCGTGTACATTCTTCCGTATGCACTCCTGCCCAAAAGCGATGCTACTTTATGTACAGTACTAGCTGAAACCTCTTTATGCTGCAAAATTTGTTTGGTGTTATCGCTGGTGGACATAAATGCCTGGGCTATCGTTATGGCTTTGCTCAGATTCGGTGTTTCAACAGTCAATAGTTTGCGAAGGATAACCTCATGGCCAATGCCATGCAGAAAAAAGTCTCTTAGTATTTGCTCAAGGAATCCAAATTCACAATGTCCTCCAAGGCGCCTTAGTTCAGAGATGTAGCTCTCCACTTCCTGGCCTTCAGACCGTTGACACGTGTAGAACCAATACCTTGCCATCAAAATGCTTTCCTTCGGATTTAGGTGCTCCCGGACCAGCGTGCACAGTTCTTCATAGGATTTGGTTGTTGGTTTCACCAGAACTAGAAGATTCTTCATGAGACCATAGGTTGTTGCCCCACAGAGGGTAAGTAAGATCGCCCTTCGTTTGGCAGCGTTCTTGTTCCCTTCCAGCTCATTGGCCACGAAGTATTGGTCAAGTTGCTCCACGAAGGCCTCCCAATCATCCCCTTCTGAGAATTTCTCCAGGATACCAACAGTTCTGTGCATTTTCGCGTGGTTGTTCGTTATCTTGTCACCAATTGTTACGCTCATGATCAAGTGATATGACTGAGTACTGTATGCAATGAATAAGTGTGACCTTAGCTCCTTTAATTAAACTCCGGAGTGTTGGTACATCATGGGAGGCCTGCTTATATACAGTGCTCCCAAAGGATGCTGGGATCCCTTGGGACTCCAACAGGAAGGCCCTCTGGTGGTGGTGTGATGCAGGTTGCCAAGGGTTACATATATAACAGGTAGTATAATGGGCGAAATGCAGAAAGTAACCCTCGGCGACATTCTGGGCTGTATTTGTGTGTTAGTTTCCATTATGAATATTCTGGGTGGTGCACGACTTATGATGTCATAATTAAAAAAAATATGGGTGTGCCTGTCAGCTAATTCATGCTGTTAACTCTATGCAAAAAGTTATGCTGGCAATAAATTGGTGATAATTGGGCATTAGTTTCCATTTTTAAACAAATATGGGTGTTAAACGCAATAGCAGTTAAATGAGCAGTAACTGGGTGGTAGCTTATTTTCCTTGGGTTCTGTAACAGCAACACTCCGGACCTGTGTGATTGGGACAGGGAAAATCACCAGCACATCCAGGAGGAGGAAAGGCAGACTCATCGGGGAATTGGGCCCAGCGAGTGCAAGAATAAGAGGGGAACATTTTCAATTCAGAAATGAAGGAAGTGTGTGACAATGCCAGACTTGTTTTAGACACTGAATCTGTGTTTTGTTTTAGCTGCTGTATCTGTTGTCTTTTTCCCATACTTTCTACGTTTTCTTTAAGGTTCTTGTTACTCTCGCTCCATCTCTATCCCTGCACCCTCTCTCTGTCACTCTCTCTACATCTCTACATCTCTACATCTCTATCTATGTTACTCCCTCCATTGCTATCTCTACCTGTCTGCGTTACTTGCTCTCCATCTCTATATTTCCATACGTGTAATTCAGGCCCTTCCCCATTTCACCCTTCACTGTTTGTTACTAGCACACCATCTCCCTCTTTCTCTCTCAGTCATTCTCTCTACCGATTATATCTCCATCTCTAATCCGCTCTCTTCTACTCTTTCTCCATCTCTATATTTTCCTCTTTTTGTTAATCATCCATTTACATAACTCTCTGCCTTTCTATTTCTTTCTCATATCTCTATTGCTATCTCTCCATCGCTTTTTGTCCTTCTCTCTATTACTCTCTCTCCATTTCAACTCACCTTCACTGTTATTCTCCATCTCTATCTCTCACTTTTATTTAATTCTCAAGTCCTAGCTCTCCATTTATTTCTCCGTTGCTCACTTTCTAGCTCTCCCTCTCTCAGTTACTCTCTCCCTATTGCTATCTCTCCATCTATCAGTCTCTCTGTTTATCGCAACCTATACATCTGTTTCCCTCTGTCTCTACCTCGCTGGCTCTTTACCCTGTCTGACAGTTGCTCTCTGTGTGGGGGAGAGGGGAAGAGGTGGATCCGTGTATGGGAGAGGGGTGTGTCCAATGTGTGGTCCAGATCAGGGAGAAGTGGATGGAATCTTGTGGCTGCAGAGGTGGATCCTGGTGGGGGGGAAGTGGCAAGTACAAGTGGAGGAAATGAGAGGAGGAATGGGAGGGGTGGAAATGGGCGATGGGAGGAGAAGGGGAGGACGGAGCTTGTGTGAGGGAAGGGAGTTGGGTGTGTTCATGTGGGGAACATTGTGTCTATTTTTTTCTCGCTCGTCCCAGTGTCTCTCTCTGTCCCTTTCTCCCTAACCGTTTCTCCCACTCTGTCTTTTACATCTATACCTCTCTCTCTCTCTCTCTCTCCGAGTCTCTGTTTCTCTCCATATCCCTGTTTCTCTCTGTCACACAAACACTCCCTTTTCCTATCTGCGTCTTTTTGTATGTCTCTTATCTCTCTTTCTCTGCCCCAATCTTTCTCTATTTCCATGCCTCTGACATCTGACTCTCACTTTATTTGTCTCCTCCTCTCTCTTTATCCAGATCCCTTTATCTCTCCGTCTCTTTTGTGTTCCCTCTCCCTGCCCCAGTCTTTGTTCTGCCTATCGCTTCCCCAGTTTATTTTGCTATCTCTCTCTATCTCGCAATGTGTCTCTCTCATTCCCTCTCTCTCAATCTCTCTATGTCCTCATCTCTCTTGCTCTACCTCTCTTGTTCTCTCTTTCGTTCTGTTACTTTCTCTCCACGCGTGTCTCTCACTCCCTCTTATTATCTCAATGGTCATATTTATCTTTCTCGCTCTGGCGCTCTCACTCTCTCTGTTCCTTTCTTTCTCTCTGTCCTCTGCCGCAACCTCTCTTGCTCTGTACCTTGCTCTTAATATCCATGTTTTTCTCTCTCTCTATTTCTGTCTCTCAGTCTCTCAATCCCTCTCTTTCTGTACCTGTGTGTCCTTGCTTTTATTTTCGTCCTTGTCAATGGCAACTGCGGATGGGCATAAATATTCCCCATTCCCATTGTGTTGCTTAAATTGAATTTAATAAGTTCCTCCAGTTGATTTATTCATAGTTTCCATTTTAGTAATAGTATTCCCTCTTCTGTGAAACCAGATGCAAAGTATATGTTTATTGATTCTACCATTACTCTGTTGTTTATTCGAGGAGTGTATGTGTCTGTCCTCAATGGGTCCATATCTCCCTTCGCCACTCTGTTACTCTTAATACAGACTGAAATTCTTGTACTATTTGCCTTTATATTCATTGAAAGATTACTTTTCGTGTTTCCTTTTTTAAGCTCTGAATATTTTATTTGTGTTCCTTTGTTGCTCTCTGTATTTCTGCCAGGCCAGTGGAGTACCACTTTTATGTCCCTTTAGGATGATAGGAACAACAGTAGGCCATTCAGCACCACGAGCATTTTGAACCTTTAACTTAAATTATGGCTCTTTTGTATCCTAACCCCACCTAGCCGCCGTGGTTCCACATCCCTTAAATACTCTTACAGAAGAAAGGATATCAATCTCAGTTTTGATATTTCTAATTGCGCTGGCGTTAACCTTCTAGCGTTGAGAGCTCCACATTGCCACTACCCTCTTGTTAGATTCAATTTTCCTCCCTCAGCGATCAAAAATAAAAATGAATACCCAAAATCATCATTTGTATTTTATTTTTGTGTAATTGAGTTTTACAAGCGGAAACACACAGCTATAGAACCAATTCTGAACAATTCAAATTTGAGGCAGATTCTAAGTTCCTTGGGGAAATATTTTGGCCCATTGAACGAAATTGCAAAGCCCTTGACCATAAACTGCAGTTATAGAATGTCGTTCAATCTAGCGCTGGGCAGGCACATTTCCAACTGATCACTCTTCTCGAGCTCTGTTAGCAGTTTGACCCTTGCAGATGCAAACCTGAAAATAACATGCAGTGTTTTGTCGAATTTCTAAAGCGAAAGGGAACAGGGGTGAAATACGATATGTTCACAAAATAATACGGTAACAATTATAGCATTTTTAAACTTTTAAAATATCGTGTTTTCGATGAGCTCTAGCCAGAGAAACATTTGCTGATGGCTAATTAGTAAATTCATGTTAAAAAGTGACAGATTTCATTGTGAAGTGACAATGCCTCTGATGCTTCTCATTAAAGGAGAGATTGTGCTCACACATCCAACAATCCAGAGGGACTAATATGGATTTCCCAGCGCCCATTCATAAGGACCTTCATCAATTCTGATGCACCACCCATCTACCTGACACCAAACATATATAAACCTTAGAATATGTGGATTGCCCTATGCCATTGCAAACCATTGGTCAGATCGCCGAGCGCTGAGCGCGCCATGAAATAAATCTGGAGCCTCACGCCTGTTGCCCGTGAACAGCACTGGACTTTCTGTGCAATCTGCCTGTGTGTTTCTCCACAAAACAAATATGTTTAAGGTGCATCAGCTGCAGGGTGCCACATGTGAAATTGTGCAACTAGTGCAATATCTCTAATTGGTCAGATATTGTAGCAGGCCATTAGTATACAATGGTATTTTGCTCAAACATCGTTCCACCTCCCCTCAACGCTGACTTCAATTTTCCCATCTTTAACCTTGTGTTCCTCTCTAAAATCCTCAATCAATATGTCGACAGCCATCTGTGTGGCAACCAGTCCCACAACTCTCCATGCATATCACTTCACTCTGGTTCCCACTGTGAGTGCAGTACCCAGGCCTATGGTGTCAACATCATCAATAATATGGTCTGTAACCATGAGCTCTAGTCCTCATTGACCACTCTGTGAGATTCTACCTGAAGGCTCATTCCACCATTCTCCAATACCCTCGGTCTATGAACAAATGCAATCACCACATCTTCAACTTGAGATTCTTCCCCATTCTGCACGGGCACCATCAGGACTCCTGATTGTTCCCCATTGACATTTTGCCCCTGTTCAGCATCACGCATTGATATGGGACCAGTGACAAGATGGAGGCTCAATCAGCCAGATCCACAATGGTTCACTGTTTATGGTGAGCAACACAGAGAGATAGCAGCAGGGTGAGATAGATTGAGATGTGACTGACCACATTATAAAAGAACATAAGAACATGGAACATAAGAAATAGCAGCTGGAGAAGGCCACTTGTACATTTGGGCCGACTTCACCATTCAACAAGATCATGGCTGATCTTCTACCTCAACTCCGCATTCCCGCACTATCCCCATATCCTTTAATTATCTTCATTCCCAAAAATGTATAGACCTCTGTCTTCAATATATTCAACGGCTGAGTATCTACAGCTCTCTGGGGTAGCGAATTCCAAAGATTCACAACTCTTTGAGTGAAGTAATTTCTCCTCATTTCAGTCCAAAAATGGCCGACCCTTTAGTTTGAGATTGTGACCCCATGTTCTAGATTCTCCAGCTAGGGGTAATATCTTCTCAGCATTAACCATGTCAAGCACATTAAGAATTGTATATGTTTCAATTAGATCGCAACGGATTCTCTTAAAGTCAAGGAAACATAGGACTAATCCACTCCATCTCTCCAGACAGGGCCATCGCCTCACCACAGAAACCTGCCTAGTGAACTTTTGTTGCACGAAGGCAAGTATATATTTCCTTTGGTAATGAGACCAGAACTGTACACAGTACTCCAGGTGTGGCCTCAACAATGCCCTGTATGATTGTAATAAGACTTCTTTAACTGTTATACTGGAATTCATTTGTAACAAATGCTAACATACCATTTAATTTCCTAATTGCTTGTTGTACCTGCATGTTAACTATCCATCATTCATGAACCTCTGAATACAAACATTTTCTAGTGTGTCACTATTCAAAAATATTCTGCTTTTTTGTTTTTGCTACCAAAGTAACTTCATATTTCCACACATCTTATTCCATCTGCCATGATCCTGCCCACTCAGTCAATCGTTCTGCAGCCTCTTTGCGTCCTCCTCACAGCTTACTTTCCCACGTAACATTGTATCATCAGCAAACTTACATAGGTTCCGCTCAGTCCCTTCAGATTAAGGTGTAACCGAGTACATTGAGTAACAGTGATACAACAGCAGATGGATGTAGATTAAGGTGCATAAAAGTAAAGTGAGTGACACAAAGTGACACCGGCAGTCGGAGATTCAAAGTAAAGTTACTGAGTACAGTGATGCAGAGAAAGTAGCAGAGGGAGATAGAGAGCAGAGTTACTAAGTACTGTGATGCAGTGAGAGACGCCAGCAGATGGAGATAGAGAGCAGAGTTACCGAGTACAGTGATGCAGAGAGACACCAGCAGAGGGAAGAAAATGAGTGGAGTTACTGATTACAGTGATGCACAGAAACCAGCAGAGGGAGATAGAGAGTAGAGTTACCGTGTACAGTGATGCAGCGAAACCAGCAGAGGGAGATAGAGAGTAGTTACCGAGCACAGTGATGCAGAGAGTGACACCAGCAGAGGGAGATAGGGAGTAGAGTTACCGCGTACAGTGATGCAGAGAAACCAGCAGAGGGAGATAAATAAAGGTGTGATGGAGAACATTCTGTGTTGTTTTATATTTTGGCAATGATGGAACACATTCTAGGGCCCAATATTTAATGGTGGCTTATCGAATATCTTATATGTGTAAAGATAAAATGATCCGCACTGATGTAAGTGAAAAAAAATCGAGAAAATGGGATCCAGTGTCACTGTCGCCCGGTTTGAATACGGGCTAAGATGAACTTCACCAGCACTGCTTTAGATTTTAAAACTGGTGTTGCAGATCTGCCGCCCTTATAGAACCTGTCCAACTGTGATTCTCATTGATTAAAAACAAAATAGAACTTCTGCTATTTTGATAATGAGTACTGGATCCACAAAACCAGTGTTCTGTGCAACCAATAAGTTATTATCTATCCTGAAAGATGATAATAGACTATAAATGAATTTTCATGATGCCCGTGTTCTCCTATTGCTCAGTCCCTTTGGTAAATGTCCGTGGTCATTGTGATATGAAGTAGAAATGTGATGTTGGGGAAGTCAGTCCTGCAACTTGCATAATTCAACTGATTTATGAATTAGTGTAAAGGGATATTTGAGCACATTGAGCATCTCCTCTCTGAACTTACTCTGGGTCGCTGTGTAAATGGCCGTGTTTGTGCAGGAACTCAGGAGCTGAAGCATAGTTCCAGCATGTTCAAAATTTGGAAAAGGGCTAAACAATGACCTGCGACTAAAGGCGTTTGTAATTCGATAAAAGAAGAAATACACAACTGTCGTCATCCAGAATAGGATGAAACTGCCGGATATGGCGAATAGTAAAATGATGGACTTTCTGCGGTTCCTCATCTCGGGATCCTTGTCATTCTCACTATTGCTGCCACCCCGGAGTTTCCTTCGGGCCCGACTGGCCACTAAAATGTGTCTGACGGTGAGAGCGTTCAACAGTAAAATCACACAGAAGGGAAGCAATGGGGTTAACAGCTGTTCAAACCAAGAAAAAGCTCTCCATGTGAGTGCAATATAAAACTGTACTTTTGCACGGCAACCCCGCGGTATGTTATTAGCTGTAATATAAGGAGTATATACAAAGGGCCAGGGAATGTTCTTTAAACAGAACAGTGTGCTCACGGTCACTATAACCACAGCTGAGGTTCTCTCGGTGCAATATTTGGTTTTCAGCTTCTGACAACAAATGGCTACAAACCGATCAAAGGTAAAAGCGACCGTTAACCAAACAGAACTGTCTGTGGCAGTCGGAGCCAGGAAGTGAATGAATCTGCACACAGGAGTGTAGTACAGGAAAGTGTTCCACCAATACAGGTCAGCGATCCAATGTAATATCACATCACAGACAATCACCATCAGATCCGCTGTCGCCATGGCCACCAGGTAGCGAGTGATGCATTTGGAGAGGCCGCACTTTCCATGGGACAGGATCACAATCGCCACCAAGTTCACTGTGTGTACAGGAACAAAAAACAATCACATCTTTAAACGGAGTCAAGAGTGCAGCATCAGTTGGCTTCATGTACATGCAATATTGAATAATTCTCCTCGCCCTGTGCTCCCCTCTCCTTTGGATTGTGACACGATATCAGAGGTCAAAGATGCTTCGTCCGTCACAAGATTCTTTATCTGTGAGATTTCACGTTGAGTTTCCACAGGCACTTCGAATCTAGGGTGCTCCATAAAATAAGCCAACGCTGAGGATATGATGAACCAGGAGAAATCGCAGCACCAAGAACAAATGGTAGGAGGGGAAGGATAATAGGCACAAGAAGCGAAGAGAACAAATGATAAATGAAACACGACAGAAGAAAACACCAAGAAGTAAATTGACAGGAGAGAAGACAACAACAATGATAAAAAGAGCAGGATTGTAGAGAGCACCAAATATGGAAGGAGCAGGAGAGACCACACCAAGGATTACAGCAGCAGGATGAAAGATAACATCAAGGATAAAAGGAGCAGCAGGCACAATGACACCAAGAATAAGTGAAGGAGGAGAGAAGAGAACATCAAGGTTAAAAGAGAGTAGGCAGAGCTGACAAGTTCAAATTGTATGTAGTGAGTAGAAAGCAGCAAACTGTGGTTACAATTAAACAGTAAAAAAGTTGGCTCCCGTTACCATTTAGTTTTACCAATTAGCCAAGTTTTGGCATTCCTAATTGAGTGAATGACAAAGGCTTGAAGAACTACCTACTATATTTACCAGGCACAGTGTGTAAATCGCAACACAATATGTTAAGTGGTGCGGCAGACACATTACCTTCCAAATGTCACTTACCAGGTACTCCAATTGCCGCGAGAATGGGGTAATATACGATCTCGACCCAATAAACCAATGCAAAATGCATCTTCTGTGTGAAGAGGATACCTACTGGTGTTGGAGGTGATCACTCCGACTGCAGTAATGAAAGAACAATAGTAAAATCGTGGTTTATTTATAGAGTAGTGACTCCCGAATGATGCTACTAGATTGCACAACTAGAGTTATTAGTTACAGGTTGCTGAACAAACAATGCACCATCTGGCTTTCCAATTTTAAACTCATAAGACAATGAGCCATTTCTTAAAAAAACAGATGGTGGTTACCGTTGGGAACAAGAGCTAAAAGATCTAAATAGAACATAAGATATTATTGTAATTTGCATCATAAGAAAGTAAGCAAACTTCCAAACTTAGCCGATTAATGTGACTTGTTTTTTTGATTGAAATCTAGTATTCAGTCTTCCATTCTATCTCCTTCCCACTCATATCTCCTCTTTCACAGTTCCCTTTTCACAGTCTCTTCCATTTTACTCTCACGCCCTCTCCACTATCTCATTGTCATTAATACAGTAATGCAATCGCACTCAATTCTAATATATCACATTTCTTCATCTCTCTCTTGCTCTCCCATTACTTCCTCTCTTCCTCTGTCTCTCTGTGACTTCCTCTCCCTCACAATCTCTTTCCATTTCATTCCATCTGTCCTGCTAACTCAGGAGTGAGCAGTTATTGGGGATGGAGGGCCACTGAACATGTTTTGGTGAGCTGCTGTGCGCCGCACATCAATGTTCCCCTAAGGCATGTGGCTGCCCTGCCATGCAACAATCGCATGGTCCCACACAGCTCGCTATCCAGCTGCTGCTGCTGTAAAGGATGCTGCGCGTTTGCGGGTGCACAATGCCCGGCCCCGGAGCAAATTTAAAGGGACCCCATGTGGAAGAATTTAGATGGAACATTACTTACACAGAAACATTGCATGAACATAAATTCAGATAGTAGTCAGCTGCTATCTTACATATAGTGAATATTAAATGTTGAATATTGTGTACAGTTTTGGTCTCCTAATCTGAGGAAGGACATTCATGCTAATGAGGGAGTGCAGCGAAGGTTCCCAGACTGATTCCCGGGATGGCAGGACTGACAAATGAAGAAAGGCTCGATCGACTAGGCTTATATTCACTGGAATTTAGAAGTTTGAGAGGGGATCTCATAGAAACATATAAAATTCTGACGGGATTGGACAGGTTAGATGCAGGAAGAATGTTCCCGATGTTGTGGAAGTCCAGAACCAGGGGTCACAGTCTAAGGGTAAGGGGTAAGCCATTTAGGACCAAGATGAGGAGAAACTTCTTCACTCAGAGAATTGTGAACCTGTGTAATTCTCTACCACAGAAAGTTGCTGAGGCCAGTTCGTTAGATATATTCAAAAGGGAGTTAGATGTGGCCCTTATGGCTGAAGGGATCAAGGGGTATGGAGTGAAAGCAGGAGTGGGGTACTGAAGTTGCATGATCAGCCATGATCATGTTGAATGGTGGTGCAAGCTCGAAGGGCCGAATGGCCTACTCCTGCTCCTATTTTCTATGTTTCTATGTATTGGATACTGCTTAGAAATAAATCAAAGATACATTTTGAAAACAGGGTGTCAAATAGAACGGTAGACACTTTAGATCCTGTGACAGCATCATTGACCCACCTCAGTCCTCCTTGTGCCCCTTTGCAAAGATTACTACTGCAGGCCGAATTGGTGGCAGCTGAAAACTCCCCTGCCGTTGTACCCTGGATACCGGGAGAGGAAAGATGCATTGCCGGTCACTTTCTTCTGTAAAAGACTTGTGGAGATGAGCAGCCACGACTCTGCACTAAAATGTATATGGCATATTCCAGTACGCAATGCATTCTGGGTACGGACGTGCGCCATTGGGGCCCAGAATCAAGGAACGGATCCTTTTCAGATCGGGCCAGGGAAAATCACTTCAGCGGGTTATTAATTTGAATGAAGTATTACTGGCTGCAGTTCGGGTCTGTCTTTGACCCATGGAAAGTGAAAGTGGATAGTTAAATGTACAGCTCGAGCTCCGGCTCGCGTTCTATTTCTGTTCCATCCAGTGGGCGGGATAGAATGACCTGGTGGGCCGGATATGGCCCTGGGACCGTTTTTGTCCACCACTGTGCTAATTCCACCTTTCCCTTCATTGGGAGAGGGAGGTGTGGTTCGCCCTCTGACAGGCTGCGGATAAGTCACGCCGGATGAAGAGGCATAATGCCCCGTAGTCAAAATCACAGAGGGTATTATTTGTGTCTTTGATTCACGGCTATGGCAGCGGCAGAAAGATGATTGGATATATTGAAACATGGGATTTCTGGACAGAATGGCAACAACACTTTTAATTCAACACATTTGAAGAGGACATGGAGTTTGCCAGGACATCCTGCTACAGAGGAGGGGATTAATGATGGCTGACTGACAATAAAGGGTCAGTACCTGAACAGACGGAATAGTTACTATGTCAAGTCGCCAGTGGGTCACGGGGAATTTTGGATTCTCAGCAGTTCTGTCTGAATGGGGTCAAGGAGAAAAATGTGTGTTCCTTGGACAAGATAAACTTGGAGAGGACGTCAAACGAGATAGGAGAAAAATTGCAGTAGGACGTGGATTTAAAGTTATAACAGGAGCGGGTCATCGGCAAATATGCTTTAAAGGGAACAGGAGAAGATGGGAGAACTTCAAAGGAAACTGAATTGGCGGCGGCAATGGTACTGAGCAAGCAGTTCATGAGCTTCTGGTTCTTGTTGTGATCAGTGATGGTCGAGGGGGTAGAGGAGAGAGGTTTGACCGGAAGTTTGGCACTGCACAATGTACGCTGGCGGCGCGGTTGCAACGCTAACCTGATGCTATGGAAATGGACGATTTTGGCAAAGTCGAATAAGGCGAAAAAGGAATCATGTGTTCCAGTCAGATCTATTGATGTGCGGCTAAACCTGTTGCCCACCAGACATTCCCCATTAGACTTCAGGGAGTGCAGATTGGGGCCTTACCAGGGTGAACTACCCGGATAGGAGAGCGAGCAAACTTTACTCGGGACAAAGGCGACAGAGATGGAGGTGAGGGAATGGCTGTACTTTCCAATCAAGTTCAATGCAATATGATACAAGGGTAAGTAACGGATCTGTTTGCGTTTTCGAGCAGGGATTCATACAGTCATACGTTGAAAATATGTGGATCAACTTACTTGACATCCCCAGTTGCAGTGAAAAAGTCCGAAAATTCTCCAGCCGGTTGTGTTAGGTTTTGAAAGTCGTAACTCCATTAAACAGACAAGGCAGCAGAACAGAGTGAGGTCGAAAGAGAGAGACAATTCGTAAGAGAGAATGAAAGATAGACCGGTTGAGAAAGATGGACAGAGACAAGAAAACAAAGAGAAAGATACAGAGAGAAATAAATAGAGCGAGAGACAGAGAGACTGAGATAGAAAAACTAAGGCAGTATGTTAAATCTAGAGACAGAACACGGAAAAAAGACAAAAAGGGGGAGAACAAATTCTGAGTTTAAAAGACTATTTTTCCGATGGAAGTCGATAAATGGCAAATATTAAACGTGCAGCGTATAGCTTTACAGAGAACAGAAGCAAAATACTGGGTATGCTGTAAAGCTGAAATAAAGACAGAAAATGCTGCAAACACTGAGCAGGCAGATGCATCTGTGGAGAGAAAAATAGAGATAATGTTTCAGAGCGATGACCTTGCATCGGTACAGGACTATGATAGAGATTTAACAGGTTATAAGCAAGTGCAGATCCAAGTAGAAGGCTGTGGGGAGATGGAATAGCATGAACCTGTGTATCATTAAATAACAAAGTCCAAGTCCGAATCAGACAGAGAGAGAGATTGTGGCAGAGTAGCTGCAAGGTACATAATAAGAACATAAGAATTAGGAACAGGAGTAGGCCATCTAGCCCCTCGAGCCTGCTCCGCCATTCAAAAAGATCATGGCTGATCTGGCCGTGGACTCAGCTCCACTTACCCACCCGCTCCCCATACCCTGTAATTCCCTTATTGGTTAAAAATGTATCTATCTGTGATTTGAATACATTCAATGAGCTAGCCTCAACTGCTTCCCTGTGCAGAGAATTCCCGAGATTCACAACCCTCTTGGAGAAGAAATTCCTTCTCAACTTGGTTTTAAATTGGCTCCCCCGTATTTTGAGACTGTGCCCCCTTGGTCTAGTCTCGCCGACCAGTGGAAACAACCTCTCTGCCTCTATCTTGTCTATCCGTTTCATTATTTTAAATGTTTCTATAAGATCACCCCTCATCCTTCTGAACTCCAACGAGTAAAGACCCAGTCTACTCAATCTATCATCATAAGGTAACCCCCTCATCTCCGGAATCAGTCTCTGTACCCCCTCCAAAGCAAGTATATCCTTCCTTAAGTAAGGTGACCAAAACTGCACGCAGTACTCCAGGTGCGGCCCTGTACAGTTGCAGCAGGACCTCCCTGCTTTTGTACTCCATCCCTCTTGCAATGAAGGCCAACATTCCATTCGCCTTCCTGATTACCTGCTGTACCTGCAAACTAACTTTTTGGGATTCATGCACAAGGACCCCCAGGTCCCTCTGCACTGCAGCATGTTGTAATTTCTCCCCATTCAAATAATATTCCCTTTTACTGTTTTTTTTCCCCAGGTGGATGACCTCACATTTTCCTACATTGTATTCCATCTGCCAAACCTTAGCCCATTCGCTTAACCTATCTAAATCTCTTTGCAGCCTCTCTGTGTCCTCTACACAACCCGCTTCCCCACTAACCTTTGTGTCATCTGCAAATTTTGTTACACTACACTCTGTCCCCTCCTCCAGGTCATCTATGTATATTGTCATCTATGTATATTGTAAACAGTTGTGGTCCCAGCACCGATCCCTGTGGCACACCACTAACCACCGATTTCCAACCTGAAAAGGACCCATTTATCCCAACTCTCTGCTTTCTGTTAGCCAGCCAATTCTCTATCCATGCTAATACATTTCCGCTGACTCCGCATACCTTTATCTTCTGCAGTAATCCTTTGTGTGGCACCTTATCGAATGCCTTTTGGAAATCTAAATACACCACATCCATCGGTACACCTCTATCCACCATGCTCATTATATCTTCAAAGAATTCCAGTAAATTGGTTAAACATAATTTCCCCTTCATGAATCCATGTTGCGTCTGCTTGATTGCACTATTCCTATCTAGATGTCCTGCTATTTCTTCCTCAATGATAGCTTCAAGCATTTTCTCCACGACAGATGTTAAACTAACCGGCCTATAGTTACCTGCCTTTTGTCTGCCCCCTTTTTTAAACAGAGGCGTTACATTAGCTGCTTTCCAATCCACTGGTACCTCCCCAGAGTCCAGAGAATTTTGGTAGATTATAACCAATGCATCTGCTATAACTTCTGCCATCTCTGTTAATACCCTGGGATGTATTTCATCAGGACCAGTAGACTTGTCTACCTTGAGTCACATTAGCCTGTCCAGCACCACCTCCCTAGTGATAGTGATTGTCTCAAGGTCCTCCCTTCCCACATTCCCGTGACCAGCAATTTTTGGCATGGTTTTTGTGTCTTCCACTGTGAAGACCGAAGCAAAATAATTGTTTAAAGTCTCAGCCATTTCCACATTTCCCATTACTAAATCCCCCTTCTCATCTTCTAAAGGATCAACATTTACTTTAGTCACTCTTTTCCTTTTTATATATCAGTAAAAGCTTTTACTATCTGTTTTTATGTTTTACGCAAGTTTACTTTCGTAATCGATCTTTCCTTTCTTTATTGCTTTCTTAGTCATACTTTGCTGTGGTTTAAAATTTTCCCAATCTTCTCGTTTCCCATTATTCTTGGCCACCTTATATGCATTGGTTTTTAATTTGATACTCTCCTTTATTTCCTTGGTTATCCATGGCTGGTCATCCCTTCTCCTATCGCCCTTCTTTTTCACTGGAATATATTTTTGTTGCGCACTATGAAAGAGCTCCTTAAAAGTCCTCCACTGTTCCTCAATTGTGCCACCGTAAAAGGGGGTGGCAATGGGACAATAAAGATTGAATGATACTGTTACCAGGCGAGGGGGCGAACCCAAGCAGGCACCATGGGATCTTAAGTCGAACGTCTTGAAAAAAGACTTGATATTATATTGCGCCTTTAAAGACCACCGGATGTCCCAAAGCACTTTACAGCCAATGAAGTACTTTTTGAACTGTAGTACTGCTGTAATGAAGACAACCACTCGCTCACCCTCGTACATAAAGCATGTGCTCAAGTTTGAAATGAATGTGATCCGGGTGTAAGTAACGGGTCTGCTTCCGCATAGAATCCTGGAATCCGAGAATGATACGGCACACAACGAGGCTACTGGGAACATCGTGCGATTGCCAGAGCTACCCAATTTATCCCACTCACACTTGCTCTTTCTATTCTTTAATTTATTCATTCACAGGATGTGTACGTCACCAGAAAGGTCAGCATTTATTGCCCATCCCAAATTGCCCTCGAGAAGGTGTTGGTGAGCCACCTTCCTGAATACAACTGAATGTCTCGCTGGGCCATTTCAGAGGGCAGTTAAGAGTCAACCACATTACTGTGGGTCTGGCGTCAAACATTGGCCAGACCAGGTAAGGACGGCAGATTTCCTTCCATTAGTAAACCAAGTGGATTTAATGACAGTCCGGTAGTTATACGGTGCACCATTATTAATACTAGCTTTAAATTCCAAATTTATTTAATTAACTGAATTTATATTCGCTATGACTCAAGACACCGGATCATTAGCCCAGGTTACAGATTACTGGCCCAGTAACATAACGACAATGCCACATGTTTCCCACAGCCCTGCGAATGTTTCCTTTACAAGTATATATCCGCTTCCCTTTTGTAAGTTACTATTGAAACTGCTTCTGCCGAGCTTTCAGTGAACCCACTCACCAAGCAGGCACCGCTAAATAAAATTACACCTCCTGTCAGATTGTTCATTTTTAATTTTTCTCTGGAGATTTCTATTGCACAGAGGCAGACAGATAAAAGAGAGAAACAGAAAACAGAGAGACAGTTTGCGACAGAAATGAGAGAAAGCCAGACAGAAAGAGAGAAAGCGAGAGAGAGATACATAGAGAGACAGTGACAGAGCTTCTATTAATATAAAGGTAAACTTAAGCTCAGTGGACGGGAAGTTTACACCTTCCCACGATATGATGAGAGCAAGGACACGGGGATATTAAGAAGTTTCGGAAAGATAATCCTTTGAAGTTTTGAGCTTAAAGCAGGTACGTACAGGGATCGCAATCATAACCAACGCCATTCCACGTGGCCACTGCAAGCCACGGTGAAGCTTCAGAGGATAACGTCCTTCAGAAGGTGAATTCAGGACAACAGATCCATCAATTGATTGAGGGAAGACAACGCATTGAGAAACCTAAAATGGACCTTCGGATATACAGGTGAACAGACATTTTGGAGCATGGACAAACCGCGCTTATTATGGGCTGCTTGAATAATTGAAGGTAGTTCTATCTTTCTTTCTGTCAATCTTTTTTTCTTTCCTTCACTATTTCTTTCTTTCCTTCATTATTCCTAGCTTTCTCTCCATTTGTCTTCCTTCCTTCCTTTCTTTCTGTCTGTCTTTTCTGCTTACTTTCTTGCCTCTTACGCTTTCTCTTTCTTTTTTCATTCTTTCTGTTTTGCTCACTATTTTTCTTTAGCCCTTTTTCTCTCACTTACCTTCCTCCATCTTCCTGCCTTCCTCCGTTCATTACTTCATTCCTTCCTCTCATTCTATATGTCTTTCTTTCTTCTTTTATTTCACTCCTTCTTTCTTTTTTTCCTTCATTCTTTCTTCCCTCTCTTTCTTTCTTTCTTTCTTTCTTTCTTTCTTTCTTTCTTTCTTTCTTTCTTTCTTTCTTTCTTTCTTTCGTTCTTCCAATCTCTCTTCCATTCTATATTTCTTTCTTTCTATCTTTCCTTCTATCAATCTTTGTTCTATCGTTCTCTCTATCTTTCTGTCTTTCTTTAATTTATTTCTGTCTTTCTCTCTTCCCTTCTTTCTATCTGTCTTTCGTATTTTCTATCATTCTTTCTTTCCTTCTTTCTTTCTTCCTTTGACTCTACTCTTCTTTCTATTTCTTTCTTCATTCTTTCTTTCATTCATTGTTTTTCCTTTCTTTCATTATTTACTTCTTTCTCTCTTTCTTTCTTTCTCTCTTCCATCCTACCATCCTTCCTTCCTTTTCTTCGTTCCTTCGTTCAATATTATCTTTTTTCTTCCTATCGTTCTATCTTTTGTTCTCTCTTCCTATCTTCTATTCTTTCTTTCTTCGTTAATTATTTCCTTTCTTTTCTTACCTTATTTATTGCACACTTTACTTCTTTCAGTCTTTCTATCGTTCTTTCTTTCTACCAATCTCTTTCTTTCTTTCTATCGTTCTTTTCAATTTTTCTTCCTTTCTATCTGTTTTTGTTTCAGTCTCATCTTTCTTTCTAACTCTCTCTTTCTTTTTTATTCATTTTCAACTTTCTCCTTCTTCTGTTTCCCGATATTCCATGTTCCACTTATTGCTGTGAAAAATGCTGTAGATATGAGAACATTTTCTTTCTTTCTTCCTTTCATTCTTTCTTCCTTTCTTGTTCCTTGTTCCCTTTCATTCTTTATTTCTTACTTCCATTATTTCTTTAATCTTTCATTCTTTCCTTCTTTCTTTCATTCTCTTACTTTCTTACTTTATTTCTACCTTCCTTTCTTTCTTTCTAAATTTCTTTTACACATTTCTTCTTTTCTTTCTTTCATAATTTTTTATCCCATTTTTTATTTCTATCTCCCTTTTTCTCTTGATTCATTACTTTAATGCTTTTTTTCTAGATTGATTTCCTTTGTTTCTTCTTTGTTTCTTTCCTTCTTTCTTTCACACTTTTTCTTTCCTTCATTCTTCCTAGCTTTCTCTTCATTTGTCGTCCTTCCTTCCTTTCTTTCTGTCTTTGCTGCTTTCTTTCTTTCTTTTTTGCACTTTACTTTTTCCTTTATTTCTCATTCTTTCTGTTTTTATCTCTCATTTTGATTTTTTCTTTTCTGCTGACTTATCTTACTCCAACATACTGCCTTCCTTCGTTTATTACTTCGTTCCTTCCTCTCTTTCTTTACATCTTCCTTTCATCATTTCTTTCCTTCGTTCGTTCTTTCTTTCCTCTCTATCTTTCCTTTTTTTAATTGATTTACAGCCTTCTTTATTTGGTGCGTTTCATAATGTCCCATGTTACACTTATTGTTGCGAAATAAGCAAGGGCATGATTTCCTTTCATCATTGTCTGTCTCTTTCATCCTTACTTCCTTCAATGCATTGTTTATAACTTTCTTTTTCTTTCTTTTCTTTCTCTGCCTCACTTTTTTCTTCCTTTCCATTATTAGCTCTATATTCTTCTACTCTCGTTAGTCTATTTGATAATGGCCCATGCTGCCCTAATGTGATCTCCAAGTCATTGATGCCAGTTCGGACAACATCTTACATTACTATTCCCTGAATTTGCTATAAATGCTGAGTCAGAATGGCAGATCAGCACTTGCGTTATGACCTTTTCAGAATAGAGCTGGTTATTTGGTTGTACAAATCAATCCTAACAGATGCATCACAAATGCATTGGTGAACTAATCTGGTTCAGCTGTCTCAATTTCCAACACTCGAAGTTAATATCACTGTTTCTGAATAGTTACGTTAGAATTTGATGTTTGAGTTGCTGATTAATATTGTTCAGCTCATTTAAAGTTTTTACTTCGAATAATGAATAGGCATTACCAAAGTAATCCCATGCCGAGTTGATACGGTTCCTCCTGTCTCCAGATAGGAACCCGTGCAACGCTGGTCCGTTCTTCATATTTCTCATTAGGATGCACACTGATTGAAAGGGGAATGACTATTGTTACAAGCATTACATCTATTATGATTCACAATTAAATGAACTTCATTAACTGTAATTCTTTTCCTTTGTAATTTTAGTGACCCTGAATATCCATTTAGTGAGCATGGAGCTTAACGTGACTGTACCTCGGCTCATCCAACAATTGACCATTGGTATTCCAGGAGCAGAAAATCCGACTGTGCCTCAAGACTCATATCCAAAACAAGTAGCGATTCAGTATTTAATATTAATGACCAGGAGCAGAAAAGTGGAAAATATACATTAGAAGCATTGGATGGGAAGGGTGGATTTGTGTCATTGCACAGAAGTGCACAATACCTTGAACAAATGACATCATCAATGTATTACCACAGAGAGCTGGTGTCGCTAGCTTACTATTCAATTCCAAGGACATCATCAACTCAGACATTCCTCTTTATCCTATGTCGTTCTTTTCGCAGATCCAGAGCACTGGACATTAAAATCAAATATAACACTCCAACATCTAACTGCATGCACACTGCAATTCAAATTTGCAAACTTCCCAACTGTTCCTTCTCCGCCCTAGAAATAGTGGATGCATTGGTGATCATTTTCCAACAGTCTATCGACTCTGGATCAGTTCCCATGGACTGGAGGGTAGCGAATGTAACACCACTTTTTAAAAAAGGAGGGAAAGGGAAAACGCATAATTATAGACTGGTTAGCCTGACATCAGGAGTGGGGAAAATGTTGGAATCAATTATTAAGGATGAAATAACAGCGCATTTGGAAAGCAGTGACAGAATCGGTCCAAGTCAGCATGGATTTATGAAGGGGAAATCATGCTTGACGAATCTTCTGGGATTTTTTGAGGATGTAACTAGCAGAGTGGACAAGGGAGAACCACTGAATGTGGTGTTTTTGGACTTTCAAAAGACTTTTGACAAGTTTCCACACAGGAGATTGTTGCGCAAAATCAAAGCACATGGTATTGGGGCTAATGTACTGACGTGGATAGAGAACTGGTTGGCAGACAGGAAGCAGAGAGTAGGGATAAACGGATCCTTTTCAGAATGGCAGGCAGTGACTTGTGGAGTGCTGCAGGGCTCAGTGATGGGACCGCAGCTCTTTACAATATACATTAATGATTTAGATGAAGGAATTGAGTGTAATATCTCCAAGTTTGCAGATGACACTAAACTGGCTGGCGGTGTGAGCCGTGAGGAGGTCGCTAAGAGGCTGCAGGATGACTTGGACAGGTTAGGTGAGTGGGCAAATGCATGGCACATGCAGTATACTGTGGATAAATGTGAGGTTATCCACTTTGGGGGCAAAAACACGAAGGCAGAATAGTATCTGAATGGCAGCAGATTAGGAAAAGGGGAGGTGCACCGAGACCTGGTGTCATGCTTTATCAATCATTGAAAGTTGGCATGCAGATACAGCAGGTATTGAAGAAGGCAAGTGGTATGTTGGCCTTCATAGCTAGGGGATTTGAATATAGGAGCAGGGAGGTCTTACTGCAGTTGTACAGGGCCTTGGTGAGACCTCACCTGGAATATTATGTTCAGTTTTGGTCTCCTAATCTGAGGAAGGACATTCTTGCTATTGAGGGAGTGCAGCGAAGGTTCAGCAGACTGATTCCAGGGATGGCTGGACTGACATATGAGGAGAGACTGGATCAACTGGTCCTTTATACACTGGTGTTTAGAAGGATGAGAGGGGATCTCCTAGAAATGTATAACATTCGAACAGGACTGGACAGGTTAGATGTGGGAAGAATGTTCCCGATGTTGGGAAAGTCCAGAACCAGGGGCCACAGTCTTAGGATAAGGGGTAGGCCATTTAGGACTGAGATGATGAGAAACTTCTTCACTCAGAGAGTTGTTAACCTTTGCAATTCCCTGCCGCAGAGAGTTGTTGATGCCAATTCATTGGATATATTCAAGAGGGTGTTAGATATGGCCCTTATGGCTAAAGGGTTCAAGGGGCATGGAGAGAAAGCAGGAAAGGGGTACTGAGGGAATGATCAGCCATCATCTTATTGAATGGTGGTGCAGGCTTGAAAGTCCGAATGGCCTACACCTGCACCTATTTTTCTATGTTTTTATGTTTCTATGTTTCTATGACTCAGTTGCAAGCGGGGATCCCACTTCTTGATTGGTTAGTTTTGTAACTATTCTAAACTCCAGTTTCTGTTTTTAACCTTTCTTTGTTTAGAAACATACGGTGCAGACTGTTGATCCCCTCCAGCCTGTTCCAACATTCAAATAGATAATGGCTGATCTATATCGTAACTCCATCTATCTGTCTTGTTTCAATGCCTCTTAATACCCTAGTCCATCATAAATCTAGCAGTATAAATTTGAAATATCAATTTGAGCCCCAGCCTCAACAGCATTTTGGTGGCGTGAATTCCAGATTTCCACCAATCTTCTTGTAGAGAAGTGATTCCTGACATCACACTTGCATAGTTCTAACTTCAAGGTTATTCTCATTTCTTCTGGATTCCACCAGAAAACATAACAGATTATTGATACATATGCGATCAAATAATTTAATCATCTTAAAAACCTCTATAGATTTCCATTAATATGATATACTCCAGGGAATACAATCCTAGTCAGTGCAAATAGATCTCGTTGATTCGCTTCTTTGACGATTCATTGCTGGTCAACCTGAGTACAACCCCCCTCTGCCAGATGCTCTATCACAGGTAAAATAATAAGATTCCATCGCTGGATGCAAATTTTTGGAACGTTTCAGGTTTTGTGAAGAACGTTAATGTCCTTGTTATATTAACAAATCTGGTATTACACTGAAATCGCACAAAACTACTGCTGTGTTCCCATGTCTGGTGAATAATATCTGTAATATTTTCTTGCTCGCAGTTAACGTGCTGACGATTGTGATCCTGTCTTGGGAAAAGTGCAGTCTCTCCAAATGCGTCACTCGCTACCTGGTGGTCATGGCAGCGGCGGATCCACTGGTCGTTATCGTCGATTTGATACTGAGGCAGAATTCTATAGTTTGTCTGGAACAATTTTTGTTTTTGAGGAACCTTAGCAACTATAATATCCACGCCATCCTGCTTTGTGTTGCCCCAGACTGTTCTGTCTGGTTCAACATCACGTTCACCTTTGAGCAATTTGTGGCCATTTGTTTCCTGAAGCTGAAATCGGAATATTGCACTGAGGAAACGGCAGCTGTGGTTCTAGGAACAGTAACTGTGCTGAGCTGTATATTCGTGGGATAATGGGATTCTATCTCCGTGAGGAATGCACAGTCGCTCCTACCAATACTGTGATGGTCAGATGCAAGAGGTACATTGGTGAGGTGGGGGTCAAGTCGTTTTCCCCCCTCGTGTTGGTTCCCTCTCCAGTTGCCGCAGGACCATTCTCGGAGCCATATCCTCCAGGACGCGGTCAGCTCTGTCAGTACTCTGCTACCGAGCGATTCTAAGCTAGGTTAGTGTTGTAAATGAGAATTAGGAAAGTTGAACTTCCTAATACTTTACCAAGTTAATACTTTAAACTAGATATTGTAATTAGATTGGAAATGACCCTGTGATATAACCTACTCCGTTATTTCACTGAAAACGCAACAAACGAATGTCTGTGCCTCATATCTGTTGTACAATTTCCCTATTTTTCTCCTGATACAGTTAACGCAGTGACAATTGCGATCCTGTCTTAGGGAAAGTGCGATCTCTCCACATATATCACTCATTACCTGGTGGCCATGGCAGCTGCAGATCTCCTGGTCATTATCTTCGATCTGATTCTGAGGCAGATTCCTGTTGCTTACCGGGAAGAATTTTATTTTGTGCGGTACCTTAGAGTGTGTAATATCCATGCCGTCCTGCTTTATGCCATCACAGACTGTTTTGGAAGTGGGTAATGGAAGTTGCTGTATCATCTCCACCTTGTGAGAGTCGGGGGATGATTCCTCTGGAGAAATGGCCACTCCAAGGAAGCTGACCCGTTCTTTTACTAATTGAGCCTCATGGGGATTCACCTTTAGTTCCGCCTGAGCCAACAATGTCAAAATTTTGTGCAAAAGAGATAGATGTTCCTCCATGCTGTCAGTTGCCAGCAGTTGGTCATCTATGTACTGCAGCAAGCAGGTAGGGCGGGAAAAGTATTTTAAAATTGCAGCAGTCTTTTTGTGGAATATCGTGGGGCTTTGTGCAATCCCTGTCCAGGTGTAGCTCTGGTCATATATGTGAACGCGAACTTGTACTGGTCTTCCCCTTTAGCAGGGATGCTCAAGAATACATTGGCGATGTCAAGGGTCAGAAGTATTTGGAACCAAGAAGAATTTGAGCTAATATGGTAGGAGTTTCTCTTACTACCGGTGAACAGGCTGGTGTTACAGAGTTTAACTTTCTGTAATCAACATTCAGTCACCAGCTGCTATCAGGCTTTTTAACTGGCCATGCAGGTGAATTGGTCGTGAAAGTACCTGTCCTAAGAACACCCAGCGCGACTCGGGATTTTATGGTGTCTCGGATGTAAGGGTGACTGTCCCTTGGGATGGGGTACTGTTTAGTGAATGAGTGGCGGGGGTCCCTCAATAGATTCCTTGCCTCCCATTTTTCCACAGTCATGCTTGCATGTGGCAAACACCGCTAGGTGTTCCTAAATTAGTTTTGCCACAGCTTCATTTTTGCTCCCAGAGGGTCATACTCAGATGGCTTTTTAATAGCAAAAACCGAGTGAGCATCTGAAGTTTCTATCCCTCTCGCATTATCTCTTAATCCCATCCAAACACGGTCCCGATTGTAATCTATCACCACGCCATATTGATCCAACACATCAGTCCCTACAATTCCCTTTCCGTCGGGGGTGGTAATCAGCATCGGTGCTGGGACCTTACAGGTGAGGCCTCCCAACTGAAGTTCAGTGGCCTTCCATTTATACTTGGTGTTTTACCACCATTAAAGCCTTAAAGGATCATACAACACTTGCCCGCCACTGCATAGCATTCAGAGTATGGGGTGTGGATGATGGTAATGGCTGAGCCAATATTGAAAAGTATAATCTGCTGCTGGCCCCCTTGTAAGACAACAAGGACTACTGGTCTCCCACTACTATCACATCGGAACCCCACTTCCGACCAATTTTTTGCAGCCGGACCCCATCATCGGGTGGATCCTTGAAGAGTTCTCTTTAATGAGTGTGCATCGGCATCCTCCCTCCCCCGCCCCCGTGGCAGTTTGTGTTTGTATGAGGGTTATCAACTGATACAGTGGTTGATCCATCCCAGAGCGCTTGGATTCGGTATCTATGCCTTGCACCATGGTCCGGTTCCTGTCTGGGTCTGCTGCAGTCTTTTGCTAGGTGGTCTACCTTTTTACAATTAAAACACTGCCCCTTCAAGATCCCTGCATCATTGACACTGGTTAATTGGCGGTGAGTGGTGATTTCACCTTTAACTGGTCGTTTACCACTTCCTAGGCTATTTGAGTGCTGGTCTCTATATCTGTCCACTGATTGGTGGACCTCATGCTTCTGTCCAGGTTCGAGTGGAGTTGGGTCAGGAACATCGATTTAAATTGTTCCTGATTCTTTCCTACTGTAGCATTTGCGGGTGACTGGTTCTGGGTACATTTATAGATTTCGTACATGTGATTACTGAAGGCTCTAGGGGTCTCTTCTGGGTGCTGTTTTAGTCTGATAAAGCAGAGCAACTAAGTTTACATTTTGAATCGTTAAATGGTTTAGGATCTCAGTCATGACTTCATCGGCTGCTGTGCCAGGCTGCAGGACTGCGTCTGGCAGATTATCTTTTAGGGAAATGGATTAGGCCAAGAGAAGGACTTGTGTTAAGTCTCTCTCTTCTAACTCGGGCTGAATTCTGCTGGAATTTGCCCAGCTCTTGTTCACCCCTAATGGGTCGTCCCCATCATTAGTGTGTCCCAACTCGTGCCTACCCGCCATAGCGTCAGCAGCAGATATGGGCTGTGTCGTATGGTTACCATGGACAATACGTGGTGAATAAGAGGTTACTAATCCTATGGTTGGTGCATGTGTCTCGAAGGTATCCCATCCTTCACCACCATCCTGGGGATTATACTGACTGCCTTTCTCTTCCCAATATGTCTCCCCTTGTCCCCTTCTGTTGTCTCTGTTATTTCTCCCCGTGTTACTGCAGATACCAGGGCCTGCTGCTACCCAACCTTACATTTTAGCCCTGCTGTTTCTAATTGGCAGCAGGAGTGGTCTGCCTCCCCATGTGGCTTCTTAATTACTTCCCGTATTGACCCCCTAGCATGTTCTACCTCTTGCCGGAGCCCCAATTTTTCCAATTTATATTTTTTGTATCTCTAATTCGTTTTCATTCGCTTCAGCGACGGCTGCTGTGGCATTTAAATTTGAAAGTCTTTATGCTGTAGTAATGAAGCTGCCTGTTCAGCACTTCTTTCTAATTGCATAATACTGTGGTTTAATCAATCAATTCCTTGCCTCAAATGTTGTATTTCTCCCTCCTTTAATTGCCCAAGTTGAAGGATTTCTTCTTTTTGCTCTTTTATATTTTGAATCTCTTTTTCGTTTAGTGGAACCTCTTTTACCTGCGATTCTTTTAAATGTTGTAACTTTTTTGTGCTTTGGTATTTTAAATCTTGTATCTCTTTCCTTAAATTTTGATGCTCTTTTGCATCTTGCCTCATTCATTTCTCATCTCTCCGAGTGCAGTAATGTGCGCAAATGCCAAGAGACGATTTACGCATTTTAGCCTTAGTTCTCCTTGATTTATTTTTTCCTGGATAAATGCCATGAGCTCCCCAAAGGACGCATGTTGGCCCTTCGAGATGTGCGCTCCCTATGCCTTTAACCTTTGTATGTCCCTCATAGATACCGTATTGTATACTTTTTCCTCATTGACTGCCTGTATGTATATCTTTTGATGGCTTTCTGTACATGACTGATCCCTTCATCCTGTGTCTTTTGAATGTAACTACTGTTGCGTTCCCACTTAAATAGTTTCAACTATTGAGAAGACTGCTCCGTAAGATACAACTTCTCCTGATCCATTTAAAAGTTTATAGGTTACACTTCGCAATACAGGTTAGAATCGCAACACCCGAGACTTCCAATTGTTGAAAAGAATGATCAAAAGCTGTCTCGCCAGATCCCGGACGAGCCCCCAATTTTGTAAGATTTCTAAATTTCTGCCATTAAATTGACAGCAAAACTGATTATTTAAAAACAATGTGGAATAGTTTATTAAACATACACACATGCATATCAACAGAGAAACAACAGTCCTCAGCTATCCTACGGACCCACTTAGTAACAACAGATACAATGATGTTACAATAAAAAAGGTATAAAAAGGAGTACTTTATGTCCCTCTGGCAAAGCACATGGCCTGCTCCTTTTTCTGTAGAGGAAGGTTTCTGCTTTGCCATGTGCTAAAGAGATGAGAGAGAGCCACCTTTGGCTTGAGTTTTTATAACTCTTCAGGCCATAGTTTCTCAAAAAGCCTCAGGATTGGATCTTGGTTCCAGGGCCGTTCATGATTGGCATCTCCTCAGACATGTGTCTGTCTGGAGGTCCGGTGCCATTCCGTGATTTGGTTAAAGGCTTTCGAATGAATATCTTGTCTAGTTTGGTGAGTTTCAAAGCTGACATGAACTTGGGCTCTGCCCAGCCACGAGACATGACCTTGGGGAGTTATCCATTTTGTTTCTTCAAACTTGTCTTTACATATAGTCGACACTTTTAACGTTTATATACATAACGTTTATCATTACTAAACACTTTTATTCTTACACCCTTTAAGCGAAGGGGAGGGGTCATGAAGTGCATCAGCCCTATGTGGAGCATCACCATAGCACTTGCCTCACTGTCCCAGTATCGCCCCAGGAACCGCCTCCAAAGGAAGTGGAGCACATGAGATTGTGCTGCACTTTCTTTGAAAGCCGGCAAGCCCAGTTCAGTGGCGGGGCTGGACTTCTGTGCCAGGGGAAGGAAGTCCCGGCCTTAGCTGGTTACTGCCCCTGAAGGGCAATTTACACCCCAAACATTCCCTGCACATTAGCACAGCGACACAAACATTGCACAGCCGACCCTCCAGTAGCCACAGGCCAGCTGCCCTCTCCTGTTATGGAGAATCTGATTTTTGAGCAGCGGTTAAAGCTATTGGTCTCAACATTAACAGGACTCAGATAACATCGTGTTCCCATTCCACTGTCATAATAACCTCCAGGCGTGTGTGTGTATGTGTGTGTGAGTGTGTGTGCGTGGGGGGAGTGGGGGGGGGGGGGTGGGGAACAGGGACAAATCACTAGCTCATCTGGGAGATAAAAAGGCTGACTCATTAGGAAATTGGGCCTCCCTTTGTAAAATCAATGGAACAGGTGCTGTGTGGATTTTTTGTGTGGTTCCGGTGAATGGAGCTATCTTTATGCAATCAGCATTGGTTCTGGAATATAAGCAGCATAAGTGGCATTTATTTCACTTTATTCATTCTGTTATTGGTTCTTTTTAGCTCTTGACCCTGGTCTAAGGGCAAAGGCAAATGTCTCGCACTCCACCTCCCTGTCTCCGTTCTTCCTTGATTCCCCCTCCCAACCACGAATGCTCGCAGCTTTTAAGGCAATTATTTTTCTCCTGCTCCTCGTGAAAGGGATCTGTTGTAATGAAATGTTCCTGATCCAGTCACCGTCTGAGACTTGTTACTGAGAGGAATATCTCCCTCCTTTGCGTGCGGCACTGTTCAGCCTTGTGATGAGAGTCTGTGAGACGCAAACCCCAGCCCAACGCGTGCAAAGTCTCAGTCACTCTCTGTCTCCCTTCTTGTAGCTTTCTCTCTCACATTGCTTCAAAGCTCCCGTGGACTTGAAGCAGCCTTTTATTAAAAGTCCTCCGAATTACAAAATGGTGTCCACACCGCTTGGTTAATGTCAGGTGAGTGCAGCTTTTTTTGAGTGTCTTTTTGGGCGTGCAATCATTTGTGGGGTATATGGGCGAAATGCAGAAAGGAACGCTGGGCGACATTCTGGGTGGAATTTGGGCGTTAGTTTCCATTATGAACATTCTGGGTGGTGCACGACTTATGATGTCAAAATTTAAAAACAATCTGGGCTGGCGTTTCAGCTAATTCTTGGCGTTAACTGTATGCTGAAAGTTATGATGGCGATAAATTGGTGATAATTGGGCGTTAATTTGCATTTTTAATCAAATATGGGCATGAAACTCAATAGCAGTTAAATGAGCGGTAATTGGATGGTAGCTCGGCGATCTTTCTGTTTATCTCTTTGTATCTCTACCTCTCTCCATATTTTCCTATCTTGATCACCATCTCTGTTGTGTATTTCCTTCAATTCTTTATTTCCCTTGGGTTCTGTCACAGTAACACTCCGGACCTGTGTGTGTGTGACAGGGACAGGGGAAGAAAGCAGCACATCCGGGAGGAGGAAAGGCAGACCCAGCGAGTGCTAGAATAAGAAGGGAACATTTCCAATTCGGAAATGTAGGAAGTATGCGACAATGCCAGACTTGTTTTAGACACTGAATCTGTGTTTTGTTTTAGCTGGTGTATCTGTTATCTTTTTCACATACTTTCTGATGTTTCTTTAAGCTTCTTGTTATTCTCGCTCCATCTCTATCCCTCCCATCCTCTCTCTGTCACTCCCTGCTAATCTCTACATCTCTCTTTATGTTACTCCCTCCATCGCTATCCCTGCCTGTCTCCGTTACTTGCTCTCCATCTCTATATTGCCATACGTGTAATTCAGGCCCTTCCCCATTTCACCCTTCACTCTTTGTTACTATCACACCATCTCTCTCTTTCTCTCTCAGTCACTCTCTTTACCTATTATATCTCCATCTCTAACCCGCTCTCTGCGACTCTCTCTCCATTTCTATATTTGCATCTTTCTGTGAATCATCCTTCTATATCGCTCTCTGACTTTCTATTTCTTCCTCATAGGTTTCTTACTATCTCAACATAGATTTTCGTCCTTCTCTCTATTACTCTCCATTTCAATTCACTTTCATTGTTATTTTCCATCTCTTTCTTCTCACTATTATTTATTTCTCAATTCCTATCTCTATTCTTATTTATTTCTCTGTTGCTCACATTCTAGCTCTCCATCTATCAGTCTCTTTGCTTATCTCGAACTATACCTCTGTTTCCCTCTGCCTCTATCTCTCTGGCCCTTTATTACTCCTTGAGGGTTGCTCTCTGTGTGGGGGAGAGGGGAAGAGGCGGATCTGCCTATGGCTCTGGGTGGGGGAGAGGGGGCGTTGTGCCGGGGAGAGGGGGCGTTGTGTGGGGGAGAGGGGGAGCTGTGTGGGGAGAGGGGGTGTTGCGGATCTGTGTATGGGTTAGCGGCATGTACAATTGGTGGTCCAGGTCATGGAGAAACGGACGGGGTCTTGTGGCAGGAGAGCTGGGTCCTGGTGTGGGAGAGGGGCAAGTACGAGTGGAGGAAATAAGACGAGGAATGGGAGGGGTGGAGGTGGGAGATGGTACAAAAAGGGGAGGATGGAGCTTATGTGAGGGAAGAGAGTTGGGCGGGTCCATATGGGGAACGTTGTGTCTATTTTCCTCTCGCTCGTCCCCGTGCCTCTCTTAGTCCTTTTCTCCCTAACCATTCCTCCCACCTTTTCTTTTACATTTATACTTCTCTCTCTCTCTCTCTCTCACTCTCTATCCGAGTGTCTGCTTCTCTCTATGTCCCTGTATCTCTGTCACACACACACTCCCTTTCCCTATCTGTGTCTTTCTGTCTGCCTCTTCTCTCTCTTTCTCTGCCCCAATCTCTCTCTCTATCCTTATCACTCTTTCAATGTCCCTTTCTCTATTTCCATGCCTCTGACATGTGACTCCCTCTTCACTTGTCTCTTCATCTCTCATATTCAGATCTATCTAACTCTCCGTCTCTTTTGTGTTCTCTCTCTTTGTCCCAGTCTTTTTTCTGTCTATCGCTTCCCCAGTTTATTTTGCGATCTCTCTCCATCTCTCAATGTGTCTCTCTCACTCCCTCTCTCTCAATCTCTCTATGTCCCCATCTCTCTCGCTCTTCCTTTCTTGTTCTCCCTTTCTTTCGGTCACTTTCTCTCTATGCGTGTCTCTCACTCCTTCTTATTATCTCAATGGTCACATTTATCTTTCTCGCTCTGGCACTCTCACTCTCTCTGTTCCTTTCTCTCTCTCTGTCCTCTGCCGCAACCTCTCTTGCTCTGTACCTCGCTCTTAATATCCATGTTTTTCTCTCTCTCTATTCCTGTCTCTCAGTCTTTCAATCTCTCTCTTTCTGTCAATGGCAACTGCGGATGGGCATAAATGTATTCCCCATTCCCATTGTGTTGCTTAAATTGAATTTAATGAGTTCCTCCAGTTGATTTATTAATAGTTTCCATTTTAGTAATAATATTCCCTCTTCTGTGAAACCAGATGCAAACTATGTGTTTATTGATTCTGCCATTACTCTGTTATTTATTCGAGGAGTGTATGTGTCTGTCCTCAATGGGTCCATATCTCCCTTTGCCACTCTGTTACTCTTAATACAGATTTAAATTTTTGTACTGTTTGCCTTTATATTCATTGGAAGATTACTTTTTGTGATTCCTTTTTGCAGCTCTTAATATTTTATTTGTGTTCCTTTGTTGCTCTCTGTATTTCTGCCAGGCCGCTGAAGTACCACTTTTATGTCCTTTTAGGATGATAGGAACAGGAGTAAGACCTTCAGCATCGCGATCATTTTGAAACTTTAACTTAAATTATGGCTGATCTGTATCCTAACCCCACCTAGCTGCCGTGGTTCCACATCCCTTACATACTCTTACAGAAGAAAGGATATCAATCTCAGTTTTGATATTTCTAATTGCGCTGTGTTAACCTTTTAGGGTTGAGAGTGCCACATCGCCACTACCCTCTCGTTAGATTCAATTTTCCTCCCTCAGCGATCAAAAATAAAAATGAATACCCCAAATCATCATTTGTATTTTATTTTTGTGCAATTGAGTTTTTCAAGAGGAAACAAACAGCTATAGAACCAATTCTGAAGAATTCAAATTTGAGCCAGATTCTAAGTTACTTGGAGAAATATTTTGGCCCATTGAACGAAATTGCAAAGCCCTTGACCATACACTGTAGTTACAGAATGTCCTTCAATCTAGCGCTGGGCAGGCAAATTTCCAACTGATCACTCTTCTCGAGCTCTGTTAAAAGTTTGAACTTTGCAGATGCAAACCTGGAAATAACATGTATTGTTTTGTCAAATCTGTAAAGAGAGAGAGAACAGGGGCGAAATACAATATGTGCACAAAATAATAAGGTGACAATTATAGCATGTTTAAACTTTTAAAATATCGTGTTTTTGATGAGCTCTAGCCAGGGAAACAATTGCTGATGGCTAATCAGTAAATTCGTGTTAAAAAGTGACAGATTCCTTTGTGAGTGACAATGCCTCTGATGCTTCTCATTAAAGGAGAGATTGTGCTCACACATCCAACATTCGAGAGGGACTAATATGGATTTCTCACTGCCCATTCATAAGGACCTTCATCAATTTTGATGCATCACCCATCTACCTGAGAAGAAACATGTATGAGCCATAGAACATGTGCCTTGCCCTATGTCATTGCAAACCATTGACGAGCTAGCTGAGCGGGCAGTGAAATAAATCCGGAGCATCACGCCTGTTTTTTTTTTTTTTTTTTTTATTTCAAAATATACTTTATTCATAAAAAGAATCTGTACAGTACATTCGATGGCATTTCATTACATTTCGCTGCGGTCAGCAATCCCATACAATACATCTGGGTGCCGACGGCAGTTTCGTTCGTTACATTTCTCGTTTTTCTGTTCAACTGCGATTCAGTACAATAAACAGGGTACATTGTGGTACATTTACACAAATTACATTTCATGTGTTACATTACAGAGCCCGGAATGGGTGATGGTACATTTACATTTTTTTCTTTTCAAACTTGCATTTCATAACACACCTTACATTGTACATGGCACTACATTGATGTTTACAGGTTTGGTGCTCTATGTACACAAAGTGTAAATTTCAAATACAAATACAGCCCGAGGGAGTTTGCTGCTGATTTCTGCCCCCGGGTTTTCCGTGGCGGAAGGGTTTTAGACTGTGGCCCTACCCCACCGTGCCTCTGCGGCGACTGCACCAATTTTCAGTGCGTCCCTCAGCACGTATTCCTGGATCTTGGATTGCGCCAGTCTGCAACATGCGGACGTGGTCATCTCCTTGTTCTGGAAGACCAGCAAGTTTCGGCAAGACCAAAGGGCGTCTTTGACCGAGTTGATGGCCCTCCAGCAGCAGGTGATGTCTGTCTCGGTGTGTGTCCCTGGGAACAGCCCGTAGAGCACAGAGTCCTGTGTTACGGAGCTGCTTGGGATGAACCTCGACAGCAACCACTGCCTCTCTTTCCAGACCTGCGTCGCAAAGGCGCAATCCTGAAGGAGATGGGTGACAGTCTCGTCCGCCCCGCAGCCGGCCCGGGGGCACCGTGCCGTGCTGCTGAGGCGTCGGCTGTGCATGAACACTCTGACGGGTAGGGCCCCCCTCACCGCCAACCAAGCTACGTCTTGGTGCTTGTGTGTAAGCTTTGGCGATGAGACGTTCTGCCAAACGAGTTCGACAGTCCGCTCAGGGAACCACCCGACAGGGTCCACCGTCTCCTTCTTTCGTAGGGTGTCCAGGACCTTACGTGCTGACCACTGTTTGATGGCCTTGTGGTCAAACGGGTTTCTTTTGAAGAACTTTTCCACGAAGGACAGGTGGACAGGCATGGTCCAACTGGTGGGGGCGTTTCGCGGCAGCGTGGCCAGACCCATCCTTCTCAACAATGGGGACAGGTAGAACCTCAGCACGTAGTGACACTTGGTGTTTGCGTACTGGGGGGCTGTGCATAGCTTGATGCAGCCGCACACAAAGGTGGCCATCAGGATGAGGGCCACGTTCGGAACGTCCTTTCCTCCACTGTCCAGAGATTTGTACATCGTGTCTCTGCGGACACGGTCCATTTTGGATCTCCAGACAAAGTGGAAGACGGCTCGGGTGACTGCCGCGGCGCTGCATCGTGAGATGGGCCAGACCTGCGCCACGTACAACAAAACCGAGAGCACCTCGCTCCTGATGACCAGGTTCTTGCCTGTGATGGAAAGGGAGCGCTGCTCCCAAAATGACAGTTTCTGTCTGACCTTGGCAATGCGCTCGTCCCAGTTTTTGGCGCACGCCCCGTCCGCTCCGAACCATATTCCCAGCACCTTCAGGAAATCTGGCTTGACGGTGAAGGGAATAGAGGCTCGGTCGGTCCAGTGACCAAAGAGCATGGCCTCGCTTTTGGTGCGGTTGACCTTTGCTCCCGAGGCCAGTTCAAACTGGTCGCAGATTGCGAGCAATCTGCGGACCGACTGCGTGTCCGAGCAAAAGACGGCGACGTCGTCCATGTACAGCGAGGTTTTGACCTGGGCGCCTCCGCTGCCTGGGATCGTCACCCCTCTGATGCCCGCGTCCTTCCTGATGGACTCGGCAAAGGGCTCGATACAACACACAAACAAGACAGACGACAGAGGACAGCCTTGCCTGACTCCAGATCTGATTGGAAAGCTTTGAGTTTCCCACCCGTTGATTAGAACTGCACTACTGATGTCTGTGTAGAGCAGTTTGACCCAATTTCGGATGCCCTCCCCGAACCCCATTTTGGAGAGCACGTCCATCAGGTACGTGTGCGATATCCTGTCAAAGGCTTTCTCCTGGTCTAAGCTGATTAGACAGGTGTTCACCCTCCTGTCCCGCACGTAGGCGATCGTATCTCTGAGTAGCGCGAGGCTATCAGAGATCTTCCTGCCGGGGACAGCGCAGGTCTGGTCCGGGTGAATCACCAGCTCAAGAGCAGACTTGACCCTGTTGGCGATGACCTTTGACAGGATCTTGTAGTCCACATTGAGCAGCGAAATGGGCCGCCAGTTTTTGATTTCCTCCCTCTCCCCCTTCTGCTTGTAGATGAGGGTGATGATGCCTTTCCTCATCGATTCTGACATGCTGCCGGCCAGAAGCATACCTCCGTACACTTCCAGCAGGTCCGGGCCTATCCAGTCCCACAGAGCCGAGTACAACTCGACCGGTAAGCCATCGCTTCCGGGAGTTTTATTCGTCTCGAAGGACCGGACGGCCTTTGTCAGCTCGTCCAGAGTTAGCGGGTGGTCCAGACTCTCTCGCTTGCCGTCGTCTAAGACATCCGAAATAGACGACAGGAAAGACTGGGAGGCCGCGCGGTCTGTGGGCTTGACTTCGTACAGCCTGGCATAGAAAGATTCGCTGATCCTCTGCATGTCAGGCTGCGAAGACGTCACAGAACCGTCTTCTTCCTTTAGGCTGGTGATCACAGAGCTCCCCCTGTGTACCTTTTGGAAGAAGAAACGCGAACACGTCTCATCCTGCTCGACGGAGCGGACTCTGGATCGGAAGATGATCTTGGAGGACTCCGAGGCAAAGAGCGAGCCTTGCTGGCCCTTCACCTCTTCGAGTTCCTCCGCGACATCGACCCCCATCGACTGCAGCAGGAGCAGGTTTTGCATATTTGTCTGGAGTCGGGATAATTCCCTCTGTCTCCCTCTCGCCTCCTGAACACCTTTGAGGATGAAGAACCTCTTGATGTTCGTCTTGATTGTTTCCCACCAGTGCATCGGGGAATCGCAGAGGGGTTTTACGGTCCTCCAACCTTTGTAATCCCTCTTGAGTTCCTCAATGTTTTCCCGAGTCAACAGTTTCACGTTCAGCTTCCATATCCCTCTGCCAACTTTCTGATTGTCCTGCATGTGGCAGTCAGCCAGTAGGAGGCAGTGGTCAGAGAAGAACACCGGCGTGACGTCGGTGGATCTGACCTTGAGCGTGTGGGACACAAACAGGAAGTCAATTCTGGAACGGACGGACCCGTCTGGTCTCGACCAGGTGTATCTGCGCGGTGCTCCGTCTGCAGGGTTGCTGAAGACGTCGCACAGCTTGGCATCTTTTACCGCATCCATCAGGAGTTTGGACGTGGCGTCCAGTTTGCTGTCGGCTCTGCTGGATCGTCCAGCCGCATCGATGATGCAGTTGAAGTCACCACCCAGAATGACCGGTCTGGACGTTGCCAGTAACAGTGGGAGCTGCTGGAAGAGGGCCAGCCTCTCGTTCTTCACCGCTGGAGCATAAACATTAATTAACCTGAGAGGGGAGTTTTTGTACATTACATCTGCTACGAGGAGGCGGCCGCCCACCAACTCCTTAACTTCGGTGATGGTGAAGTGGCCTCCCCGCAGCAGAATGCCTAAGCCGGAAGCTCGGCTGTCGTTGCCCCCTGACCAAATGGATGGTCCATGGGTCCACCATCGTGACCACTGCCGGTAACTGCTGAAGTGCGGCAGGCCGCACTCCTGCAAGAACAGCAGGTCCGCTTTGACCTTGGCGAGGTACCCCAAGGTGGAAACACATCGCGTAGTCGATTTCACGCTACGCACGTTAATACTAGCAATTTTTAAATCCATTTTTACGCTATGTTTTACATTTACATACATTGCAGTTCAGATACATCGTCTTCAATTTCAGGTGAACCGTTTTCAGTTCCCCCATATTCCACAATGGCGATTTCCAGCATGTCTAAGTTATTACTGTTTACATCAAATTCCACATTTACTGCACCTGGGGTGGCGTGGTCATCATCGTCCTCTGCTGTGGGGATGTTTTGACCAGGGGTCTGCTGCAGTTCTGCGATTAAGTCCTCAATGTTCTCTGCAGTGTCCTCGCCTGGTGTTGGTGGTTCCCCCTTTTCGTCAGTCGCGGCGGTGTCGAGCTGGTGTGCGTCGACCGCTGCGTCGCTCCCGGTGTTCCGGAGGTGGGGTGTGCTGGGCACTTCGCTGCTCCCGTTATCCCGGGGCTGGTCTGCGTTGGTTGCTCCTTCGCTCCCGGTTTCCCGGAGCTCGTGTGCGCTGGGACCTTTGTTGCTCTCTGGTTCCTGGGGCAGGGCTGTGTTGGTCGCTTTCCTGCTCCTGTTTTTCCCTGGCCGTGGGATGGCGCATTGCCTCTTCTTCAGGCGGTGGCACTTTTCCTCATCAGACAAGCTGCCGTCGCTGGTTTCTGCCGAGCTTGGTGGTCGCCTCTTGGCCTTGCGCCTTTTCCCGACTATCTGCCATTCCGCTTCCTCGTCTGATGTCATCTTGTCTCTGGGTTCGGTGCTCTGGGGGCGAGGTTCGCTGCTGGCTGCTGGTGGCTCGCAGCTCGCGGTAGCAGTCTTCTCTTCCTCGCCGTCTTGTCCCGAGTTCATGGTCGGGGGGAGGGTGTGGCTCTCCTCTGGAGCGTTGTGTTCGTCAGCTTCCTCCTCCTCTGGTGCAAAGTTCTTTGCTGCCTGCGCATAGCTGCGATTGCGTTTGGGGCAGTTTTTGTAAAGGTGCCCCGCCAGACCACAGAGGTTGCAGCACTTGGTCTCCTTGCAGTCTTTTGCCTGGTGGCCCTCGTTCTTGCAGTTTCGGCAGATGACCGTCTTGCAGCTTGCCGCCACATGGCCTGCCTTCCCGCAGGTGCGGCACACGTTGGGTTGGCCAGCGTACACCATGTAGCCCCGGCTTCCTCCGATGGAAAAGCAGGAGGGTGGGTGCAGGATGGTTCCGCTGGCGTCCACCCTCAAGGTGGCCTGGATCTGGCGCTTGCTGGTCCATATTCCGTACCCGTCTTTCACGTCTTTCACGTCACTGCTGCTTCCTGCCACATCGACAAACCTGTTGAGGAAAGTCAGCACATCGATGACGGGGATGTGGGGGTCGAACATTTGCACTGTGATAGTGCGTCTTCGCTGCGACGGGAGGGTGAACAGCGGCTCCCAAGTTATCACTGAGCGCACCGGTTCACTCGCCTCCTTCAAACCCTTCAGGAACTTCAGGCAGAGGGTGACGGTTCTGAAGGTCACATCGAAGTAACCTCTCTTCGGGTGGTCCTGCAAGGCGAAGATGTCGGCGAGTTTCATGCCACATGTTCCCAGCAGGAGTTTCTTCACGAAAAGTTCCCGGTTGATCATTGTCTGTCCTTCCACTTTCTTTACCGTCACTCGGATGGTGTTTCGGACTCCCTGGTTCGCCGCTCGGTTGGCCGCCATCCGGGTTGCAGGTTCCTCCTTTCGCTGTGAGTTTTGGCCGAAGCCTTCATTCTCTCGTTGCCCCAGTCCGGGGCACGGGCGGACCTCCGTGTCCGCCCCCTGACAGGCCCAAGGGCCCGTCGAATCGTTAGTCGACATGCAGATTTTGTCTCCTCTCTCCAATTGGCGCCTGGCTCAAGCCAAAGGCCAGAGCCAGCAAAACTGGAAAAACGAGTTTCTGCAGTCAGTCGATTTGCATATGAATGCCCAATCAACAGGTACTCCACTTGATCTTAGCGGGCAGTGAAATAAATCCGGAGCATCACGCCTGTTGCCCGTGAACAACAATGAATTTTCTGTGCATTGCGCTTGTGTGTTTCTTCCACAAAACAATATGTTTAAGGTGCACCACCAGTAGGGTGTCACGTGTGAAATTGTGCGACTATTGCAATATCTCCAATTAGTCAAATATTGTATAGGCCGTTAGTATACAGTGTTATTTTGCTCAAACATCGTTCCACCTCCCCTCAACACTAGCTTCAATGTTCCCACATTTAACCTTGTGTTTCTCTCTAAAATCCTTAATCAATATGTAGCAACCAGTCTCACAACTATCCAATGATATCACTTCGGTCTGGTTCCCGCCATGAGGGCTGCACCCAGGCCTATGGTGTCAACGTCATCAACAATATGGTCTTTAACCGTGACCTCTAGTTCTCATTGACCACTCTGTGAGATTCTACCTGAAGGTTCACTCCATCATTCTCCAATACCCTTGGTCTATGAACAAATGCAATCACCACATATTCAACTTGAGATTCTTCCCCATTCTGCACGGGCACCATCAGGACTCCTGATTTTTCCCCATTGACATTTTGCCCCTGTTCAGCATCACGCATTGATATGGGACTAGTGACAAGATGGAGGCTCAAATCAGCCAGATCCACAGTGTCTCACTGTTTATGGTGAGCAAGATAGAGAGACAGCATCAGGGTGAGATAGATTGAGATATGTCTGACGAAATTATAAAATAACATAAGAACATGGAACATAAGACATAGTAGCTGGAGAAGGCCACTTGGCCCTTTGTGCCTGCTCCAGTGATGCAGAAAAACTAGCAGAGGGAGATAGAGAGCAGAGTTATTGAGTACAGTGATGCAGTGAGAGACACCAGCAGAAGGAGATAGAAAGCAGAATTACCGAGTACAGTGAGGCAGAGAGAGACACCAGCAGAGGGAGATAGAGAGCAGAGTCGCTGAGTACAGTGAGGCAGAGAAACCAGCAGAGGGAAATAGAGAGTAGAGTGATGCAGAGCGCGACATCAGTCGAGGGAGATAGAGAGTAGAGTTACTGAGTACAGTGAAACAGAGAGTGACACCAGCAGAGGGAGATAGAGAGTAGAGTTACTAGTACAGTGAAACAGAGAGTGACACCAGCAGAGGGAGAGAGTGTGGAGTTACTGAGTACAGTGATGCAGAGAAACCAGCAGAGGGAAATTAAAAAAAGGTGTGACGGAGAACATTCTGTGCTATTTTATCTTTTGGCATTCTCGGGCCCAGTATTTAATGGTGGCTTATCGAATATCGCTTTTGTGTAAAGATAAAATGATCCCCACTGACGTAAGTGAAAAACAAAATTGGGAAAAGTGTAACACGGGATCCGGTGTCACTGTCGCTTGGATTGAATACCGGCCAAGTTTATCTTCTCCGGCACTGCTTTAGATTTTAGGCTTGATGCCCGTGTGTAAAACTGGTGTTGTTGATCCGCCACCCTTATTGAACTTGTCCAATTATGACTCTCATTGATTAAAAACAAAATAGAACTTCTGCCATTTTGATAATGGGTAGTGGATGCACAATGCCAGTGTTATGTGTGACCAATAAGTTATTATCTATCCCGAAGAATGAAAATAAATGAATTTTCATGATGCCTGTGTTCTCCTATTGCTCATTCCCTTTCGTAAATGTCCATGATCATTGTGATATGAAGTAGAAATGCGATGTTGGGGAAGTCAGTCCTGACACTTGCATAATTCAACTGATTTATGAAATAGTGTAAAGGGATATTTGAGCACATTGAGCATCTCCTCCCTGAATTTACTCTGGGTCACTGTGTAAATGGCCGTGTTTGTGCAGGAACTCAGGAGCTGAAGCATAATTCCCGCGTGTTCAAACTTTTGAAAAGGGCTAAACAACAACCTGTGACGAAAAGCGCTTGTAATTCGATATAAGAAGAAATATACAACGGTTGTCATCCAGAGCAGAATGAAACTGCCGGATAGAGCAAATAGTAAAACAATGGACCTTCTGCGGTTCCTCATCTCGGGGTCCTGGTCTTTCTCACTATTGCTGCCACCCCGGAGGCTCCTTCGGGCCCGACTGGCCACTAAAATGAGTCTGACGGTGAGAGCGTTCAAAAGTAAAATCACACAGAAGGGAAGCAATGGGGTTAACAGCTGTTCAAACCAAGAAAAAGCTCTCCATGTGGGTGCAATATAAAACTGTACTTTTGCACGGCAACCCCGCGGTATGTTATTAGCTGTAATATAAGGAGTATACACGAAAGGCCAGGGAATGTTCTTTAAACAGAACAGCGCACTCAAGGTCACTATAACCACAGCTGCGGTTCTCTCGGTGCAATATTTGGTTTTCAGCTTCTGACAACAAATGGCTACGAACCGATCAAAGGTAAAAGCGACCGTTAACCAAACAGAACTGTCTATGGCAGTCCGAGCCAGGAAGTGAATGAATCTGCACACAGGAGTGTAGTACAGGAAAGTGTTCCACCAATACAGGTCAGCGATCCAATGTAATATCACGTCAGAGACAATCACCATCAGATCCGCTGTCGCCATGGCCACCAGGTAGCAAGTGATGCATTTGGAGAGGCCGCACTTTCCCCGGGAAAGGATCACAATCGCCACCAAGTTCACTGTGTGTACAGGAACAAAAAACAATCACATCATTAAACGGAGTTAAGAGTGCAGCATCAGCTGGCTTCATGTAGATGCGCTATTGAATAATTATCCTCGCCCTGTGCTCCCCTCTCCTTTGGATTGTGACACGATATCAGAGGTCAAAGATGCTTCGTCCGTCACAAGATTCTTTATCTGTGAGATTTCACGTTGAGTTTCCACAGGCACTTCGAATCTAGGGTGCAACATAAAATAAGCCAACGCTGAGGATATGATGAACCAGTAGAAATCGCAGCACCAAGAACAAATGGTAGGAGGGGGAGGATAATAGGCACAAGGAGAGAAGAGAACAAATGATAAAATGAAACACGACAGAAGAAAACACCAAGAAGTAAAGGGACAGGAGAGAAGACAACAACAATGATAAAAAGAGCAGGATTGTAGAGAGCACCAAATATGGAAGGAACAGGAGAGACCACACCAAGGTTTACAGGAGCAGGATGAAAGATAACATCAAGGATAAAAGGAGCAGCAGGGACAATGACACCAAGAATAAGCGGAGGAGCAGAGAAGAGAACATCAAGGTTAAAAGAGAGTAGGCAGAGCCGACAAGTTTAACTTGTATGTAGTGAGTAGAAAGCAGCAAACTGTGGTTAAAATTAAACAGTAAAAAAGTTGGCTCCCGTTACCATTTTCTTTTACCAATCAGCCAAGTTTTGACATTCCTAACTGAGTGAATGACAAAGGCTTGAAGAACTACCTACTATATTTACCAGGCACAGTGTGTAAATCGCAACACAATATGTTAAACGGCGCGGCAGACACATTACATTCTAAAAGTCACTTACCAGGTACTCCAATTGCCGCGAGAATGGGATAATATACGACCTGGACCCAATAAAGCGATGAAGAATGCATCTTCTCTGTGAAGAGGATACCTACTGGTGTTGGAGGCGATCACTCCAACTGCAATAATGAAAAATCAATGGAAAATATTGGTTCATTTATAAAGTACGGACTCCCGAATGATGCTTCTAGATTGCACAACTAGAGTTATTAGTTACAGTTTGCTGAACAAACAAGGCACCATCTGGCTTTCCAATTTCAAAGTCATAAGACAATGAGCCATTTCTTAAAAAACAGATGGTGGTTACCGTTGGGAACAAGAGCTGAAAGATCTAAATAGAACATAAGATATTATTGTAATTTGCATCATAAGAAAGTAAGCAAACTTCCAAACTTAGCCGATTAATGTGAGTTGTTTTTTTAATTGAAATCTGGTAATCAGTCTTCCATTGTATCTCCTTACCACTCAAACCTCCTCTCTCAAAGTTCCCTTTTCACAGTCTCTCCCATTTTACTCTCACGTCCTCTCCACTATCTCAATGTCACTAATACAGTTTTGCAATCGCACTCAATTCCGATATATCACATTTCTCTGTAGCTCTCTTGCTCTCCCATTACTCCTCTCTTCGCCTGTCTCTCTGTGTCTTCCTCTCCCTCACAATTTCTTTCCATTTCACTCCATCTACTAACTCAGGGGTGAGCAGTTATTTGGGCTGGAGGGCCACTGAACATGTTTTGGTGAACTGCTGTGAGCCACCCATCAGTGTTCCCCTAAGGCATGTGGCTGCCTTGCCCTGCAACAATCGTATGGTCCCACGCAGCCCGCTGTCCAGCTGCTGCTGCTGCAAGGGATGCTGTGCGTTTGCTGCTGCATAGTGCCCGGCCCCACAGCAAATTTAAAGGGACCCCGTGTGGAAGAATTTAGAAGGAACATTACTTACACAGAAACATTGCATGAACATAAATTCAGATAGTAGTCAGCTGCTATCTTACATATAGTGAATATTAAATATTGACTATTGTGTACAGTTGTGGTCTCCTAATCTGAGGAAAGACATTTTTGCTATTGAGGGAGTGCAGCAAAGCTTCCCAGACTGATTCCCGGGAAGTCAGGACTGGCATATGAAGAAAGGTTCGATCGACTAGGCTTATATTCACTGGAATTTAGAAGATTGAGAGGGGATCTCATAGAAACATATAAAATTCTGACGGGATTGGACAGGTTTGATGCAGGCAGAATGTTCCCGATATTGGGGAAGTCCAGAACCAGGGGTCACAGTCGAAGGGTAAGGGGTAAGCCATTTAGGACCAAGATGAGGAGAAACTTCTTCACTCAGAGAATTGTGAACCTGCGGAATTCTCTACCACAGAAAGTTGTTGAGGCCAGTTCGTTAGATATATTCAAAAGGGAGTTAGATGTGGCCCTTATGGCTGAAGGGATCAAGGGGTATGGAGAGAAAGCAGGAATGGGGTACTGAAGTTGCATGATCCGCCATGATCATCTTGAATGGTTGTGCAGGCTCGAAGGGCCGAATGGCCTACTCCTGCACCTATTTTCTGTGTTTCTATGTTTCTATGTATTGGATACTGCTTAGAAATGAATCAAAGATAAATTATGAAAACAAGGTGTGAAATAGAATGGTCGACACTTTAGATCCTGTGACAGCATCATTGACCCACCTCAGTCCTCCTTGTGCCCCTTTGCAAAGATTACTACTGCAGGCCGAATTGGTGGCAGATGAAAACTTCCTTGCCGTTGTACCCTGGATACCGGGAGAGGAAAGATGCATTGACGGTCACTTTCTTCGGGAAAAGACTTGTGGAGATGAGCAGCCATGACTTCTGCACTAAAATGGATATGGCATATTCCAGTACGCAATGCATTCTGGGTATGGAGGTGCGCCATTGGGGCCCAGAATCAAGGTACGGATCCTTTTTAGATAGGGCCAGGGAAAATCACTTCAGCGGGTTATTAATTTGAAAGAAGTATTACTGGCTGCAGGTCGGGTATGTCTTTGACCCATGGAAAGTGAAAGTGGATAGTTAAATGTACAGCTCGAGCTCCGGCTCACGTTCTATTTCTGTTCCAACCAGTGGGCGGGATAGAATGACCGGGTGGGCTGGATATGGCCCCTGGACCGTCTTCTGGCCACCACTGTGCTAATTCCACCTTTCCCTTCATTGGGAGAGGGAGGTGTGATTCGCCCTCTCACAGGCTGCAGATATGTCATGCCGGATGAAGAGGGATAATGCCCCGAAGTCATAATCATAGAGGGTATTATTTGTGTCTTTGATTCCCGGCTTTGGCAGTGGTAGAAAGATGATTGGATATATTGAAATATGGGATTTCTGGACAGAATGGCTGCAACACTTTTAATTCAACACATTTGAAGCGGACATGGAGTTTGCCAGGACATGCTGCTACAGAGGAGGGGGTTAATGATGGCTGTCTGACAATAAAGGGTCAGTACCTGAACAGACGGAATAGTTACTATGTCAAATCTCCAGTGGGTGACGGGGAATTTTAGATTCTCAGCAGTTCTGTCTGAATGGGGTCAAGGAGAAAAATGTGTGTTCCTTGGACAAGATAAACTTGGAGAGGACGTCAAACGAGATAGGAGAGAAATTGCAGTAGGACGTGGATTTAAAGTTATAACAGGAGCGAGTCATCGGCAAATATGCTTTAATGGGGACAGGAGAAGATGGGAGAACTTCAGAGGAAACTAAATTGGCGGCGGCAATGGTACTGAGCAAGCAGTCCTTGAGCTTCTGGTTCTTGTTGTGATCAGGGATGGTCGAGGGGGTAGAGGAGAGAGGTTTGCCGAGAAGGTTGGCAGTGCACAATGTACGCTGGTGGCGCGGTTGCAACGCAAACCTAATGCTATGGAAATGGACGATTTTGGCAAAGTCGAATAAGGCCAAAAAGGAATCATGTGTTCCAGTCAGATCTATTGATGTGAGGCTAAACCTGTTGCCCACCAGACATTCCCCAGTAGACTTCAGGGAGTGCAGATTGGGGCCTTACCAGGGTGAACGACCCAGATCGGAGAGCGAGCAAGCTTTACTCGGGACAAAGGCGACAGAGATGGAGGTGAGGGAATGGCTGTACTTTCCAATCAAGTTCAATGCAATATGATACAAGGGTAAGGAACGGATCGGTTTGCCTGTTCCAGCAGGGATTCATACAGTCATACGTTGAAAATATGTGGATCAACTTACTTGACATCCCCAGTTGCAGTGAAGAAGTCCGAAAATTCTCCAGCCGTTTGTGTTTGGTTTTGAAAGGCGTAACTCCATTTAACGGGCAAGGCAGCAGGACAGAGTGAGGTCGAAAGAGAGAGACAATTCGTAAGAGAGAATGAAAGATAGACCGGTTGAGAAAGATGAGCAGAGACAAGAAAACAAAGAGAAAGATACAGAGAGAAATAAATAGAGCGAGAGACAGAGAGACTGAGATAGAAAAACTAAGGCAGTATGTTAAATCTAGAGACAGAACACGGAAAAAAGACAAAAAGGGGGAGAACAAATTCTCTGAGTTTAAAAGACTATTTTTCCGATGGAAGTCGATAAATAGCAGATATTAAACGTGCAGCCGACAACATTACAGAGAACAGAAGCAAAATACTGGGTATGCTGTAAAGCTGAAATAAAGACAGAAAATGCTGCAAACACTCACCAGGCTTAAGCTTCTGTGGAGAGAAAAATAGAGATAATGTTTCAGAGCGATGACCGTTCATCGGAACAGGAGTAAGATAGAGATTTGACAGGTTATAAGCAAGTGCAGATACAAGTAGAAGGCGGTGGGGAGATGGAATAGCATGAATCTGTGTATTATTAAATAACAAAGTCATGTCCGAATGAGACAGAGAGAGAGATTGTTGCAGATCAGCTGCAAAGTAAAAGGGGACTATAAAGATTGAATGACACTGTTACCAGGAGAGGGGGCGAACCCAAGCAGGCACCATGGGATCTTAAGTCGAACGTCTTGAAGAAAGACTTGTAATTATATCGCGCCTTTAACGACCACCGGATGTCCCAAAGCGCTTTACAGCCAATGAAGTACTTTTTGAATTGTACTACTGCTGTAATGTCGACAAGCACTCGCTCACCCTAGTGCATAAAGCACGTGCTAAAGTTTGAAATGAATGTGATCCGGGTGTAAGTAACGGGTCTGCTTCCGCATCGAATCCTGGAATCCGAGAATGATACGGCACACAACGAGGCCACTGGGAACATCGTACGATTGCCAGAGCTACCCAATTTATCCCACTCACACCTGCTCTTTCTATTCTTTAATTTATTCATTCACGGGATGTGTACGTCACCAGAAAGGTCAGCATTTATTGCCCATCCCAAATTGCCCTCGAGAAGGTGTTGGTGAGCCAACTTCCTGAATACAACTGAATGTCTCGCTGGGCCATTTCAGAGGGCAGCTAAGAGTCAACCACATTACTGTGGGTCTGGCGTCAAATATAGGCCAGACCAGGTAAGGACGGCAGATTTCCTTCCATTAGTAAACCAAGTGGATTTAATGACAATCCGGTAGTTATATGGTGCACCATTAGTAATACTAGCTTTAAATTCCAAATTTATTTGATTAACTGAATTTATATTCGCTATGACTCATGACACCGGATCATTAGCCCAGGTTACAGATTACTGGTGCAGTAACATAACGACAATGCCACATGTTTCCCACAGCCCTGCGAATGTTTCCTTTACAAGTATATATCCGCTTCCCTTTTGTAAGTTACTATTGAAGCTGCTTCTGCCGAGCTTTCAGTTGTAAGGGAAATAAATTCCACACCGAGTCCGAGAACAGTGAGGGAAACATCACAGTTTATTCGTACAGAGCGCTCTGGGAGAAGTGGGGAAACTCCGCAGCTTCGCCACACCTTCTCTCTGAGCGAAGTTTCCAAGTTACAATTATACCTTTGGGGGCGGTCCCGCCCCCTTACACCATTGTCCAATTATCTAACATTTTTGCAACGTCTTACCCTATATGGTAATGCTATGACAATCTATCTTTATATTGTGGTAAGTCAAAGTTTAACTTGCATACGCCCACACAAATGGGGTTATTTTCCTCGCATCAGCAGAAAAACAAGGAACTATCTTCCTGTTATTAGTACAAGCGATATACATCTGTTTGCCTTTTCAACCACCCTTTGTTTTACTTCCCCTATCTCCATGACTCAGGGTCAACGGACGTTGGGGGCTAAATGTATCTTTTGTTTTAAGCAAGCAATTTGTTGCTTGAACATTTACATGGTACAGTACCAAAAACAAACGTCAATGAAACTTTCTCGTAATTTAAAATCATTGTCAATTGAGAGTGTTTTTTTACCACTGCCAAAAATCTTTTCAATTAAACCAATATCTTTTTTTTTCACAGCTAATATCAACTAGTATTTAGTAAGTTGTGTCCTCTTTTTATTAATCACCTTTCTTCAAATTAGGTTTTGGTATTTTACACAGAGGGCTGGTCTCTCGGTAACTTCGTTAATTCAGACAATCGAAGACACTTTATCTTTCAATTTCTTTCAATTTGTTTTCTTTCAAGGCTGAATCTTTATCCTTTCTGTTCATAATTAGAACGGAGTCTAGCACGCAGGCTTTGAGGGCTGCTTTTTGTCCTCTCAAATGTCCCAGTTTTTCTTTCTGTTTCTGCATCTCCCACCACTCGTTCTGTTCTTTCACACTTTTTTTTCCCGTCGGGGCCCATCCCTCCTTTCGGTCATGTATAGTCTGGTGAGGGACCCTAGGCGGGGCCCTCTCCATTTCCTTACCACTCATAGTAGTCTCACGTCACGGTCTCACGATTGTCAGAGGGACGCCTGGTCTTACTCACTTCTACCAGGCGGACTTGCAATCTTTATTGGGCAAAAATCGTTAGTGGGAGTTGTGTACAGACATCCAAACAGTAGTAGTGATGTTGGGGAGGGCATCAAACAGGAAATTAGGAATGCATGCAATAAAGGTGCAGCAGTTATAATGGGTGACTTTAATATGCACATAGATTGGGCTAGCCAAACTGGAAGCAATATGATGGAGGAGGATTTCCTGGAGTGCATAAGGGATGGTTTTCTAGACCAATATGTCGAGGAACCAACTAGGGGGGAGGCCATCTTAGACTGGATGTTGTGTAATGAGAGAGGATTAATTAGCAATCTCATTGTGCGAGGCCTCTTGGGGAAGAGTGACCATAATATGGTGGAATTCTGCATTAGGATGGAGAATGAAACAGTTAATTCAGAGACCATGGTCCAGAACTTAAAGAAGGGTAACTTTGAAGGTATGAGGCATGAATTGGCTAAGATAGATTGGCTAATGATACTTAAGGGGTTGACTGTGGATGGGCAATGGCAGACATTTAGAGACCGCATGGATGAATTACAACAATTGTACATTCCTGTTTGGCGTAAAAATAAAAAAGGGAAGGTGGCTCAACCGTGGCTATCTAGGGAAATCAGGGATAGTATTAAAGCCAAGGAAATGGCATACAAATTGGCCAGAAATAGCAGCGAACCTGGGGACTGGGAGAAATTTAGAACTCAGCAGAGGAGGACAAAGGGTTTGATTAGGGCAGGGAAAATGGAGTACGAGAAGAAGCTTGCAGGGAACATTAAGGCGGATTGCAAAAGTTTCTATCGGTATGTGAAGAGAAAAAGGTTAGTAAAGACAAACGTAGGTCCCCTGCAGTCAGAATCAGGGGAAGTCATAACGGGGAACAAAGAAATGGCAGACCAATTGAACAAGTACTTTGGTTCAGTATTCACTAAGGAAGACACAAACAACCTTCCGGATATAAAAGTGGTCAGAGGGTCTAGTAAGGAGGAGGAACTGAGGGAAATCTTTATTAGTCGGGAAATTGTGTTGGGGAAATTGATGGGATTGAAGGCCGATAAATCCCCAGGGCCTGATGGACTGCATCCCAGAGTACTTAAGGAGGTGGCCTTGGAAATAGCGGATGCATTGTCAGTCATTTTCCAACATTCCATTGACTCTGGATCAGTTCCTATCGAGTGGAGGATAGCCAATGTAACCCCACTTTTTAAAATAGGAGGAAGAGAGAAAGCAGGGAATTATAGACCGGTCAGCCTGACCTCAGTAGTGGGTAAAATGATGGAATCAATTATTAAGGATGTCATAGCAGCGCATTTGGAAAATGGTGACATGATAGGTCCAAGTCAGCATGGATTTGTGAAAGGGAGATCATGCTTGACAAATCTTCTGGAATTTTTTGAGGATGTTTCCAATAAAGTGGACAAAGGAGTACCAGTTGATGTGGTATATTTGGACTTTCAGAAGGCTTTCGACAAGGTCCCACATAGGAGATTAATGTGCAAAGTTAAAGCACATGGGATTGGGGGTAGTGTGCTGACGTGGATTGAGAACTGGTTGTCAGACAGGAAGCAAAGAGTAGGAGTAAATGGGTACTTTTCGGAATGGCAGGCAGTGACTATTGGGGTACCGCAGGGTTCTGTGCTGGGGCCCCAGCTGTTTACATTGTACATTAATGATTTAGACGAGGGGATTAAATGTAGTATCTCCAAATTTGTGGATGACATTAAGTTGCGTGGCATTGTGAGCTGCGAGGAGGATGCTATGAGGCTGCAGAGTGACTTGGATAGGTTAGGTAAGTGGGCAAATGCGTGGCAGATGAAGTATAATGTGGATAAATGTGAGGTTATCCACTTTGGTGGTAAAAACAGAGAGACAGACTATTACCTGAATGGTGACAGATTAGGAAAAGGGAAGGTGCAACGAGACCTGGGTGTCATGGTACATCAGTCATTGAAGGTTGGCATGCAGGTACAGCAGGCGGTTAAGAAAGCAAATGGCATGTTGGCCTTCATAGCGAGGGGATTTGAGTACAGGGGCAGGGAGGTGCTGCTACAGTTGTACAGGGCCTTGGTGAGGCCACACTTGGAGTATTGTGTACAGTTTTGGTCTCCTAACTTGAGGAAGGTCATTCTTGCTATTGAGGGAGTGCAGCGAAGATTCACCAGACTGATTCCCGGGATGGTGGGACTGACCTATCAAGAAAGACTGGATCAACTGGGCTTGTATTCACTGGAGTTCAGAAGAGTGAGAGGGGACCTCATAGAAACGTTGAAAATTCTGACGGGTTTGGACAGGTTGGATGCAGGAAGAATGTTCCCAATGTTGGGGAAGTCCAGAACCAGGGGTCACAGTCGAAGGATAAGGGGTAAGCCATTTAGGACCGAGATGAGGAGAAACTTCTTCACCCAGAGAGTGGTGAACCTGTGGAATTCTCTACCACAGAAAGTAGTTGAGGCCAATTCACTAAATATATTCAAAACGGAGTTTGATGAAGTCCTTACTACTCGGGTGATCAAGGGGTATGGCGAGAAAGCAGGAAGGGGGTACTGAAGTTTCATGTTCAGCCATGAACTCATTAAATGACGGTGCAGACTAGAAGGGCTGAATGGCCTGCTCCTGCACCTATTTTCTATGTTTCTATGTTTCTATGTTTATCGTCAGAGGTGCCTGATTACACTTGCGATTCTTAGCACTCATTGTAGTCTCATGTCACGGTCTTACTACTGTCAGCGGTCCATTCAGGACTTGCAGTCTCTATCGTCAGAGGTGTTTCAACACATTTGCGATTCGTTAAAAATGACGCCTCTGCAACTTACTACAACCACATTAATTGTTCTACACATGACCCCCAATGTCCCGACCTGTGTGACTCAAAGTCGCGAGGAGATTAGTCCCTACTTCACTCACTGTTCCACTTTTCCGTCGCCACTTTGTCCTCTCTATGTTCCCTTCGACCATAATCCTTGGCCTTCACGTGGGGCATTCGCCCTCTTAATTCCGGCCCAAGTTGGTGACTGAGATAGTTTGTGACAATCAAAGTGGCTTGGAACACTCGTTTCTTTCACACATCACTCATACCAAGCTAGCTTAGACTCTAACCCGCGGCTCAACTGAGGTTTTTCTCACCGTTCACGGACGTTTTGTTCTTTTGTGAATCGGGGCTCAGGGGTCGCCCTGTCCCGGGGCCCAATTGACTGGACGGTCAAACCTTGACTACTCGCCCCTCTCCACTGGCTAGGTGACCCGAAGCGACCTTATTTACCTTGCTCGCAGCGCCAAATTGTAAGGGAAATCAATTCCACACTGAGTCCGAGAACAGTGAGAGAATTGTCACAGTTTATTCGTACAGAGCGCTCTGGGAGAAGTGGGGAAACTCCGCAGCTTCGCCACAACTTCTCTCTGAGCGAAGTTTCCAAGTTACAATTATACCTTTGGCGGCCAACCCCATTACACCATTGTCCAATTATCTAACATTTTTGTAACGGCTTACCCTATATAGTAATGCTATGACAATCTATCTTTACATTGTGGTAAGTCAAAAGTTAACTAGCATATGCACACACAAGTGGGGTTATTTTTCTCGCATCAGCAGAAAAACAAGGAACTATCTTCCTGTTATTAGTACAAGCGATTAGTACATCTGTTTGCCTTTTCAACCACCCATTGTCTTACTTTCCCTATCTCCATGACTCAGGGTCAACGAACGTTGGGGTCTAAATGTGTCTTTTGTTTTAAGCAGGCAATTTGTTGCTTGAACGTTTACATGGTACAGTACCAAAAACAAGAGTATTATAAACTAAGAAATAAATCTTCCACAAAACAGTGAACCCACTCACCAAACAGGCACCGCTAAATAAAATTACACCTCCTGTCAGATTGTTCATTTTCAATTTTTCTCTGGAGATTTCTATTGCACAGAGGCAGACAGATAAAAGAGAGAAACAGAAAACAGAGAGACAGTTTGTGACAGAAATGAGAGAAAGCCAGACAGAAAGAGAGAAAGCGAGAGAGAGAGATACATAGAGAGACAGCGACAGAGCTTCTATTAATGTAAAAGTAAACTTAAGCTCAGTGGACGGGAAGTTTACACCTTCCCACGATATGATGAGAGCAAGGACATGGGGATATTAAGAAGTTTCGGAAAAATAATCCTTTGAAGTTTTGAGCTTAAAGCAGGTACGTACAGGGATCGCAATCATGACCAACGCCATTCCACGTGGCCACTGCTAGCCACGGTGAAGCTTCAGAGGATAACGTCCTTCAGAAGGTGAATTCAGGACAACAGATCCATCAATTGATTGAGGGATGTCAACGCATTGAGAAACCTCAAATGGACCTTCGGGCATAGAGATGAACAGACATGTTGGAGCATGGACATACTGCGCTTATTATGGGCTGCTTGAATAATTTAATGTCGTTCTATCTTTCTTTCTGTCAATCTTTTTTTCTTTCCTTCACTATTTCTTTCTTTCCTTCATTATTCCAAGTATTCTCTCTATTTGTCTTCCTCCCTTCCTTTCTTTCTGTCTGTCTTTGCTGCTTTCTTTCTTGCCCCTTACGCTTTATCCTTCTTTTTTATTCTTTCTGTGTTGCTCTCTATTTTTCTTTAGCCCTTTTTCTCTCACTTACCTTCCTCCATCTTCCTACCTTCCTCCGTTCATTACTTCGTTCCATCCTCTCATTCTATATGTCTTTCTTGATTCTTTTATTTCACTCCTTCCTTCTTTTCTCCTTCATTCTTTCTTCCCTCTTTCTTTCTTTCTTTCTTTCGTTCTTCCAATCTCTCTTCCATTCTATATTTCTTTCTTTCTATCTTTCCTTCTATCAATCTTTGTTCTATTGTTCTCTCTATCTTTCTGCCTTTCTTTAATTTATTTCTATCTTTCTCTCTTCCCTTCTTTCTATCTATCTTTTGTATTTTCTATCATTCTTTCTTTCCGTCTTTCTTCCTTCCTTTGACTCTACTCTTCTTTCTATTTCTTTCTTTCTTCATTCTTTCTTTCATTCATTATTTTTCCTTTCTTTCATTATTTACTTCTTTCTCTCTTTCTTTCTTTCTCTCTTCCATCCTACCATCCTTCCTTCCTTTTCTTCGTTCCTTTCTTCAATATTTTATTTTTTCTTCCTATCGTTCTATCTTTTGTTCTCTCTTCCTATCTTCCTTCTTTCTTTCTTCGTTCATTATTTCCTTTCTTTTCTTACCTTATTTATTGCACTTTATTTCTTTCATTTTTTCTATCCTTCTTTCTTTCTACCAATCTCTTTCTTTCTTTCTATCATTCTTTTCCATTTTTCTTCCTTTCTATCTGTCTTTCTTTCTTTCTTACTCTCTCTTTCTTTTTTATTCATTTCCAAATTTCTCTTTTTTCTGCTTCCCGATATTCCATGTTCCACTTATTGCTGTGAAAAACGGTGTAGATATTAGAATATGTTCTTTCTTTCTTCCTTTCATTCTTTATTTCTTACTTCCATTATTTCTTTAATCTTTCATTCTTTCCTTCTTTCTTTCATTCTCTCACTTTCTTACTTTATTTCTACCTTCCTTTCTTTCTAAATTTCTTTCACACATTCCTTCTTTTCTTTCTTTCATAATTTTTTATCCCATTTTTTATTTCTATCTCCCTTTTTCTCTTGATTCATTACTTTAATGTTTTAGTTCTAGATTGATTTCCTTTGTTCCTTTTGTTTCTTTCCTTCTTTCTTTCACTCTTTCTTTTTCCTTCATTCTTCCCCGCTTTCTCTCCATTTGTCTTCCTTCCTTCCATTCTTTCTGTCTTTGCTGCTTTCTTTCTTTCTTTCTTATTTGCACTTTACTTTTTCCTTTATTTCTCATTCTTTCTGTTTTTATCTCTCTTTTTGATTTTTCCTTTTCCGCTGACTTATCTTCCTCCAACATCCTGCCTTCCTTCGTTCATTACTTCGTTCCTTCCTCTCTTTCTATACATCTTCCTTTCGTCCTTTCTTTCCTTCATTCGTTCTTTCTTTCCTCTCTGCCTTTCCTTCTTTTACTGATTTACAGCTTTCTTTATTTTGTGTGTTTCATGATGTCCCATGTTCCACTTATTGTTGCGAAATAAGCAATAGCATGATGTCCTTTAATCATTGTCTGTCTCTTTCATCCTTACTTCCTTCAATGCGTTGTTTATAACTTTCTTTTTCTTTCTTTTCTTTCTCTGCCTCACTTTTTTCTTCCTTTCCATTATTAGCTCTATATTCTTCTACTCTCGTTAGTCTATTTGATAATGGCTCATGCTGCCCTAATGTGATCTCCAAGTCATTGATGCCAGTTCAATGATTGGTGCGTCCTTAATGTTCATTATTAGGTATATTTCAGGCAATTGCATTAAAATCCCATTGTTCTTTCACGCTACTTCGGACAACATGTTACATTACTATTCCCTGAATTTGCTGTAAATGCTGAGTCAGAATGGCAGATCAGCACTTGCGTTATGACCTTTTCGGAATACAGCTGGTTATTTGGTTGGACAAATCAATCCTAACAGATGCATCACAAATGCATTGGTGAACTAATCTGGTTCAGCTATCTCAATTTCCAACACTCTAAGTTAATATCACTGTTTCTGAATAGTTACGTTAGAATTTGATGTTTGAGTTGCTGATTAATATTGTTCAGCACATTTAAAGTTTTTACTTCGAATAATGAATAGGCATTACCAAATTAATCCCGTGCCTAGTTGATACGGTTCCTCCTGTCTCCAGATAGGAACCCGTGCAACTCTGGTACCGTTCTTCATATTTCTCATTAGGATGCACACTGATTGATAAAGGAGTGTTTTGATAGGGAAATCACTCGATCATGGATTGTATCGCCTGAAACCTGCTGAACTCACACCATCTGAGGAAAAGAGCAAGATTTGTGCTATTTTTCTAGCATTCAGCTCATTTCTGATATCCCAGGATGTTGTATTATATTGTCATTCATATTATGCCAGCAACTGCAGTCAATGACTATTGTTACAAGCGTTACATCTATTGCGATTCACAATTAAATGAACTTCATTAACTGTAATTCTTTTCCTTTGTAATTTTAGTGACCCTGAATATCCATTTAGTGAGCATGGAGCTTAGCGTGACTGTACCTCGGCTCATCCAACAATTGACCATTGGTATTCCAGGAGCAGAAAATCCGACTGTGCCTCACGACTCATATCCAAAACAAGTACCGATTCAGTATTTAATATTAATGACCAGGAGCAGAAAAGTGGAAAATATACATTAGAAGCATTGGATGGGAAGTGTGGATTTGTGTCATTGCACAGAAGTGCTCAATACTTTGAACAAATGACATCGTCAATGTATTACCACAGAGAGTTGGTGTCGGTATCTCACTATTCAATTCCAAGGACATCATCAACTCAGACATTCCTCTTTATCCTATGTCGTTCTTTTCGCATATCCCGAGCACTAGACATTAAAATCAAATATAACACTCCAACATCTAACTGCACACACACTGTAATTCAAATTTGCAAACTTCCCAACTGTTCCTTCTCCGCACTAGACTGGGGCGGAGAAGGACTGGAGGGTAGGACTGGAGGGTAGCGAATGTAACACCACTTTTTAAAAAAGGAGGGAAAGAGAAAATGCGTAATTATAGACCAGTTAGCCTGACATCAGGAGTGGGGAAAATGTTGGAATCAATTATTAAGGATGAAATGACAGCGTATTTGACAGGATCGGTCCAAGTCAGCATGGATTTATGAAGGGGAAATCATGCTTGATGAATCTTCTGAAATATTTTGAGGATGTAACTAGCAGATTGGACAAGGGAGAACCAGTGAATGTGATGTTTTTGGACTTTCAAAAGACTTTTGACAAGGTTCCCCACAAGAGATTGGTGCGCAAAATCAAAGCACATGGTTTTGGGGCTAATGTACTGACGTGGATAGAGAACTGGTTGGCAGACAGTAAGCAGAGAGTCGTGATAAACGCGTCCTTTTCAGAATGGCAGGCAGTGACTAGTGGAGTGCCGCAGGGCTCAGTGATGGGACCCCAGCTCTTTACAATATACATTAATAATTTAGATGAAGGAATTGAGTGTAATATCTCCAAGTTTGCAGATGACACTAAACTGGCTGGCAGTGTGAGCCGTGAGGAGGTCGCTAAGAGGCTGCAGGATGACTTGGACAGGTTAGGTGATTGGGCAAATGCATGGCAAATGCAGTATAATGTGGATAAATGTGAGGTTATCCACTTTGGGGGAAAAAACACGAAGGCAGAATAGTATCTGAATGGCAGCAGATTAGGAAAAGGGGAGGTGCAACGAGACCTGGTGTCATGTTTCATCAGTCATTAAAAATTGGCATGCAGGTACAGCAGGTGTTGAAGAAGGCAAGTGGTATGTTGGCCTTCATAGCTAGGGGTCTTGAATATAGGAGCAGGGAGGTCTTACTGCAGTTGTACAGGGCCTTGGTGAGACCTCACCTGGAATATTATGTTCTCCTAATCTGAGGAAGGACATTCTTGCTATTGAGGGAGTGCAGCGAAGGTTCACCAGACTGATTCCAGGGATGGCTGGACTGACATATGAGGAGAGACTGGATCAACTGGTCCTTTATACACTGGTGTTTAGAAGGATGAGAGGGGATCTCCTAGAAATGTATAAGATTCTAACAGGACTGGACAGGTTAGATGCAGGAAGAATGTTCCCGATGTTGGGAAAATCCAGAACCAGGGGCCACAGTCTTAGGATAAGGGGTAGGCCATTTAGGACTGAGATGATGAGAAACCTCTTCACTCAGAGAGTTGTTAACCCGTGGAATTCCCTGCCGCAGAGAGTTGTTGATGCCAATTCATTGGATATATTCAAGAGGGCGTTAGATCTGGCCCTTATGGCTAAAGGGCTCAAGGGGCATGGAGAGAAAGCAGGAAAGGGGTACTGAGGGAATGATCAGCCATCATCTTATTGAATGGTTGTGCAGGCTTGAAGGTCCGAATGGCCTACACCTGCACCTATTTTTCTATGTTTTTATGTTTCTATGTTCCTATGACTCAGTTGCAAGCGGGGATCCCACTACTTGATTGGTTAGTTTTGTAACTATTCTAAACTCCAGTTTCTGTTTTTAACCTTTCTTTGTTTAGGAATATACGGTGCAAACTGTTGATCCCCTCCAGCCTGTTCCAACATTCAAATAGATAATGGCTGATCTATATCGTAACTCCATCTATCTGTCTTGTTTCAATGTCTCTTAATACCCTAGTCCATCATAAATCGAGCAGTATCAATTTGAAATATCAATTTGAGCCCCAGCCTCAACAGCATTTTGGTGGCGTGAATTCCAGATTTCCACCAATCTTCTTGTAGAGAAGTGATTTCTGACATCACACTTGCATAGTTCTAACTTCAAGGTTATTCTCATTTCTTCTGGATTCCACCAGAAAACATAACAGATTATTGATACATATGCGATCAAATAATTTCATCATCTTAAAAACCTCTATAGATTTCCATTAATATGATATACACCAGGGAATACAATCCTAGTCAGTGCAAATAGATCTCGTTGATTCGCTTCTTTGACGATTCATTGCTGGTCAACCTGAGTACAACCCCCCTCTGCCAGATGCTCTATCACAGGTAAAATAATAAGATTCCATCGCTGGATGCAAATTTTTGGAGCGTTTCTGGTTTTGTGAAGAACGTTAATGTCCCTGTTATATTAACAAATCTGGTATGACACTGAAATCGCACAAAACTACTGCTATGTTCCCATGTCTGGTGAATAATATCTGTAATATTTTCTTGCTCGCAGTTAACGTGCTGCCGATTGTGATCCTGTCTCGGGAAAAGTGCAGTCTCTCCAAATGCGTCACTCGCTACCTGGTGGTCATGGCAGCGGCGGATCCACTGGTCGTTATCGTCGATTTGATACTGAGGCAGAATTCTATAGTTTGTCTGGAACAATTTTTGTTTTTGAGGGACCTTAGCAACTATAATATCCACGCCATCCTGCTTTGTGTTGCCCCAGACTGTTCTGTCTGGTTCAACATCACGTTCACCTTTGAGTGATTTGTAGCCATTTGTTTCCTGAAGCTGAAATCGGAATATTGCACCGAGGAAACGGCAGCTGTGGTTCTAGGAACAGTAACTGTGCTGAGCTGTATATTCGTGGGATAATGGGATTCTATCTCCATGAGGAATGCACAGTCGCTCCTACCAATACTGTGATGGTCAGATGCAAGAGGTACATTGGTGAGGTGGGGGTCAAGTCGTTTTCCCCCCTCGTGTTGGTTCCCTCTCCAGTTGCCGCAGGACCATTCTGGGAGCCATATCCTCCAGGACGCGGTCAGCTCTGTCCGTACTCTGCTACCGAGCGATTCTAAGCTAGGTTAGTGTTGTAAATGAGAATTAGGAAAGTTGAACTTCCTAATACTTTACCAAGTTAATACTTTAAACTAGATATTGTAATTAGATTGGAAATGACCCTGTGATATAACCTACTCCGTTATTTCACTGAAAACACAACAAACGAATGTCTGTGCCTCCTATCTGTTGTACAATTTCCCTATTTTTCTCCTGATACAGTTAACGCAGTGACAATTGCGATCCTGTCTTAGGGGAAGTGCGGTCTCTCCACATGTGTCACTCATTACCTGGTGGCCATGGCAGCTGCAGATCTCCTGGTCATTATCTTCGATCTGATTCTGAGGCAGATTCCTGTTGTTTACCGGGAAGAATTTTATTTTGTGCGGTACCTTAGAGTGTGTAATATCCATGCCGTCCTGCTTTATGCCATCACAGACTGTTTTGGAAGTGGGTAATGGCAGTTGCTGTATCATCTCCACCTTGTGAGAGTCGGGGGATGATTCTTCTGGAGAAATGGCCACTCCTAGGAAGCTGACCCGTTCTTTTACTAATTGAGCCTCATGGGGATTCACCTTTAGTTCCGCCTGAGCCAACAATGTCAAAATTTTGTGCAAAAGAGATAGATATTCCTCCATGCTGTCAGTTGCCAGCAGTTGGTCATCTATGTACTGCAGCAAGCAGGTAGGGCGGGAAAAGTATTTTAAAATTGCAGCAGTCTTTTTGTGGAATATCGTGGGGCTTTGTGGAATCCCTGTCCAGGTGTAGCTCTGGTCATATATGTAAACGCGAACTTGTACTGGTCTTCCCCTTTAGCAGGGATGCTCAAGAATACATTGGCGATGTCAAGGGTCAGAAGTATTTGGAACCAAGAAGAATTTGAGCTAATATGGTAGGAGTTTCTCTTACTACCGGTGAACAGGCTGGTGTTACAGAGTTTAACTTTCTGTAATCAACATTCAGTCACCAGCTGCTATCAGGCTTTTTAACTGGCCATGCAGGTGAATTGGTCGTGAAAGTACCTGTCCTAAGAACACCCAGCACGACTCGGGATTTTATGGTGTCTCGGATGTAAGGGTGACTGTCCCTTGGGATGGGGTACTGTTTAGTGAATGAGTGGCGGGGGTCCCTCAATAGATTCCTTGCCTCCCATTTTTCCACAGTCATGCTTGCATGTGGCAAACACCGCTAGGTGTTCCTAAATTAGTTTTGCCACAGCTTCATTTTTGCTCCCAGAGGGTCATACTCAGATGGCTTTTTAATAGCAAAAACCGAGTGAGCATCTGAAGTTTCTATCCCTCTCGCATTATCTCTTAATCCCATCCAAACACAGTCCCGATTGTAATCTATCACCACGCCATACTGATCCAACACATCAGTCCCTACAATTCCCTTTCCGTCGGGGGTGGTAATCAGCATCGGTGCTGGGACCTTACAGGTGAGGCCTCCCAACTGAAGTTCAGTGGCCTTCCATTTATACTTGGTGTTTTACCACCATTAAAGCCTTAAAGGATCATACAACACTTGCCCACCACTGCATAGCATTCAGAGTATGGGGTGTGGATTATGGTAATGGCTGAGCCAATATTGAAAAGTATAATCTGCTGCTGGCCCCCTTGTAAGACAACAAGGACTACTGGTCTCCCACTACTATCACGTCGGAACCCCACTTCCGACCAATTTTTTGCGGCCGGACCTCATCATTGGGTGGATCCTTGAAGAGTTCTCTTTAATGAGTGTGCATCGGCATCCTCCCTCCCCCGCCCCCGTGGCAGTTTGTGTTTGTATGAGGGTTATCAACTGATACAGTGGTTGATCCATCCCAGAGCGCTTGGATTCGGTATCTATGCCTTGCACCATGGTCCGGTTCCTGTCTGGGTCTGCTGCAGTCTTTTGCTAGGTGGTCTACCTTTTTACAATTAAAACACTGCCCCTTAAAGATCCCTGCACCATTGACACTGGTTAATTGGCGGTGAGTGGTGACTTCACCTTTAACTGGTCGTTTACCACTTCCTAGGCTATTTGAGTGCTGGTCTCTATATCTGTCCACTGATTGGTGGACCTCATGCTTCTGTCCAGGTTCGAGTGGAGTTGGGTCAGGAACATCGATTTAAATTGTTCCTGATTCTTTCCTACTGTAGCATTTGCGGGTGATTGGTTCTGGGTACGTTTATAGATATCGTACATGTGATTACTGAAAGCTCTAGGGGTCTCTTCTGGGTGCTGTTTTAGTCTGATAAAGCAGAGCAACTAAGTTTACATTTTGAATCGTTAAATGGTTTAGGATCTCAGTCATGACTTCATCGGCTGCTGTGCCAGGCTTCAGGACTGCGTCTGGCAGATTATCTTTTAGGGAAATGGATTAGGCCAAGAGAAGGACTTGTGTTAAGTCTCTCTCTTCTAACTCGGGCTGAATTCTGCTGAAATTTGCCCAGCTCTTGTTCACCCCTAATGGGTTGTCCCCATCATTAATGGGCCCCAACTCGTGCCTACCCGCCATAGCGTCAGCAGCAGATATGGGCTGTGAGTCGTATGGTTACCATGGACAATACGTGGTGAATAAGAGGTTACTAATCCTATGGTTGGTGCATGTGTCTCGAAGGTATCCCATCCTTCACCACCATCCTGGGGATTATACTGACTGCCTTTCTCTTCCCAATATGTCTCCCCTTGTCCCCTTCTGTTGTCTCTGTTATCTCTCCCCGTGTTACTGCAGATACCAGGGCCTGCTGCTCCCCAACCTAACATTGTAGCCCTGATGTTTCTAATTGGCAGCAGGTGTGGTCTGCCTCCCCATGTGGCTTCTTAATTACTTCCCGTATTGACCCCTAGCATGTTCTACCTCTTGCCGGAGCCCCAATTTTTCCAATTTATATTTTTTGTATCTCTAATTTGTTTTCATTCGCTTCAGCGTCGGCTGCTGTGGCATTTAAATTTGAAAGTCTTTATGCTGTAGTAATGAAGCTGCCTGTTCAGCCCCTCTTTCTAATTGCCTAATACTGTGGTTTAATCAATCAATTCCTTGCCTCAAATGTTGTATTTCTCCCTCCTTTAATTGCCTAAGTTGAAGGATTTCTTCTTTTTGCTCTTTTATATTTTGAATCTCTTTTTCGTTTAGTGGAACCTCTTTTACCTGCGATTCTTTTAAATCTTGTAACTTTTTTGTGCTTTGGTATTTTAAATATTGTATCTCTTTCCTTAAATTTTGATGCTCTTTTGCATCTTGCCTCATTCATTTCTCATCTCTCCGAGTGCAGTCATGTGCGCAAATGCCAAGAGACGATTTACGCATTTTAGCCTTAGCTCTCCTTGATTTATTTTTTCCTGGATAAATGCCATGAGCTCCCCAAAGGACGCATGTTGGCCCTTAGAGATGTGCGCTCCCTATGCCTTTAACCTTTGTATGTCCTTCATAGATACCGTATCGTATACTTTTTCCTCATTGACTGCCTGTATGTATATCTTTTGATGGCTTTCTGTACATGACTGATCCCTTCATCCTGTGTCTTTTGAATGTAACTACTGTTGCGTTCCCACTTAAATAGTTTCAACTATTGCGAAGACTGCTCCGTAAGATACAACTTCTCCTGATCCATTTAAAAGTTTATAGGTTACACTTCGCAATACAGATTAGAATCGCAACACCCGAGACTTCCAATTGTTGAAAAGAATGATCAAAAGCTGTCTCGCCAGATCCCGGACGAGCCCCCAATTTTGTAAGATTTCTAAATTTCTGCCATTAAATTGACAGCAAAACTGATTATTTTAAAACAATGTGGAATAGTTTATTAAACATACACACATGCATATCAACAGAGAAACAACAGTCCTCAGCTATCCTACGGACCCACTTAGTAACAACAGATACAATGATGTTACAATAAAAAAGGTATAAAAAGGAGTACTTTACGTCCCTCTGGCAAAGCACATGGCCTGCTCCTTTTTCTGTAGAGGAAGGTTTCTGCTTTGCCATGTGCTAAAGAGATGAGAGAGAGCCATCTTTGGCTTGAGTTTTTATAACTCTTCAGGCCATAGTTTCTTAAAAAGCCTCAGGATTGGATCTTGGTTCCAGGGCCGTTCATGATTGGCATCTCCTCAGACATGTGTCTGTCTGGAGGGCCGGTGTCATTCCGTGATTTGGTTAAAGGCTTTCGAATGAATATCTTGTCTAGTTTGCTGAGTTTCAAAGCTGACATGAACTTGGGCTCTGCCCAGCCACGAGACATGACCTTGGGGAGTTATCCATTTTGTTTCTTCAAACTTGTCTTTACATATAGTCGACACTTTTAACGTTTATATACATAACGTTTATCATTACTAAACACTTTTATTCTTACACCCTTTAAGCGAAGGAGAGGGGCCATGAAGTGCATCAGCCCTATGTGGAGCATCACCATAGCACTTGCCTCACTGTCCCAGTATCGCCCCAGGAACCACCTCCAAAAGAAGTGGAGCAAATGAGATTGTGCTGCACTTTCTTTGAAGGCCGGCAAGCCCAGTTCAGTGGCGGTGCTGGACTTCTGTGCCAGGGGAAGGAAGTCCCGGCCTTAGCTGGTTACTGCCCCTGAAGGGCAATTTACACCCCAAACATTCCCTGCACATTAGCACAGCGACACAAACATTGCACAGCCGACCCTCCAGTAGCCACAGGCCAGCCCTCTCCTGTTATGGAGAACCTGATTTTTGAGCAGCGGTTAAAGCTATTGGTCTCAACATTAACAGGACTCAGATAACATCGTGTTCCCATTCCACTGTCATAATAACCTCCAGGCGTATGTGTGTGTGTGTGCGTGGCGGGGAGTGGGGGGTGGGGGGAACAGGGACAAATCACTAGCTCATCTGGGAGATAAAAAGGCTGACTCATTCAGAAATTGGGCCTCCCTTTGTAAAATCAATGGAACAGGTGCTGTGTGGATTTATCGTGTGGTTCCGGTGAATGGAGCTATCTTTATGCAATCAGCATTGGTTCTGGAATATAAGCAGCATAAGTGGCATTTATTTCACTTTATTCATTCTGTTATTGGTTCTTTTTAGCTCTTGACCCTGATCTAAGGGCAAAGGCAAATGTCTCGCACTCCACCTCCCTGTCTCCGTTCTTCCTTGATTCCCCCTCCCAACCACGAATGCTCGCAGCTTTTAAGGCAATTATTTTTCTCCTGCTCCTCGTGAAAGGGATCTGTTGTAATGAAATGTTCCTGATCCAGTCACCGTCTGAGACTTGTTACTGAGAGGAATATCTCCCTCCTTTGCGTGGGGCACTGTTCAGCCTTGTGATGAGAGTCTGTGAGACGCAAACCCCAGCCCAACGAGTGCAAAGTCTCAGTCACTCTCTGTCTCCCTTCTTGTAGCTTTCTCTCTCACATTGCTTCAAAGCTCCCGTGGACTTGAAGCAACCTTTTATTAAAAGTCCTCCGAATTACAAAATGGTGTCCACACCGCTTGGTTAATGTCAGGTGAGTGCAGCTTTTTTTGAGTGTCTTTTTGGGCGTGCAATCATTTGTGGGGTATATGGGCGAAATGCAGAAAGGAACGCTGGGTCGACATTCTGGGCGGAATTTGGGCGTTAGTTTCCATTATGAACATTCTGGGTGGTGCACGACTTATGATGTCAAAATTTAAAAACAATCTGGGCTGGCGTTTCAGCTAATTCTTGGCGTTAACTGTATGCTGAAAGTTATGATGGCCATAAATTGGTGATAATTGGGCGTTAATTTGCATTTGTAATCAAATATGGGCATGAAACTCAATAGCAGTTAAATGAGCGGTAATTGGATGGTAGCTCGGCGATCTTTCTGTTTATCTCTTTGTATCTCTACCTCTCTCCATATTTTCCTATCTTGATCACCATCTCTGTTGTGTATTTCCTTCAATTCTTTATTTCCCTTGGGTTCTGTCATAGTAACACTCCGGACCTGTGTGTGTGTGACAGGGACAGGAGAAGAAAGCAGCACATCCGGGAGGAGGAAAGGCAGACCCAGCGAGTGCTAGAATAAGAAGGGAACATTTCCAATTCGGAAATGTAGGAAGTATGCGACAATGCCAGACTTGTTTTAGACACTGAATCTGTGTTTTGTTTTAGCTGGTGTATCTGTTGTATTTTTCACATACTTTCTGATGTTTCTTTAAGCTTCTTGTTATTCTCGCTCCATCTCTATCCCTCCCATCCTCTCTCTGTCACTCCCTGCTAATCTCTACATCTCTCTCTGTGTTACTCCCTCCATCGCTATCTCTGCCTGTCTCCGTTACTTGCTCTCCATCTCTATATTGCCATACGTGTAATTCAGGCCCTTCCCCATTTCACCCTTCACTCTTTGTTACTATCACACCATCTCTCTCTTTCTCTCTCAGTCACTCTCTTTACCTATTATATCTCCATCTCTAACCCGCTCTCTGCGACTCTCTCTCCATTTCTATATTTGCATCTTTCTGTGAATCATCCATCTATATAGCTCTCTGCCTTTCTATTTCTTCCTCATAGGTTTCTTACTATCTCAACATAGATTTTCGTCCTTCTCTCTATTACTCTCCATTTCAATTCACTTTCATTGTTATTTTCCATCTCTTTCTTCTCACTATTATTTACTTCTCAATTCCTATCTCTATTCTTATTTATTTCTCTGTTGCTCACATTCTAGCTCTCCATCTATCAGTCTCTTTGCTTATCTCGAACTTTACCTCTGTTTCCCTCTGCCTCTATCTCTCTGGCCCTTTATTACTCCTTGAGAGTTGCTCTCTGTGTGGGGGAGAGGGGAAGAGGCGGATCTGCCTATGGCTCTGGGTGAGGGAGAGGGGGCGTTGTGCCAGGGAGAGGGGGCGTTGTGTGGGGGAGAGGGGGAGCTGTGTGGGGAGAGGGGGAGTTGCGGATCTGTGTATGGGATAGCGGCATGTACAATGGGTGGTCCAGGTCAAGGAGAAACGGACGGGGCCTTGTGGCAGGAGAGCTGGGTCCTGGTGTGGGAGTGGGGCAAGTACGAGTGGAGGAAATAAGACGAGGAATGGGAGGGGTGGAGATGGGAGATGGTACTAAAAGGGGAGAATGGAGCTTATGTGAGGGAAGGGAGTTGGGCGGGTCCATATGGGGAACGTTGTGCCTATTTTCCTCTCGCTCGTCCCCGTGCCTCTCTTAGTCCTTTTCTCCCGAACCATTCCTCCCACCTTTTCTTTTACATCTATATTTCTCTCTCTCTCTCTCTCACTCTCTATCCGAGTTTCTGCTTCTCTCTATGTCCCTGTATCTCTATCACACACACACTCCCTTTCCCTATCTGTGTCTTTCTGTCTGCCTCTTCTCTCTCTTTCTCTGCCCCAATCTCTCTCTCTATCCTTATCACTCTTTAAATGTCGCTTTCTCTATTTCCATGCCTCTGACATGTGACTCCCTCTTCACTTGTCTCTTCCTCTCTCATATTCAGATCTATCTAACTCTCCGTCTCTTTTGTGTTCTCTCTCTTTGTCCCAGTCTTTTTTCTGTCTATCGCTTCCCCAGTTTATTTTGCTATCTCTCTCCATCTCTCAATTTGTCTCTCTCACTCCCTCTCTCTCAATCTCTCTGTGTCCCCATCTCTCTCGCTCTTCCTTTCTTGTTCTCCCTTTCTTTCGGTCACTTTCTCTCTATGCGTGTCTCTCACTCATTCTTATTATCTCAATGGTCACATTTATCTTTCTCGCTCTGGCACTCTCACTCTCTCTGTTTCTTTCTCTCTCTCTGTCCTCTGCCACAACCTCTCTTGCTCTGTACCTCGCTCTTAATATCCATGTTTTTCTCTCTCTCTATTCCTGTCTCTCAGTCTTTCAATCTCTCTCTTTCTGTCAATGGCAACTGCGGATGGGCATAAATGTATTCCCCATTCCCATTGTGTTACTTAAATTGAATTTAATGAGTTCCTCCAGTTGATTTATTAATAGTTTCCATTTTAGTAATAGTATTCCCTCTTCTGTGAAACCAGATGCAAACTATGTGTTTATTGATTCTGCCATTATTCTGTTTTTTTTCGAGGAGTGTATGTGTCTGTCCTCAATGGGTCCATATCTCCCTTCGCCACTCTGTTACTCTTAATACAGATTTAAATTTTTGTACTGTTTGCCTTTATATTCATTGGAAGATTACTTTTTGTGATTCCTTTTTGCAGCTCTTAATATTTTATTTGTGTTCCTTTGTTGCTCTCTGTATTTCTGCCAGGCCGCTGAAGTACCACTTTTATGTCCTTTTAGGATGATAGGAACAGGAGTAAGACATTCAGCATCGCGAGCATTTTGAAACTTTAACTTAAATTATGGCTGATCTGTATCCTAACCCCACCTAGCCGCCGTGGTTCCACATCGCTTAAATACTCTTACAGAAGAAAGGATATCAATCTCAGTTTTGATATTTCTAATTGCGCTGTGTTAACCTTTTAGGGTTGAGAGTGCCACATCGCCACTACCCTCTCGTTAGATTCAATTTTCCTCCCTCAGCGATCAAAAATAAAAATGAATACCCAAAATCATCATTTGTATTTTATTTTTGTGCAATTGAGTTTTTCAAGAGGAAACAAACAGCAATAGAACCAATTCTGAACAATTCAAATTTGAGCCACATTCTAAGTTACTTGGGGAAATATTTTGGCCCATTGAACGAAATTGCAAAGCCCTTGACCATACACTGTAGTTACAGAATGTCCTTCAATCTAGCGCTGGGCAGGCACATTTCCACCTGATCACTCTTCTCGAGCTCTGTTAAAAGTTTGAACTTTGTAGATGGAAACCTGGAAATAACATGTATTGTTTTGTCAAATCTGTAAAGAGAGAGAGAACAGGGGCGAAATACAATATGTACACAAAATAATACGGTGACAATTATAGCATGTTTCAACTTTTAAAATATCGTGTTTTCGATGAGCTCTAGCCAGGGAAACAATTGCTGATGGCTAATCAGTAAATTCGTGTTAAAAAGTGACAGATTCCTTTGTGAGTGACAATGCCTCTGATGCTGCTCATTAAAGGAGAGATTGTGCTCACACATCCAACATTTGAGAGGGACTAATATGGATTTCTCACTGCCCATTCATAAGGACCTTCATCAATTTTGATGCATCACCCATCTACCTGAGAAGAAACATGTATGAGCCATAGAACATGTGCATTGCCCTATGTCATTGCAAACCATTGACGAGCTAGCTGAGCGGGCAGTGAAATAAATCCGGAGCATCACGCCTGTTGCCCGTGAACAACAATGGATTTTCTGTGCATTGCGCTTGTATGTTTCTTCCACAAAACAATATGTTTAAGGTGCACCACCAGTAGGGTGTCGCGTGTGAAATTGTGCGACTATTGCAATATCTCCAATAGTCAAATATTGTATAGGCCGTTAGTATACAGTGTTATTTTGCTCAAACATCGTTCCACCTCCCCTCAACACTAGCTTCAATGTTCCCACATTTAACCTTGTGTTTCTCTCTAAAATCCTTAATCAATATGTAGCAACCAGTCTCACAACTATCCAATGATATCACTTCAGTCTGGTTCCCGCCGTGAGGGCTGCACCCAGGCCTATGGTGTCAACGTCATCAACAATATGGTCTTTAACCGTGACCTCTAGTTCTCATTGACCACTCTGTGAGATTCTACCTGAAGGCTCACTCCATCATTCTCCAATACCCTTGGTCTATGAACAAATGCAATCACCACATATTCAACTTGAGATTCTTCCCCATTCTGCACGGGCACCATCAGGACTCCTGATTTTTCCCCATTGACACTTTGCCCCTGTTCAGCATCACGCATTGATATGGGACTAGTGACAAGATGGAGGCTCAAATCAGCCAGATCCACAGTGGCTCACTGTTTATGGTGAGCAAGATAGAGAGACAGCATCAGGGTGAGATAGATTGAGATATGTCTGACGAAATTATAAAATAACATAAGAACATGGAACATAAGACATAGTAGCTGGAGAAGGCCACTTGGCCCTTTGTGCCTGCTCCTGTGATGCAGAAAAACTAGCAGAGGGAGATAGAGAGCAGAGTTATTGAGTACAGTGATGCAGTGAGAGACACCAGCAGAAGGAGATAGAAAGCAGAATTACCGAGTACAGTGATGCAGAGAGAGACACCAGCAGAGGGAGATAGAGAGCAGAGTCACTGAGTACAGTGAGGCAGAGAAACCAGCAGAGGGAAATAGAGAGTAGAGTGATGCAGAGCGAGACATCAGTAGAGGGAGATAGAGAGTAGAGTTACTGAGTACAGTGAAACAGAGAGTGACACCAGCAGAGGGAGAGAGTGTGGAGTTACTGAGTACAGTGATGCAGAGAAACCAGCAGAGGGAAATTAAAAAAAGGTGTGACGGAGAACATTCTGTGCTATTTTATCTTTTGGCATTCTCGGGCCCAGTATTTAATGGTGGCTTATCGAATATCGCTTTTGTGTAAAGATAAAATGATCCCCACTGACGTAAGTGAAAAACAAAATTGGGAAAAGTGTAACACGGGATCCGGTGTCACTGTCGCTTGGATTGAATACCGGCCAAGTTTATCTTCTCCGGCACTGCTTTAGATTTTAGGCTTGATGCCCGTGTGTAAAACTGGTGTTGTTGATCCGCCACCCTTATTGAACTTGTCCAATTATGACTCTCATTGATTAAAAACAAAATAGAACTTCTGCCATTTTGATAATGGGTAGTGGATGCACAATACCAGTGTTATGTGTGACCAATAAGTTATTATCTATCCCGAAGAATGAAAATACATGAATTTTCATGATGCCTGTGTTCTTCAATTGCTCATTCCCTTTCGCAAATGTCCATGATCATTGTGATATGAAGTAGAAATGCGATGTTGGGGAAGTCAGTCCTGCCACTTGCATAATTCAACTGATTTATGAAATAGTGTAAAGGGATATTTGAGCACATTGATCATCTCCTCCCTGAACTTACTCTGGGTCACTGTGTAAATGGCCGTGTTTGTGCAGGAACTCAGGAGCTGAAGCATAATTCCCGCGTGTTCAAACTTTTGAAAAGGGCTAAACAACAACCTGTGACGAAAAGCGCTTGTAATTCGATATAAGAAGAAATATACAACGGTTGACATCCAGAGCAGAATGAAACTGCCGGATAGAGCAAATAGTAAAACAATGGACCTTCTGCGGTTCCTCATCTCGGGGTCCTGGTCTTTCTTACCATTGCTGCCATCCCGGAGGCTCCTTCGGGCCCGACTGGCCACTAAAATGAGTCTGACGGTGAGAGCGTTCAAAAGTAAAATCACACAGAAGGGAAGCAATGGGGTTAACAGCTGTTCAAACCAAGAAAAAGCTCTCCATGTGGGTGCAATATAAAACTGTACTTTTGCACGGCAACCCCGCGGTATGTTATTAGCTGTAATATAAGGAGTATACACGAAAGGCCAGGGAATGTTCTTTAAACAGAACAGCGCACTAACGGTCACTATAACCACAGCCGCGGTTCTCTCGGTGCAATATTTGGTTTTCAGCTTCTGACAACAAATGGCTACAAACCGATCAAAGGTAAAAGCGACCGTTAACCAAACAGAACTGTCTATGGCAGTCCGAGCCAGGAAGTGAATGAATCTGCACACGGGAGTGTAGTACAGGAAAGTGTTCCACCAATACAGGTCAGTGATCCAACATAATATCACATCACAGACAATCACCATCAGATCCGCTGTCGCCATGGCCACCAGGTAGCGAGTGATGCATTTGGAGAGGCCGCACTTTCCCCGGTTCAGGATCACAATCGCCACCAAGTTCACTGTGTGTACAGGAACAAAAACAATCACATCTTTAAACGGAGTCAAGAGTGCAGCATCAACTGGCTTCATGTAGATGCGATATTGAATAATTCTCCTCGCCCTGTGCTCCCCTCTCCTTTGGATTGTGACACGATATCAGAGGTCAAAGATGCTTCGTCCGTCACAAGATTCTTTATCTGTGAGATTTCACGTTGAGTTTCCACAGGCACTTCGAATCTAGGGTGCTCCATAAAATAAGCCAACGCTGAGGATATGATAAACCAGGAGAAATCGCAGCACCAAGAACAAATGGTAGGAGGGGGAGGATAATAGGCACAAGGAGAGAAGAGAACAAATGATAAAATGAAACACGACAGAAGAAAACACCAAGAAGTAAAGGGACAGGAGAGAAGACAACAACAATGATAAAAAGAGCAGGATTGTAGAGAGCACCAAATATGGAAGGAACAGGAGAGGCCACACCAAGGATTACAGGAGCAGGATGAAAGATAACATCAAGGATAAAACGAACAGCAGGGACAATGACACCAAGAATAAGTGGAGGAGGAGAGAAGAGAACATCAAGGTTAAAAGAGAGTAGGCAGAGCCGACAAGTTCAACTTGCATGTAGTGAGTAGAAAGCAGCAAATTGTGGTTAAAATTAAACAGTAAAAAAGTTGGCTCCCGTTACCATTTAGTTTTACCAATCAGCCAAGTTTCCTAACTGAGTGAATGACAAAGGCTTGAAGAACTATCTACTATATTTACCAGGCACAGTGTGTAAATCACAACACAATATGTTAAATGGCGCGGCAGACACATTACCTTCTAAAAGTCACTTACCAGGTACTCCAATTGCCGCGAGAATGGGGTAATATATGACCCGGACCCAATAAAGCGATGAAGAATGCATCTTCTGTGTGAAGAGGATACCTACTGGTGTTGGAGGTGATCACTCCGACTGTAGTAATGAAAAATCAACGGAAAATATTGGTTCATTTATAAATATGGACTCCCGAATGATGCTTCTAGATTGCACAACTAGAGTTATTAGTTACAGTTTGCTGAACAAACAAGGCACCACCTGGCTTTCCAATTTCAAAGTCATAAGACAATGAGCCATTTCTTAAAAAACAGATGGTGGTTACCGTTGGGAACAGGAGCTAAAAGATCTAAATAGAACATAAGATATTATTGTAATTTGCATCATAAGAAAGTCAGCAAACTTCCAATCTTAGCCGATTAATGTGACTTGTTTTTTTAATTGAAATCTGGTAATCAGTCTTCCATTCTATCTCCTTACCACTCATACCTCCTCTCTCAAAGTTCCCTTTTCACAGTCTCTCCCATTTTACTCTCACGTCCTCTCCACTATCTCATTGTCACTAATACAGTTTTGCAATCGCACTCAATTCCGATATTTCACATTTCTCTGTAGCTCTCTTGCTCTCCCATTACTCCTCTCTTCGCCTGTCTCTCTGTGTCTTCCTCTCCCTCACAATTTCTTTCCATTTCATTCCATCTGCGAACTCAGGGGTGAGCAGTTATTTGGGCTGGAGGGCCACCAAACATGTTTTGGTGAACTGCTGTGGGCCACCCATCAGTATTCCCCTAAGGCATGTGGCTGCCTTGCCCTGCAACAATCGTATGGCCCCACGCAGCCCACTCTCCAGCTGCTGCTGCTGCAAGGGATGCTGCGCGTTTGCGGCTGCATAGTGCCCGGCCCCACAGCAAATTTAAAGGGACCCCGTGTGGAAGAATTTAGAAGGAACATTACTTACACAGAAACATTGCATGAACATAAATTCAGACAGTAGTCAGCTGCTATCTTACATATAGTGAATATTAAATATTGACTATTGTGTACAGTTGTGGTCTCCTAATCTGAGGAAGGACATTTTTGCTATTGAGGGAGTGCAGCGAAGCTTCCCAGACTGATTCCCGGGAAGGCAGGACTGGCATATGAAGAAAGGTTCGATCGACTAGGCTTATATTCACTGTAATTTAGAAGATTGAGAGGGGATCTCATAGAAACATATAAAATTCTGACGGGATTGGACAGGTTAGATGCAGGCAGAATGTTCCCGATGTTGGGGAAGTCCAGAACCAGGGGTCACAGTCGAAGGGTAAGGGGTAAGCCATTTAGGACCAAGATGAGGAGAAACTTCTTCACTCAGAGAATTGTGAATCTGCGGAATTCTCTACCACAGAAAGTTATTGAGGCCAGTTCGTTTGATATATTCAAAAGGGAGTTAGATGTGGCCCTTATGGCTGAAGGGATCAAGGGGTATGGAGAGAAAGCAGGAGTGGGGTAGTGAAGTTGCATGATCAGCCATGATCATCTTGAATGTTTGTGCAGGCTCGAAGTGCCGAATGGCCTACTCCTGCACCTATTTTCTATGTTTCTATGTTTCTATGTATTGGATACTGCTTAGAAATGAATCAAAGATAAATTATGAAAACAAGGTGTGAAATAGAACGGTAGACACTTTAGATCCTGTGACAGCATCATTGACCCACCTCAGTCCTCCTTGTGCCCCTTTGCAAAGATTACTACTGCAGGCCGAATTGGTGGCAGATGAAAACTTCCCTGCCGTTGTACCCTGGATACCGGGAGAGGAAAGATGCATTGCCGGTCACTTTCTTCGGAAAAAGACTTGTGGAGATGAGCAGCCATGACTCTGCACTAGAATGGATATGGCATATTCCAGTACGCAATGCATTCTGGGTACGGAGGTGCGCCATTGGGGCCCAGAATCAAGGAACGGATCCTTTTTAGATAGGGCCAGGGAAAATCACTTCAGCGGGTTATTAATTTGAATGAAATATTACTGGCTGCAGTTCGGGTATGTCTTTGACCCATGGAAAGTGAAAGTGGATAGTTAAATGTACAGCTCGAGCTCCGGCTCACGTTCTATTTCTGTTCCATCCAGTGGGCGCGATAGAATGACCGGGTGGGCCGGATGTGGCCCCTGGACCGTATTTTGTCCACCACTGTGCTAATTCCACCTTTCCCTTCATTGGGAGAGGGAGGTGTGATTCGCCCTCTCACAGGCTGCAGATATGTCATGCCGGATGAAGAGGGATAATGCCCCGAAGTCATAATCATAGAGCGTATTATTTGTGTCTTTGATTCGCGACTATGGCAGTGGTAGAAATATGGGATTTCTGGACAGAATGGCTACAACACTTTTAATTCAACACATTTGAAGCGGACATGGAGTTTGCCAGGACATGCTGCTACAGAGGAAGGGGTTAATGATGGCTGTCTGACAATAAAGGGTCAGTACCTGAACAGACGGAATAGTTACTATGTCAAATCTCCAGTGGGTGACGGGGAATTTTAGATTCTCAGCAGTTCTGTCTGAATGGGGTCAAGGAGAAAAATGTGTGTTCCTTGGACAAGATAAACTTGGAGAGGACGTCAAACGAGATAGGAGAGAAATTGCAGTAGGACGTGGATTTAAAGTTATAACAGGAGCGAGTCATCGGCAAATATGCTTTAATGGGGACAGGAGAAGATGGGAGAACTTCAGAGGAAACTAAATTGGCGGCGGCAATGGTACTGAGCAAGCAGTCCATGAGCTTCTGGTTCTTGTTGTGATCAGTGATGGTCGAGGGGGTAGAGGAGAGAGGTTTGCCGAGAAGGTTGGCAGTGCACAATGTACGCTGGTGGCGCGGTTGCAACGCAAACCTAATGCTATGGAAATGGACGATTTTGGCAAAGTCGAATAAGGCCAAAAAGGAATCATGTGTTCCAGTCAGATCTATTGATGTGCGGCTAAACCTGTTGCCCACCAGACATTCCCCAGTTGACTTCAGGGAGTGCAGATTGGGGCCTTACCAGGGTGAACGACCCGGATAGGAGAGCGAGCAAGCTTTACTCGGGACAAAGGCGACAGAGATGGAGGTGTGGGAATGGCTGTACTTTCCAATCAAGTTCAATGCAATATGAAACAAGGGTAAGGAACGGATCGGTTTGTCTGTTCCAGCAGGGATTCATACAGTCATACGTTGAAAATATGTGGATCAACTTACTTGACATCCCCAGTTGCAGTGAAAAAGTCCGAAAATTCTCCAGCCGTTTGTGTTTGGTTTTGAAAGGCGTAACTCAATTAAACGGGCAAGGCAGCAGGACAGAGTGAGGTCGAAAGAGAGAGACAATTCGTAAGAGAGAATGAAAGATAGACCGGTTGAGAAAAATGAACAGAGACAAGAAAACAAAGAGAAAGATACAGAGAGAAATAAATAGAGCGAGAGACAGAGAGACTGAAATAGAAAAACTAAGGCAGTATGTTAAATCTAGAGACAGAACACGGAAAAAAGACAAAAAGGGGTAGAACAAATTCTCTGAATTTAAAAGACTATTTTTCCGATGGAAGTCGATCAATAGCAGATATTAAACGTGCAGCCGACAACATTACAGAGAACAGAAGCAAAATACTGGGTATGCTGCAAAGCTGAAATAAAGACAGAAAATGCTGCAAACACTCAGCAGGCTTAAGCTTCTGTGGAGAGAAAAATAGAGATAATGTTTCAGAGCGATGACCGTTCATCGGAACATGAGTAAGATAGAGATTTAAAAGGTTAATAGCAAGTGCAGATACAAGTAGAAGGCGGTGGGGAGATGGGATAGCATGAATCTGTGTATTATTAAATAACAAAGTCATGTCCGAATCAGACAGAGAGAGAGATTGTTGCAGAGCAGCTGCAAGGTAAAATGGGGTGGCAATGGGACGATAAAGATTAAATGACACTGTTACCAGGAGAGGGGGCGAATCCAAGCAGGCACCATGGAATCTTTAGTCGAACGTCTTGAAGAAAGACTTTTAATTATATCGCGCCTTTAAAGACCACCGGATGTCCCAAAGTGCTTTACAGCCAATGAAGTACTTTTTGAACTGTAGTACTGCTGTAATGTCGACAACCACTCGCTCACCCAAGTGCATAAAGCACGTGCTAAAGTTTGAAATTAATGTGATCCGGGTGTAAGTAACGGGTCTGCTTCCACATAGAATCCTGGAATCCGAGAATGATACGGCACACAACGAGGCCACTGGGACCACCGTGCGATTGCCAGAGATACCCAATTTATCCCACTCACACCTGCTCTTTCTATTCTTTAATTTATTCATTCACGGGATGTGTACGTCACCAGAAAGGTCAGCATTTATTGCCCATCCCAAATTGCCCTCGAGAAGGTGTTGGTGAGCCACCTTCCTGAATAGAACTGAATGTCTTGTTGGGCCATTTCAGAGGGCAGCTAAGAGTCAACCACATTACTGTGGGTCTGGCGTCAAATATAGTCCAGACCAGGTAAGGACGGCAGATTTCCTTCCAGTAGTAAACCAAGTGGATTTAATGACAATCCGGTAGTTATACGGTGCACCATTATTAATACTAGCTTTAAATTCCAGATTTATTTAATTAACTGAATTTATATTCGCTATGACTCATGACACCGGATCATTAGCCCAGGTTACGGATTACTGGTGCAGTAACATAACGACAATGCCACATGTTTCCCACAGCCCTACGAATGTTTCCTTTACAAGTATATATCTGCTTCCCTTTTGTAAGTTACCATTGAAACTGCTTCTGCCGAGCTTTCAGTTGTCAGGGAAATAAATTCCACACCGAGTCCGAGAACAGTGAGGGAAACATCACAGTTTATTCGTACAGAGCGCTCTGGGAGAAGTGGGGAAACTCCGCAGCTTCGCCACACCTTCTCTCTGAGCGAAGTTTCCAAGTTACATTGTCCAATTATCTAACATTTTTGTAACGTCTTACCCTATATGGTAATGCTATGATAATCTATCTTTACATTGTGGTAAGTCAAAGGTTAACTAGCATGCGCACACACAAGTGGGGTTATTTTCCTCGCATCAGCAGAAAAACAAGGAACTATCTTTCTGTTATTAGTACAAGCGATATACATCTGTTTGCCTTTTCAACCACCCATTGTTTTACTTCCCCTATCTCCATGACTCAGGGTCAATGGACGTTGGGGTCTAAATGTGTCTTTTGTTTTAAGCAGGTAATTTGTTGCTTGAACGTTTACATGGTACAGTACCAAAAACAAGAGTATTATAAACTAAGAGATAATTCTTCCACAACAGTCCCTCCTGTTGATCTTTTCCCATCTCATGCGGATAAGAACAATCCAATCTTACATCCAAACTGCCTCATCGTCTTGTGCCAGGGTCCTTGGGCGAGCCTGGAGCTGGTGGTACTGCTGCAAATGGAGGTGCAGCTTGTGATATGTTGCGGGTGGAAGTCGGGTTGTTGTATCGTTGATGTAAGTCCCAGAAGCTATGGGTATTGTGATACATACCTTGGACATACATAACTTAATCATCATTACCACAAGGTACAAGGCCAGGCATATAGCCACAATGAAAATCAGCCCCTGTACAATACTTTGTCCCAACTTGGACATTCATCCCCCCAACCAGCCAACTGCACCATCTGGGGTGGTTAATTTCCTCACTTCTCTCCTTATATGATCGGCTAGGTTGGTTATATTCTCGGAATTATCGGGTATATAAGTGCAACATTCAGCCCCAATCAATGCGCATGTGCCTACGTAATCTAGGGCCATTCGGTTCTGAATTACGGTGGTACGTATGGCTACCATTTCAGCTGTTATGCTCTCCATCGCCTCGGCAATGTCGTTAGCTATTCGTTCCAGAACCCTCTCTACGTTTCTTAGTTCATCCATGGTGCGCCCTATCCCTTATGGGAACATCACAACTCCAAAGAGTCTTTCTACCGGGGTAATCGCTCATCTTCGTCGACCTGGTGTACTCACCTCTGCCAGGGTACGTACCTGTCTGACAAAGGGGACCACATTTCCCAAATAACAGGACCCTGTCCATCGCCTGGGTAACCAGGGATATGCCCTATGCCCACACAGAAAATACGTGCCGTTATACGCTGCCATTTCATATATTGTGTCGTGGTCACAAACCTCCACCTGTTTTATTCAGAAGGCGTGAGAGGATAGTGACCCATGCGCCTGTTGTGATATTGAGGTTGTGTGGGCAATCGCTGTACCCTCTGACATGTCCCCTTCCACTGATGTCATTTTGGGTTAAACATATGGTCCCTGTTGGTCTCCTGATCCCCGAGGTATTGGTCAGGATTAGGTATGGGGGTTCCCTTCTTTGGTCATAGGGTGGTTGGTACCATCCCTGTAATGTTTGACTCATGGGGTACCCAGCACTCTCCCACTCGGTGACGTCCCCGTGGTTGTCCGCACGGTAGCGGTATGATGGTCCTCCTCCCATTCGTGATCCCTCTCTTGACCCGCCTTTCATCCTTCGTTCTTGCATTGGCCACCCTCCTCCCGTGCCATTCTGGCTCAGAAGCCACTTGACAGTCTCAGTTAGTGTCAGGGCAAAGGGACGCAAAGGAATTCCCCCTTTGGAATATATCGGAATATGCGAGCACACCCAGCAACTAGAAAAGTTCCCATTTCGTGCGTAAACATAAGACATATACAGAAAGGCGTTTACATGGAATTCTCGTTTCTGTTTCGCTTCCCACATGCTGCACTTGACGTAGACCAAGGCTATTATACAGACTGCGGCACACAGATTCATCTTACCAATCTATATTAACAAATAGTCAAAGGCAATATGGCTGTATATATTACTTGTAGTGTCTATATTGACCTGTGGGCGAATCAAAGAATAGTAGATACTACAGGCATTAATTTTTAGGCTCGAAAGCCTTAAGCTGGGTCCAGTGTTTCCACTGCCCCCGTCCTCTCATGTCAACGCAGGCACACGTATCTCCGCGAATCATAACCTGTACGGTCCTATCCATTTTGGTGCAGGGATGACCTTTACCATTATGCGGGTCCCTTCCTGGGGCACATCTGGGAGGGCGGTGGATTCTAATTTCTCGTCCTGTCAGAGCTGCTTATACCTGACCTGCGTTCTCGTCTCCGTAAGACTGTTGCTCGTTTCCAGGATGTACCTCCTGATCCGATCCCTTAACAGTCCCACATCAGTCCCCCCTGTAACGATCACTTCTGGAAGTTGCATTGCTCTACCCATCAGTAGATCATAGGGGGACAGCCCAGTCATCCTGTTTGGGATCGCTCTTCACTTCATTTAGAATGAGGGGCAACACGTCAACCCAGGTCCTCCTGGTTTCTCGGATTGCCTTTGCAATCGGCACCCTGAGGGTTCGATTCATTCGTTCTACCATCCCCGAGCCCTGGGGATGGTATGGGATGTGGAATTTCTGTCTTATCCCCATCAGTTTACATACTGCCTTTATCACCCCTCCCGTGAAGTGGGTGCCCTGATCCGAATCCATTTGCACTGGCACCCCCCATTTGGGGATGATCTCCTCGGCCAGTATCCTGGTGACTGTAGTGGCCGTACAATTTCGTGTGGGGAACGCTTCCACCCACCGAGTGAATTGGTCAATTACCACCAAGCAGTATCTTTTCCCCCGTGAGTCCGGGAGTGGCCCGGTGAAATCTATCTGTATATTTTCCCATGGCCCCCTTGGTCTCGGTTGATGGGCCATCCGTATCCTAACCGGCTTGCCAGGGTTATGTTGCACACATGTTATACAGCGCTGACAGTGTTTGGCTATATCCCACCCCATTCTGGACCACCACCAATCTTCTCGTGAGCCACTCCATCATGGGTCCCCTGCCTGTAGGGGCCACTCCATGGTGTAGTTGCAGTAATGTCTGCTTAATGCAGTTTGGGGCTGTGACTTTTCCATCCTTTCTCCACTGGTGCAGCTTCACTGCCCCCAGGAGGCCTTCTGCCGGGTTTTCTCCGATGTCCCTCATGTTCGGGCCCTGGGACTTTAACCGGCATTATGTCAACGAGGCCCGTGTCCTGCTTTGTTTTGGCCCATACCGGCTCTAGGGCCTCGAATATCACCCCGTCTACCCCCGACTCTTATCCCTAATCCCAGGCCAGTGGTTTAGCACTGCCCATTTTCGCAATGTTTCATAAGGGCGCGGTGTAATTGCTTTTATGTCCATCCGCTCGTGGCCAGATTATTTTGTTAAGCTCCGCATCTATTAATAGTTGAAATTCCCTTGTTAAGTCTGTTCCTCGAATAATTTTTTCATTATTTGTATCAGGCGAGTATTATTACATGGGCTAGTTAAGAAATCCAAATGAATAATGTCCAATATAAAACAGTTGTCAATGGAAAGTGTTAGCTTCTTTACAGGTTTGTAAGAAGGCCTGATGTCATGACGTGACTTCACGTAATCATCTGAATTTCGTTTTTTTTTTAAGTCCTTGAGCTTTCAAAACTTGCTTAGAAATTAGGAATCCGTTAAAACAGCAGAAATCATTAGTAAAGTCGTCAGAATAGAAGCCTTCGCATCAGGACAGACAGCATTTTAGATTAAATTTCAATTTTTTCCTTAACTTCGAATTCAAGTACTTGCCAAAGATTTTTTTAATTGATTTAAAACGATACCACACATTTTTAATAGTTATTTTGTTTACTGAACTTCAATTTTCACACAAGCTGTATACATTCCAACATTTCCTGTAAGAATTTTAAAATCAGTAAGATTTTCTAATTCCCAATTTTTCTTTTTGTGCTGAGTTTGCATCGCTTAGACCTCTTCTCGTTATTTTCAAAACCCTCCTGCTTGTTTAGACTGTTCGGGACTTTTCTTGATAAACATGTCTATTCTGGAAATCTTTTCAAACTTCAATGAAACGTTCTCATAATTCAAAATCATTTTCAATGGAGAGTGTCTTTTACCTCTGCCAAAAATCTTTTCAATTAAACCAATATCTTTTTTTTTCACAGCCAATATCAACTAGTATTTAGTAAGTTATGTCCTCTTTTTTAAAAATCTCCTTTCTTCAAATTAGGTTTTGGTATTTTACACAGAGGGCTGGTCTCTCGGTAACTTCGTTAATTTAGACAATCGAAGACACCTTTTCTTTCAATTTCGTTCAATTTGTTTTCTTTCAAGGCTGCATCTTTATCCTTTCTTTTCATAACTAGAACGGAGTCAAGTACGCAGGCTTTGAGTGCTGCTTTTCGTCCTCTCAAATGTCCCGGTTTTTCTTTCTGTTTCTGCATCTCCCACCACTCTCTCTGTTGTTTCACACATTTTTTTTCCCGTCGGGGCCAATCCCTGCTTTCGGTCATGTATAGTCTGGTGAGGGACCCTAGGCGGGGCCCTCTCCGTTTCCTTACCACTCATTGTAGTCTCACGTCACGGTCTCACGATTGTCAGAGGTACGCCTGGTCTTACTCACTTCTACCAGGCGGACTTGTAATCTTTATTACACTTTATTACAATCTGATTACACTTGCGATTCTCAGCACTCATCGTAGTCTCACGTCACTGTCTTACTACTGTCAGCAGTCCATTCAGGACTTGCATTCTCTATCATCAGACGTGTTTCAACACACTTGCGATTCGTTAAAAATGGCGCCTCCACGAACCACTACGATCTTTTCCAGCTGCACCCGCAACTTACTACAACCACATTAATTGTTCTACACATGACCCCCAATGTCCCGACCTGTGTGAATCAAAGTCGCAAGGAGATTAGTCCCTACTTCACTCACTGTTCCACTTTTCCATCGCCACTTTGTCCTCTCTATGTTCCCTTCAACCTTAATCCTTGGCCTTTCCGTGGGGCATTCGCCCTCTTAATTCCGGCTCAAGTTAGGTGACTGCGATAGTTTGTGACAATCGAAGTGGCGGGGAACACTCATTTCTTTCACACATCACTCATACCAAGCTAGCTTAGACTCGAACCCGTGGCTCAACTGTGGTTTTTCTCACTGTTCACGGACGTTTTGTTCTTTGGTGAATCGGGGCTCAGGGGTCACCCTGTTCCGGGGCCCAATTGACTGGACGGTCAAACCTTGACTACTCGTCCCTCTCCACTGGCTAGGACACCCGAAGAACCGTATTCACCTTGCAAGGAGCGCCAAATTGTAAGGTTAATAAATTCCCCACCGAGTCCAAGAACAGTGAGGGAAACGTCACAGTTTATTCGTACAGAGCGCTCTGGGAGAAGTGGGGAAACTCCGCAGCTTCGCCACACCTTCGCTCCGAGCGAAGTTTCCAAGTTACAATTATACCTTTGGGTGCCCGCCCCCTTACACCATTGTCCAATTATCTAACATTTTTGTAACGGCTTACCCTATATGGTAATGCTATGACAATCTATCTTTGCATTGTGGTAAGTCAAAGATTAACTAACATATGCACACACAAGTGGGGTTATTTTCCTCGCATCAGCAGAAAAACAAGGAACTATCTTCCTGTTATTAGTACAAGCGATTAATACATCTGTTTGCCTTTTCAACCACCCATTGTCTTACTTCCCCTATCTCAGTGACTCCGGGTCAATGAACGCTGGGGTTTAAATGTATCTTTTGTTTTAAGCAGCCAATTTGTTGCTTGAACGTTTACATGGTACAGTACCAAAAACAAGAATATTATAAACTAAGAAATAATTCTTCCACAAAACAGTGAACACACTCACCAAACAGGCACCGCTAAATAAAATTACACCTCCTGTCATATTGTTCATTTTCAATTTTTCTCTGGAGATTTCTATTGCACAGAGGCAGACAGATAAAAGAGAGAAACAGAAAACAGAGAGACAGTTTGCGACAGAAATGAGAGAAAGCCAGACAGAAATACAGAATGCGAGAGAGAGAGATACACAGAGAGACAGTGACAGAGCTTCTATTAATGTAAAAGTAAACTTAAGCTCAGTGGACGGGAAGTTTACACCTTCCCACGACATGATGAGAGCAAGGACATGGGGATATTAAGAAGTTTCGGAAAAATAATCCTTTGAAGTTTTGAGCTTAAAGCAGGTACGTACAGGGATCGTAATCGTGACCAACGCCATTCCACGTGGCCACTGCAAGCCACGGTGAAGCTTCAGAGGATAACGTCCTTCAGAAGGTGAATTCAGGACAACAGATCCATCAATTGATTGAGGGATGTCAACGCATTGAGAAACCTCAAATGGACCTTCGGACATACAGTTGAACAGACATGTTGGAGCATGGACATACCGCGCTTATTATGGGCTACTTGAATAATTGAATGTAGTTCTATCTTTCTTTCTATCTATCTTTTTTCTTTCCTTCACTATTTCTTTCTTTCCTTCATTATTCCTAGTTTTCTCTCCATTTGTCTTCCTTCCTTCCTTTCTTTCGGTCTGTCTTTGCTGCTTTCTTTCTTGCCCCTTACGCTTTCTCTTTCTTTTTTCATTCTTTCTGTTTTGCTCTCTATTTTTCTTTAGCCCTTTTTCTCTCACTTACCTTCCTCCATCTTCCTGCCTTCCTCCGTTCATTACTTCGTTCCTTCCTCTCATTCTATATGTCTTTCTTGCTTCTTTTATTTCACTCCTTCCTTCTTTTTCCTTCATTCTTTCTTCCCTCTTTCTTTCTTTCTTTCTTCCTTTCTTTCGTTCTTCCAATCTCTCTGCCATTCTGTATTTCTTTCTTTCTATCTTTCCTTCTATCAATCTTTGTTCTATCGTTCTCTCTATCTTTCTGTCATTCTTTAATTTATTTCTATCTTTCTCTCCTCCCTTCTTTCTATCTATCTATTGTATTTTCTATCATTCTTTCTTTCCTTCTTTCTTTCTTCCTTTGACTCTACTCTACTTTCTATTTCTTTCTTTCTTCAATCTTTCTTTCATTCATTATTTTTCCTTTCTTTCATTATTTCTTTCTTTCTCTCTTTCTTTCTTTCTCTCTTCCATCCTACCATCCTTCCTTCCTTTTCTTCGATCCTTCGTTCAATATTTTATTTTTTCTTCCTATCATTCTATCTTTTGTTCTTTCTTCCTATCTTCCATTCTTTCTTTCTTCGTTAATTATTTCCTTTCTTTTCTTACCTTATTTATTGCACACTTTACTTCTTTCATTCTTTCTATCCTTCTTTCTTTCTACCAATCCCTTTCTTTCTTTCTATCGTTCTTTTCCATATTTCTTCCTTTCTGTCTGTCCTTGTTTCTGTCCCGTCTTTCTTTCTTACTCTCCATTTCTTTTTTATTCATTTCCAATTTTCTCTTTTTTCTGTTTCCCGATATTCCATGTTCCACTTATTGCTGTAAAAAATGGTGTAGATATTAGAACATTTTCTTTCTTTCTTCCTTTCATTCTTTCTTCCTTTCTTGTTCCTTGTTTCCTTTCATTCTTTATTTCTTACATCCATTATTTCTTTAATCTTTCATTCTTTCCTTCTTTCTTTCATTCTCTTACTTTCTTACTTTATTTCTACCTTCCTTTCTTTCTTTCTAAATTTCTTTCACACATTCCTTCTTTTCTTTCTTTCATAATTTTTATCCCATTTTTTATTTCTATCGCCCTTTTTCTCTTGATTCATTACTTTAATGTTTTTTTTCGAGATTGATTTCCTTTGTTTCTTCTTTGTTTCTTTCCTTCTTTCTTTCCCACTTTTTCTTTCCTTCATTCTTCCTCGCTTTCTCTCCATTTGTCTTCCTACCTTCTGTTCTTTCTGTCTTTGCTGCTTTCTTTCTTTCTTTATTGCACTTTACTTTTTCCTTTATTTCTCATTCTTTCTGTTTTTATCTCTCTTTTTGATTTTTCCTTTTCCGCTGACTTATCTTCCTCCAACATCCTGCCTTCCTTCGTTCATTACTTCGTTCCTTCCTCTCTTTCTATACATCTTCCTTTCATCCTTTCTTTCCTTCATTCGTTCTTTCTTTCCTCTCTGTCTTTCCTTCTTTTACTGATTTACAGCTTTCTTTATTTTGTGTGTTTCATGATGTCCCATGTTCCACTTATTTTTGCGAAATAAGCAATGGCATGATTTCCTTTAATCATTGTCTGTCTCTTTCATCCTTACTTCCTTCAATGCTTTGTTTATAACTTTCTTTTTCTTTCTTTTCTTTCTCTGCCTCACTTTTTTCTTCCTTTCCAAAATTAGCTCTATATTCTTCTACTCTCGTTAGTCTATTTGATAATGGCTCATGCTGCCCTAATGTGATCTCCAAGTCATTGATGCCAGTTCAATGATTGGTGCGTCCTTAATGTTCATTATTAGGTATATTTCAGGCAATTGCATTAAAATCCCATTGTTCTTTCATGCTACTTCGGACAACATGTTACATTACTATTCCCTCAATTTGCTGTAAATGCTGAGTCAGAATGGCAGATCAGCACTTGCGTTATGACCTTTTCGGAATACAGCTGGTTATTTGGTTGGATAAATCAATCCTAACAGATGCATCACAAATGCATTGGTGAACTAATCTGGTTCAGCTGTCTCAATTTCCAACACTCTAAGTTAATATCACTGTTTCTGAATAGTAACGTTAGAATTTGATGTTTGAGTTGCTGATTAATATTGTTCAGCTCATTTAAAGTTTTTAATCCGAATAATGAATAGGCATTACCAAATTAATCCCGTGCCTAGTTGATACGGTTCCTCCTGTCTCCAGATAGGAACCCGTGCAACTCTGGTACCGTTCTTCATATTTCTCATTAGGATGCACACTGATTGATAGAGGAGTGTTTTGATAGGGAAATCACTCGATCATGGATTGTATCGCCTGAAACCTGCTGAACTCACACCATCTGAGGAAAAGAGCAAGATTTGTGCTATTTTTCTAGCATTCAGCTCATTTCTGATATCCCAGGATGTTGTCTTGTATTGTCATTCATATTATGCCAGCAACTGCAGTCAATGACTATTGTTACAAGCGTTACATCTATTGCGATTCACAATTAAATGAACTTCATTAACTGTAATTCTTTTCCTTTGTAATTTTAGTGACCCTGAATATCCATTTCGTGAGCATGGAGCTTAGCGTGACTGTACCTCGGCTCATCCAACAATTGACCATTGGTATTCCAGGAGCAGAAAATCCGACTGTGCCTCACGACTCATATCCAAAACAAGTAGCGATTCAGTATTTAATATTAATGACCAGGAGCAGAAAAGTGGAAAATATACATTAGAAGCATTGGATGGGAAGTGTGGATTTGTGTCATTGCACAGAAGTGCTCAATACTTTGAACAAATGACATCGTCAATGTATTACCACAGAGAGTTGGTGTCGGTATCTCACTATTTAATTCCAAGGACATCATCAACTCAGACATTCCTCTTTATCCTATGTCGTTCTTTTCGCATATCCCGAGCACTAGACATTAAAATCAAATATAACACTCCAACATCTAACTGCACACACACTGTAATTCAAATTTGCAAACTTCCCAACTGTTCCTTCTCCGCCCTAGAAATAGTGGATGCATTGGTGATCATTTTCCAACAGTCTATCGACTCTGGATCAGTTCCCATGGACTGGAGGGTAGCGAATGTAACACCACGTTTTAAAAAAGGAGGGAAAGAGAAAATGCGTAATTATAGACCAGTTAGCCTGACATCAGGAGTGGGGAAAATGTTGGAATCAATTATTAAGGATGAAATGACAGCGCATTTGACAGGATCGGTCCAAGTCAGCATGGATTTATGAAGGGGAAATCATGCTTGACGAATCTTCTGAAATTTTTTGAGGATGTAACTAGCAGATTGGACAAGGGAGAACCAGTGAATGTAATGTTTTGTACTTTCAAAAGACTTTTGACAAGGTTCCCCACAAGAGATTGGTGCGCAAAATCAAAGCACATGGTATTGGGGCTAATGTACTGACGTGGATAGAGAACTGGTTGGCAGACAGTAAGCAGAGAGTCGTGATAAACGGGTCCTTTTCAGAATGGCAGGCAGTGACTAGTGGAGTGCCGCAGGGCTCAGTGATGGGACCCCAGCTCTTTACAATATACATTAATGATTTAGATGAAGGAATTGAGTGTAATATCTCCAAGTTTGCAGATGACACTAAACTGGCTGGCAGTGTGAGCCGTGAGGAGGTCGCTAAGAGGCTGCAGGATGACTTGGACAGGTTAGGTGATTGGGCAAATGCATGGCAAATGCAGTATAATGTGGATAAATGTGAGGTTATCCACTTTGGGGGAAAAAACACGAAGGCAGAATAGTATCTGAATGGCAGCAGATCAGGAAAAGGGGAGGTGCAACGAGACCTGGTGTCATGTTTCATCAGTCATTAAAAATTGGCATGCAGGTACAGCAGGTGTTGAAGAAGGCAAGTGGTATGTTGGCCTTCATAGCTAGGGGACTTGAATATAGGAGCAGGGAGGTCTTACTGCAGTTGTACAGGGCCTTGGTGAGACCTCACCTGGAATATTATGTTCTCCTAATCTGAGGAAGGACATTCTTGCTATTGAGGGAGTGCAGCGAAGGTTCACCAGACTGATTCCAGGGATGGCTGGACTGACATATGAGGAGAGACTGGATCAACTGGTCCTTTATACACTGGTGTTTAGAAGGATGAGAGGGGATCTCCTAGAAATGTATAAGATTCTAACAGGACTGGACAGGTTAGATGCAGGAAGAATGTTCCCGATGTTGGGAAAGTCCAGAACCAGGGGCCACAGTCTTAGGATAAGGGGTAGGCCATTTAGGACTGAGATGATGAGAAACTTCTTCACTCAGAGAGTTGCTAACCTTTCTAATTCCCTGCCGCAGAGAGTTGTTGATGCCAGTTCATTGGATATATTCAAGAGGGCGTTAGATATGGCCCTTATGGCTAAAGGGCTCAAGAGGCATGGAGAGAAAGCAGGAAAGGGGTACTGAGGGAATGATCAGCCATCATCTTATTGAATGGTGGTGCAGGCTTGAAAGTCCGAATGGCCTACACCTGCACCTATTTTTCTATGTTTTTTTGTTTCTATGTTTCTATGACTCAGTTGCAAGTGGGGATCCCACTTCTTGATTGGTTAGTTTTGTAACTATTCTAAACTCCAGTTTCTGTTTTTAACCTTTCTTTGTTTAGGAACATATGGTGCAGACTGTTGATCCCCTCCAGCCTGTTCCAACATTCAAATAGATAATGGCTGATCTATATCGTAACTCCATCTATCTGTCTTGTTTCAATGCCTCTTAATACCCTAGTCCATCATAAATCTAGCAGTATAAATTTGAAATATCAATTTGAGCCCCAGCCTCAACAGCATTTTGGTGGCGTGAATTCCAGATTTCCACCAATCTTCTTGTAGAGAAGTGATTCCTGACATCACACTTGCATAGTTCTAACTTCAAGGTTATTCTCATTTCTTCTGGATTCCACCAGAAAACATAACAGATTATTGATACATATGCGATCAAATAATTTAATCATCTTAAAAACCTCTATAGATTTCCATTAATATGATATACTCCAGGGAATACAATCCTAGTCAGTGCAAATAGATCTCGTTGATTCGCTTCTTTGACGATTCATTGCTGGTCAACCTGAGTACAACCCCCCTCTGCCAGATGCTCTATCACAGGTAAAATAATAAGATTCCATCGCTGGATGCAAATTTTTGGAACGTTTCAGGTTTTGTGAAGAACGTTAATGTCCTTGTTATATTAACAAATCTGGTATTACACTGAAATCGCACAAAACTACTGCTATGTTCCCATGTCTGGTGAATAATATCTGTAATATTTTCTTGCTCGCAGTTAATGTGCTGACGATTGTGATCCTGTCTCGGGAAAAGTGCAGTCTCTCCAAATGCGTCACTCGCTACCTGGTGGTCATGGCAGCGGCAGATCTCCTGGTCATTATCTTCGATCTGATTCTGAGGCAGATTCCTGTTGTTTATCAGGAAGAATTTAATTTTGTGCGGTACCTTAGAGTATGTAATATCCATGCCGTCCTGCTTTATGCCATCACAGACTGTTTTGGAAGTGGGTAATGGCAGTTACTTTATTATCTCCACCTTGTGAGAGTTGGGGGATGATTCCTCTGGAGAAATGGACACTCCTAGGAAGCTGACCCGTTGTTTTACTAATTGAGCCTCATGGGGATTCACCTTTCGTCCCGCCTGAGCCAACAATGTCAAAAGTTCGTGCAAAAGGGATAGATGTTCCTTCATGCTGTCGGTTGCCAGCAGTAGGTCATCTATGTACTGCAGCAAGCAGGTAGGGTGGGAAAAGTATTTTAAAATTGCAGCAGTTTTTTTGTGGAATATCGTGGGGCTTTGTGGAACCCCTGAGGCAGGCATGTCCAGGTGTAGCTCTGGTCCTCATAGGTGACCGCGAACTTGTACAGGTATTCCCCTTTAACAGGAATGCTCCAGAATACATTGGCGATGTCAAGGGTCAGAAGTATTTGGAACCAAGAAGAATTTGAGCTAATATGGTCGGAGTTTTTCTTACTACCGGTGAACAGGCTGGTGTTACAGAGTTTAACTTTCTGTAATCAACATTCAGTCGCCAGCTGATATGAGGCTTTTTAACTGGCCATGTGGGTAAATTGGTCGTGAAAGTATCTGTCCAAAGAACACCCAGCGCGACTCGGGATTTTATGGTGTCTCGGATGTAAGGGTCACTCTCCCTTGGGATGGGGTACTCTTTAGTGAATAAGTGGCTTGGTCCCTCAATAGATTCCTTGCCTCCCATTTTTCCACAGTCATGCTTGCATGTGGCAAGCACCACTATGTGTTCCTAAATTAGTTTTGCCACAGCTTCATTTTTGTTCACGGAGGGTCATACTCAGATGGCTTTTTAATTGCAAAAACCGAGTGAACATCTGAAGTTTCTATCCCTCTCGCATTATCTCTTAATCCCATCCAAACACAGTCCCAATTGTAATCTATCACCACGCCATACTGATCCAACACGTCAGTCCCTACAATTCCCTTTCCGTCGGGGGTGATCAACAGCATCGGTGCTGCGACCTTACAGGTGAGGCCTCCCAACTGAAGTTCAGTGGCCTTCCCTGTCTACTTGATGTTTTAACACCATTGAACCCTTTAAGGTTGTCATACAACTCTTGCCCGCCGCTGCATAGCATTCAGAATATGGGTGGGGATGATGGTAATGGCTGAGCCAATATTGAAAAGTGTAATCTGCTGCTGGCCCCCTTGTAAGACCACAAGGACTACTGGTCTCCCACTACTATCACGTCGGAACCCCACTTCTGAGCAATCTTTTGCGGCCGGACCCCATCATAGAGTGGATCCTTGAAGAGTTCTTTTTAATGAGTGTGCATCGGCATCCTCCCTCCCCCGCCCCCGTGGCAGTTTGGGTTTGTATGATGGTTATCAACTGATCCAATCGTTGATCCATCCCAGATGGCTTGGATTCGGTATCTATGCCTTGCACCATGGTCCGGTTCCTGTCTGGTTCTGCTGCAGTCTTTTGCTAGGTGTCCTACCTTCTTACAATTAAAACACTGCCCCTTAAAGAGGTAACGCCTAGATCCCTGAACCATTGACACTGGTTAATTGGTGGTGAGTGTTGACTTCACCTTTAACTGGTCGTTTACCACCTCCCAGGCTATTTGAGTGCTGGTCTCTATATCTGTCCACTGATTGGTGGACCTCATGCTTATGCCCAGGTTAGAGTGGAGTTGGGTCAGGAGCATCGATTTAAATTGTTCCTGATTCTTTCCTACTGTAGCATTTGCGGGTGACTGGTTCTGGGTACGTTTATAGATATCGTACATGTGATTACTGAAGGCTCTAGGGGTCTCTTCTGGGTGCTGTTTTAGTCTGATAAAGCAGAGCAACTAAGTTTAAATTTTGAATCGTTAAATGGTTTAGGATCTCAGTCATGACTTCATCGGCTGCTGTGCCAGGCTGCAGGACTGCGTCTGGCAGATTATCTTTTAGGGAAATGGATCAGGCCAAGAGAAGGACTCGTGTTAAGTTTCTCTCTTCTAACTAGGGCTGAATTCTGCTGAATTCACCATAGCGTCAGCAGCAGATATGGGCTGTGAGTCGTATGGTTATCACGGACAATACGTGGTGAATAAGAGGTTACTAATCCTACGGTTGGTGCACGTGTCTCAAAGGTATCCCATCCTTCACCACCATCCTGGGGATTATACTGACTGCCTTTCTCTTCCCAATTTGTCTCCCCTTGTCCCCTTCTGTTGTTTCTGTTATCTCTCCCCGTGTTACTGCAGATACCAGGGCCTGCTGCTCCCCAACCTTACATTTTAGTCCTGCTGTTTCTAATTGGCAGCAGGAGTGGTCTGCCTCCCCATGTGGCTTCTTAATTACTTCCCGTATTGACCCCCTAGCATGATCTACCTCTTGCCGGAGCCCCAATTTTTCCAATTTATATTTTTTGTATCTCTAATTTGTTTTCATTCGCTTCAGCGGTGGTTGCTGTGGCATTTAAATTTGAAAGGCTTTATGCTGTAGTAATGAAGCTGCCTGTTCAGCCCCTCTTTCTAATTGCATAATACTGTGGTTTAATCGATCAATTTCTTGCCTCAAATGTTGTATTTCTCCCTCCTTTAATTGCCTAATAAGTTGAAGGATTTCTTCTTTTTGCTCTTTTATATTTTGAATCTCTTTTTCGTTTAGTGGAACCTCTTTTACCTGCGATTCTTTTAAATCTTGTAACTTTTTTGCGCTTTTGTATTTTAAATCTTGTATCTCTTTCCTTAAATTTTGATGCTCTTTTGCATCTTGCCTCATTCATTTCTCATCTGTCTGAGTGCAGTAATGTGCGCAAATGTCAAGAGACGATTTACCCATTTTGGCCTTAGCTCTCCTTCATTTATTTTCTCCTGGATAAATGCCATGAGCTCCCCAAAGGACGCATGTTGGCCCTTAGAAATGTGCGCTCCCTGTGCCTTTAACCTTTGTATGTCCTTCATAGATACCGTATTGTATACTTTTACCTCATTGACTGCCTGTATGTATATCTTTTGATGGCTTTCTGTACATGACTGATCCCTTCACCCTGTGTCTTTTGAATGTAACTACTGTTGCGTCCCCACTTAAATAGTTCCAACTATTGATAAGACTGCTCCGTAAGATGCAACTTCTCCTGATCCATTTAAAAGTTTATAGGTTACACTTCGCAATACAGGTTAGAATTGCAACATCTGAGATTTCCAATTGTTCAAAAGAATGATCAAAAGCTGTCTCGCCAGATCCCGGACGAGCCCCCAATTTTGTAAGATTTCTAAATTTCTGCCATTAAATTGACAGCAAAACTGATTATTTTAAAACAATGTGGAATAGTTTATTAAACATACACACATGCATATCAACAGAGAAACAACAGTCCTCAGCTATCCTACGGATCCACTTAGTAACAACAGATACAATGATGTTACAATAAAAAAGTTATAAAAAGGAGTACTTTACGTCCCTCTGGCAAAGCACATGGACTGCTCCTTTTTCTGTAGAGGAAGGTTTCTGCTTTGCCATGTGCTAAAGAGATGAGAGAGAGCCATCTTTGGCTTGAGTGTTTATAACTCTTCAGGCCATAGTTTCTCAGAAAGCCTCAGGATTGGATCTTGGTTCCAGGGCCGTTCATGATTGGCATCTCCTCAGACATGTGTCTGTCTGGAGGTCCGGTGCCATTCCGTGATTTGGTTAAAGGCTTTCGAATGAATATCTTGTCTAGTTTGGTGAGTTTCAAAGCTGACATGAACTTGGACTCTGCCCACCACGAGACATGACCTTGGGGAGTTATCCATTTTGTTTCTTCAAACTTGTCTTTACATCTAATCTACATTTTTAACATTTATATACATAATAAATATTATCATTACTAAACACTTTTATTCTTACACCCTTTAAGCAAAGGGGAGGGGCTATGAAGTGCATCAGCCCTATGTGGAGCATCACCATAGCACTTGCCTCACTGTCCCAGTATCGCCCCAGGATCCGCCGCCAAAGGAAGTGGAGCACACGAGATTGTGCTGCACTATCTTTGAAGGCCGGCAAGCCCAGTTCAGTGGTGGGGAGGGTCTTCTGCACCAGGGGAAGGAAGTCCAAGCCTTAGTTGGTTACTGCCCCTTAAGGACAATTTCCACCCCAAACATTCCCTGCACATTAGCACAGCGACACAAACATTGCACAGCCGACCCTCTAGTAGCCGCAGGCCAGCTGTCCTCTCCTGTTATGGAGAATATGATTTTTGAGCAGCGGTTACAGCTATTGGTCTCAACATTAATAGGACTTCAGATAACATTGTGTTCCCATTCCACTGTCATAATAACCCCCAGGCGTGTGTGTGTGTGTGTGTGTGCATGTGTCTGTGTGTGTGTGTGTGTGGCGGGGGGCGGGGGGGGGGGGGCGACAGGGACAAATCACTAGCTCATCTGGGAGATAAAAAGGCTGACTCATTAGGAAATTGGGCCTCCCTTCGTAAAATCAATGGAACAGGTGCTGTGTGGATTTATCGGGTGGTTCCGGTGAATGGAGCTATCTTTATGCAATCAGCATTGGTTCTGGAATATAAGCAGCATAAGTGGCATTTATTTCACTTATTCATTCTGTTATTGGTTCTTTTTAGCTCTTGACCCTGATCAAAGGGCAAATGCAAATGTTTCACACTCCACCTCCCTTTCTCCATTCTTCCTTGATTCCCCCTCCCCACCCCAAACGCTCGCAGCTTTTAAGGCAATTATTTTTCTCCTGCTCCTCGTGAAAGGGATCTGTTGTAATGAAATGTTTCTGATCCAATAACTTTCTGAGACTTGTTACTGAGAGGAATATCTCCCTCCTTTGCGTGGGGCACTGTTCAGCCTTGTGACGAGAGTCTGTGAGACGCAAACCCCAGCCCAACGAGTGCAAAGTCTCAGTCACTCTCTGTCTCCCTTCTTGTAGCTTTCTCTCTCACATTGCTTCAAAGCTCCCGTGGACTTGAAGCAGCCTTTTATGAAAAGTCCTCCGAATTACAAAATGGTGTCCATACCGCTTGGTTAATGTCAGGTGAGTGCAGCTTTTTTTGAGTGTCTTTTTGGGCGTGCGATCATTTGTGGGGTATATGGGCGAAATGCAGAAAGGAACGCTTGGCGACATTCTGGGCGGAATTTGGGCGTTAGTTTCCATTATGAACATTCTGGGTGGTGCACGACTTATGATGTCAAAATTTAAAAACAATCTGGGCTGGCGTTTCAGCTAATTCTTGGCGTTAACTGTATGCCGAAAGTTATGATGGCGATAAATTGGTGCTAATTGGGCGTTAATTTGCATTTTTATTCAAATATGGGCATGAAACTCAATAGCAGTTAAATGAGCGGTAATTGGATGATAGCTCGGCGATCTTTCTGTTTATCTCTTTGTATCTCTACCTCTCTCCATATTTTCCTATCTTGATCACCATCTCTGTTGTGTATTTCCTTCAATTGTTTATTTCCCTTGGGTTCTGTCACAGTAACACTCCGGACCTGTGTGTGTGACAGGGACAGGTGAAGAAAGCAGCACATCCGGGAGGAGGAAAGGCAGTCTCAGCGAGTGCTAGAATAAGAAGGGAACATTTCCAATTCGGAAATGTAGGAAGTATGTGACAATGCCAGACTTGTTTTAGACACTGAATCTGTGTTTTGTTTTAGCTGGTGCATCTGTTGTCTTTTTCACATACTTTCTGATGTTTCTTTAAGGTTCTTGTTATTCTCGCTCCATCTCTATCCCTCCCATCCTCTCTCTGTCACTCCCTGCTAATCTCTACATCTCTCTCTGTGTTACTCCCTCCATCGCTATCTCTGCCTGTCTCCGTTACTTGCTCTCCATCTCTATATTTCCATACGTGTAATTCAGGCCCTTCCCCATTTCACCCTTCACTCTTTGTTACTATCACACCATCTCTCTCTTTCTCTCTCAGTCACTCTCTCCACCTATTATATCTCCATCTCTAACCCGCTCTCTGCGACTCTCTCTCCATTTCCATATTTGCCTCTTTCTGTGAATCATCCATCTATATAACTCTCTGCCTTTCCATTTCTTCCTCATAGGTTTCTTACTATCTCAACATAGATTTTCGTCCTTCTCTCTATTACTCTCGATTTCAATTCACTTTCATTGTTATTTTCCATCTCTTTCTCTCACTATTATTTACTTCTCAATTTCTATCTCTATTCTTATTTATGTCTCTGTTGCTCACATTCTAGCCCTCCATCTATCAGTCTCTTTGCTTATCTCGAACTGTACCTCTGTTTCCCTCTGCCTCTATTTCTCTGGCCCTTTATTACTCCTTGAGGGTTGCTCTCTGTGTGGGGGAAAGGGGAAGAGGCGGATCTGCCTATGGCTCTGGGTGGGGGAGAGGGGGCGTTGTGCCAGGGAGAGGGGGCGTTGTGTGGGGGAGAGGGGGAGCTGTGTGGGGAGAGGGGGAGTTGCGGATCTGTGTATGGGATAGCGGCATGTACAATGGGTGGTCCAGGTCAAGGAGAAATGGACGGGGTCTTGTGGCAGGAGAGCTGGGTCCTGGTGTGGGAGAGGGGCAAGTACGAGTGGAGGAAATGAGACGAGGAATGGGAGGGGTGGAGATGGGAGATGGTACGAAAAGGGGAGGATGGAGCTTGTGTGAGGGAAGGGAGTTGGGCGGGTCCATATGGGGAACGTTGTGTCTATTTTCCTCTCGCTCGTCCCCGTGCCTCTCTTTGTCCTTTTCTCCCTAACCATTCCTCCCACCTTTCCTTTTAATCTATACTTCTATCTCTCTCTCTCTCTCTCTCTAACTCTCTCTCCGAGTTTCTGTTTCTCTCTATGTCCCTGTATCTCTCTGTCACACACACACTCCCTTTCCCTATCTGTGTCTTTCTGTCTGCCTCTTCTCTCTCTTTCTCTGCCCCAATCTCTCTCTCTATCCTTATCACTCTTTCAATGTCCCTTTCTCTATTTCCATGCCTCTGACTTCTGACTCCCTCTTCAATTGTCTCTTTCTCTCTCATATTCAGATCTCTCTAACTCTCCATCTCTTTTGTGTTCTCTCTCTTTGCCCCAGTCTTTTTTCTGTCTATCGCTTCCCCAGTTTAATTTGCTATCTCTCTCCATCTCTCAATGTGTCTCTCTCACTCCCTCTCTCTCAATCTCTCTATGTCCCCATCTCTCTCGCTCTTCCTTTCTTGTTCTCCCTTTCTTTCGGTCACTTTCTCTCTATGCATGTCTCTCACTCCCTCTTATTATCTCAATGGTCACATTTATCTTTCTCGCTCTGGCACTCTCGCTCTCTCTGTTCCTTTCTCTCTCACTGTCCTCTGCCGCAACCTCTCTTGCTCTGTACCTCGCTCTTAATATCCATGTTTTTCACTCTCTCTATTCCTGTCTCTCAGTCTTTCAATCTCTCGCTTTCTGTCAATGGCAACTGCGGATGTGCATACATGTATTCCCCATCCCCATTGTGTTGCTTAAATTGAATTTAATAAGTTCCTCCAGCTGATTTATTAATAGTTTCCATTTTAGTAATAGTATTCCCTCTTCTGTGAAACCAGATGCAAACTATGTGTTCATTGATTCTGCCATTACTCTGTTGTTTATTCGAGGAGTGTATGTGTCTGTCCTCAATGGGTCCATATCTCCCTTCGCCACTCTGTTACTCTTAATACAGATTTAAATTTTTGTACTGTTTGCCTTTATATTCATTGGAAGATAACTTTTTGTGATTCCTTTTTGCAGCTCTTAATATTTTATTTGTGTTCCTTTGTTGCTCTATGTATTTCTGCCAGGCCACTGAAGTACCACTTTTATGTCCTGTTAGGATGATAGAAACAGGAGTAAGACCTTCAGCATCGCGAGCGTTTTGAACCTTTAACTTAAATTATGGCTGATCTGTATCCTAACCCCACCTTGCCGCCGTGGTTCCACATCCCTTACATACTCTTACAGAAGAAAGGATATCAATCTCAGTTTTGATACTTCTAATTGCGCTGTGTTAACCTTCTAGGGTTGAGAGCGCCACATCGCCACTACCCTCTCATTAGATTCAATTTTCCTCCCTCAGCGATCAAAAATACAAATAAATACCCAAAATCATAATTTGTATTTTATTTTTGTGCAATTGAGTTTTTCAAGAGGAAACAAACAGCGAAAGAACCAATTCTGAACAATTCAAATTTGAGCCAGATTCTAAGTTACTTGGGGAAATATTTTGGCCCATTGAACGAATATGCAAAGCCCTTGACCATAAACTGTAGTTACAGAATGTCCTTCAATCTAGCACTGGGCAGGCACATTTCCAACTGATCACTCTTCTCGAGCTCTGTTAAAAGTTTGAACTTTGCAGATGCAAACCTGGAAATAATATTAATTGTTTTGTCAAATTTGTAAAGAGAGAGAGAACAGGGGCAAAATACAATATATACACAAAATAATACGGTGACAATTATAGCATGTTTAAACTTTTAAAATATCGTATTTTCGATGAGCTCTAGCCAGGGAAACAGTTGCTGATGGCTAATCAGTAAATTCGTGTTAAAAAGTGACAGATTCCTTTGTGAGTGACAATGCCTCTGATGCTTCTCATTTAAGGAGAGATTGTGCTCACACATCCAACATTCGAGAGGGACTAATATGGATTTCTCACTGCCCATTCATAAGGACCTTCATCAATTTTGATGCGTCACCCATCTACCTGAGAAGAAACATGTATGAACCATAGAACATGTGCATTGCCCTATGTCATTGCAAACCATTGACGAGCTAGCTGAGCGGGCAGTGAAATAAATCCGGAGCATCACGCCTGTTGCCCGTGAACAACAATGGATTTTCTGTGCATTGCGCTTGTGTGTTTCTTCCACAAAACAATATGTTTAAGGTGCACCACCAGTAGGGTGTCGCGTGTGAAATTGTGCGACTATTGCAATATCTCCAATTAGTCAGATATATAGGCCGTTAGTATACAGTGTTATTTTGCTCAAACATCGTTCCACCTCCCCTCAACACTATCTTTTATGTTCCAACATTTAATCTTGCTTTTCTCTCTAAAATCCTCAATCAATATGTCGACGGCCATCTCTGTAACAACCAGTCTCACAACTATCCAATGATATCACTTCGGTCTGGTTCCCGCTGTGAGGGCTGCATCCAGGCCTATGGTGTCAACGTCATCAACAATATGGTCTTTAACCATGACCTCTAGTTCTCATTGACCACTCTGTGAGATTCTACCTGAAGGCTCGCTCCATCATTCTCCAATACGCTTGGTCTATGAACAAATGCAATCACCACATATTCAACTTGAGATTCTTCCCCATTCTGCACGGGCACCATCGGGACTCCTGATTTTTCCCCTTTGACATTTTGCCCCTGTTCAGCATCACGCATTGATATGGGACCAGTGACAAGATGGAGGCTCAAGCCAGCCAGATCCACAGTGGCTCACTGTTTATGGTGAGCAAGATAGAGAGACAGCATCAGGGTGAGATAGATTGAGATATGACTGACCACATTATAAAAGAACATAAAAACATGGAACATAAGACATAGTAGCTGGAGAAGGCCACTTGGCCCCTTGTGCCTGCTCTAGTGACGCAGAAAAACTAGCAGAGGGAGATAGAAAGCAGAGTTACTGAGTACAATGATGCAGTGAGAGACACCAGCAGAAGGAGATAGAAAGCAGAATTACCGAGTACAGTGATGCAGAGAGAGACACCAGCAGAGGGAGATAGAGAGCAGAGTTACTGAGTACAGTGAAGCAGAGGGTGAAACTAGCAGAGGGAGAGAGTGTGGAATTACTGAGTACAGTGATGCAGAGAAACCAGCAGAGGGAAATTAAAAAAAGGTGTGATGGAGAACATTCTGTGCTATTTTATCTTTTGGCATTCTAGGGCCCAGTATTTAACGGTGGCTTATCGAATATCGATTTTGTGTAATGATAAAATGATCCCCACTGACGTAAGTGAAAAACAAAATTGGGAAAAGTGTAACACGGGATCCGGTGTCACTGTCGCTTGGATTGAATACCGGCCAAGTTTATCTTCTCCGGCACTGCTTTAGATTTTAGGCTTGATGCCCGTGTGTAAAACTGGTGTTGTTGATCCGCCAACCTTATTGAACTTGTCCAATTATGACTCTCATTGATTAAAAACAAAATAGAACTTCTGCCAGTTTGATAATGGGTAGTGGATGCACAATGCCAGTGTTATGTGTGACCAATAAGTTATTATCTATCCCGAAGAATGAAAATAAATGAATTTTCATGATGCCTGTGTTCTCCTATTGCTCAGTCCCTTTCGTAAATGTCCATGATCATTGTGATATGAAGTAGAAATGCGATGTTGGGGAAGTCAGTCCTGCCACTTGCATAATTCAACTGATTTATGAATTAGTGTAAAGGGATATTTGAGCACATTGATCATCTCCTCCCTGAACTTACTCTGGGTCACTGTGTAAATGGCCGTGTTTGTGCAGGAACTCAGGAGCTGAAGCATAATTCCCGCGTGTTCAAACTTTTGAAAAGGGCTAAACAACAACCTGCGACGAAACGCGCTTGTTATTCGATAAAAGAAGAAATATACAACGGTTGTCATCCAGAGCAGAATGAAACTGCCGGATAGAGCAAATAGTAAAACAATGGACCTTCTGCGGTTCCTCATCTCGGGGTCCTGGTCTTTCTTACCATTGCTGCCACCCCGGATGCTCCTTCGGGCCCGACTGGCCACTAAAATGAGTCTGACGGTGAGAGCGTTCAAAAGTAAAATCACACAGAAGGGAAGAAATGGGGTTAACAGCTGTTCAAACCAAGAAAAAGCTCTCCATGTGGGTGCAATATAAAACTGTACTTTTGCACGGCAACCCCGCGGTATGTTATTAGCTGTAATATAAGGAGTATACACGAAAGGCCAGGGAATGTTCTTTAAACAGAACAGCGCGCTAACGGTCACTATAACCACAGCCGCGGTTCTCTCGGTGCAATATTTGGTTTTCAGCTTCTGACAACAAATGGCTACAAACCGATCAAAGGTAAAAGCGACCGTTAACCAAACAGAACTGTCTATGGCAGTCGGAGCCAGGAAGTGAATGAATCTGCACAAGGGAGTGTAGTACAGGAAAGTGTTCCACCAATACAGGTCAGTGATCCAACGTAATATCACATCACAGACAATCACCATCAGATCCGCTGTCGCCATGGCCACCAGGTAGCGAGTGATGCATTTGGAGAGGCCGCACTTTCCCCGGTTCAGGATCACAATCGCCACCAAGTTCACTGTGTGTACAGGAACAAAAACAATCACATCTTTAAACGGAGTCAAGAGTGCAGCATCAACTGGCTTCATGTAGATGCGATATTGAATAATTCTCCTCGCCCTGTGCTCCCCTCTCCTTTGGATTGTGACACGATATCAGAGGTCAAAGATGCTTCGTCCGTCACAAGATTCTTTATCTGTGAGATTTCACGTTGAGTTTCCACAGGCACTTCGAATCTAGGGTGCTCCATAAAATAAGCCAACGCTGAGGATATGATAAACCAGGAGAAATCGCAGCACCAAGAACAAATGGTAGGAGGGGGAGGATAATAGGCACAAGGAGAGAAGAGAACAAATGATAAAATGAAACACAACAGAAGAAAACACCAAGAAGTAAAGGGACAGGAGAGAAGACAACAACAATGATAAAAAGAGCAGGATTTAGAGAGCACCAAATATGGAAGGAACAGGAGAGGCCACACCAAGGATTACAGGAGCAGGATGAAAGATAACATCAAGGATAAAACGAACAGCAGGGACAATGACACCAAGAATAAGTGGAGGAGGAGAGAAGAGAACATCAAGGTTAAAAGAGAGTAGGCAGAGCCGACAAGTTCAACTTGCATGTAGTGAGTAGAAAGCAGCAAATTGTGGTTAAAATTAAACAGTAAAAAAGTTGGCTCCCGTTACCATTTAGTTTTACCAATCAGCCAAGTTTCCTAACTGAGTGAATGACAAAGGCTTGAAGAACTACCTACTATATTTACCAGGCACAGTGTGTAAATCACAACACAATATGTTAAATGGTGCGGCAGACACATTACCTTCTAAAAGTCACTTACCAGGTACTCCAATTGCCGCGAGAATGGGGTAATATATGACCCGGACCCAATAAAGCGATGAAGAATGCATCTTCTATGTGAAGAGGATACCTACTGGTGTTGGAGGTGATCACTCCGACTGTAGTAATGAAAAATCAACGGAAAATATTGGTTCATTTATAAATATGGACTCCCGAATGATGCTTCTAGATTGCACAACTAGAGTTATTAGTTACAGTTTGCTGAACAAACAAGGCACCACCTGGCTTTCCAATTTCAAAGTCATAAGACAATGAGCCATTTCTTAAAAAACAGATGGTGGTTACCGTTGGGAACAGGAGCTAAAAGATCTAAATAGAACATAAGATATTATTGTAATTTGCATCATAAGAAAGTCAGCAAACTTCCAAACTTAGCCGATTAATGTGACTTGTTTTTTTAATTGAAATCTGGTAATCAGTCTTCCATTGTATCTCCTTACCACTCATACCTCCTCTCTCAAAGTTCCCTTTTCACAGTCTCTCCCATTTTACTCTCATGTCCTCTCCACTATCTCATTGTCACTAATACAGTTTTGCAATCGCACTCAATTCCGATATTTCACATTTCTCTGTAGCTCTCTTGCTCTCCCATTACTCCTCTCTTCGCCTGTCTCTCTGTGTCTTCCTCTCCCTCACAATTTCTTTCCATTTCATTCCATCTGCTAACTCAGGGGTGAGCAGTTATTTGGGCTGGAGGGCCACTGAACATGTTTTGGTGAACTGCTGTGGGCCACACATCAGTGTTCCCCTAAGGCATGTGGCTGCCTTGCCCTGCAACAATCGTATGGCCCCACGCAGCCCACTCTCCAGCTGCTGCTGCTGCAAGGGATGCTGCACGTTTGCGGCTGCATAGTGCCCGGCCCCACAGCAAATTTAAAGGGACCCCGTGTGGAAGAATTTAGAAGGAACATTACTTACACAGAAACATTGCATGAACATGAATTCAGACAGTAGTCAGCTGCTATCTTACATATAGTGAATATTAAATATTGACTATTGTGTACAGTTGTGGTCTCCTAATCTGAGGAAGGACATTTTTGCTATTGAGGGAGTGCAGCGAAGCTTCCCAGACTGATTCCCGGGAAGGCAGGACTGGCATATGAAGAAAGGTTCGATCGACTAGGCTTATATTCACTGGAATTTAGAAGATTGAGAGGGGATCTCATAGAAACATATAAAATTCTGACGGGATTGGACAGGTTAGATGCAGGCAGAATGTTCCCGATGTTGGGGAAGTCCAGAACCAGGGGTCACAGTCGAAGGGTAAGGGGTAAGCCATTTAGGACCAAGATGAGGAGAAACGTCTTCACTCAGAGAATTGTGAACCTGCGGAATTCTCTACCACAGAAAGTTGTTGAGGCCAGTTCGTTTGATACGTTCAAAAGGGAGTTAGATGTGGCCCTTATGGCTGAAAGGATCAAGGGGTATGGAGAGAAAGCAGGAGTGGGGTAGTGAAGTTGCATGATCAGCCATGATCATCTTGAATGGTGGTGCAGCCTCGAAGGGCCGATTGGCCTGCTCCTGCACCTATTTTCTATGTTTCTATGTTTCTATATATTGGATACTGCTTAGAAATGAATCAAAGATACATTATGAAAACAAGGTGTGAAATAGAACGGTAGACACTTTAGATCCTGTGACAGCATCATTGACCCACCTCAGTCCTCCTTGTGCCCCTTTGCAAAGATTACTACTGCAGGCAGAATTGGTGGCAGATGAAAACTTCCCTGCCGTTGTACCCTGGATACCGGGAGAGGAAAGATGCATTGCCGGTCACTTTCTTCGGGAAAAGACTTGTGGAGATGAGCAGCCATGACTCTGCACTAAAATGGATATGGCATATTCCAGTACGCAATGCATTCTGGGTACGGAGCTGCGCCATTGCGGCCCAGAATCAAGGAACGGATCCTTTTTAGATAGGGCCAGGGAAAATCACTTCAGCGGGTTATTAATTTGAATGAAATATTACTGGCTGCAGTTCGGGTATGTCTTTGACCCATGGAAAGTGAAAGTGGATAGTTAAATGTACAGCTCGAGCTCCGGCTCGCGTTCTATTTCTGTTCCATCCAGTGGGCGGGATAGAATGACCGGGTGGGCCGGATGTGGCCCCTGGACCGTATTTTGTCCACCACTGTGCTAATTCCACCTTTCCCTTCATTGGGAGAGGGAGGTGTGATTCGCCCTCTCACAGGCTGCAGATATGTCATGCCGGATGAAGAGAAATAATGCCCCGAAGTCATAATCATAGAGCGTATTATTTGTGTCTTTGATTCGCGACTATGGCAGTGGTAGAAAGATGATTGGATATATTGAACTATGGGATTTCTGGACAGAATGGCTACAACACTTTTAATTCAACACATTTGAAGCGGACATGGAGTTTGCCAGGACATGCTGCTATAGAGGAGGGGGTTAATGATGGCTGTCTGACAATAAAGGGTCAGTACCTGAACAGACGGAATAGTTACTATGTCAAATCTCCAGTGGGTGACGGGGAATTTTAGATTCTCAGCAGTTCTGTCTGAATGGGGTCAAGGAGAAAAATGTGTGTTCCTTGGACAAGATAAACTTGGAGAGGACGTCAAACGAGATAGGAGAGAAATTGCAGTAGGACGTGGATTTAAAGTTATAACAGGAGCGAGTCATCGGCAAATATGCTTTAATGGGGACAGGAGAAGATGGGAGAACTTCAGAGGAAACTAAATTGGCGGCGGCAATGGTACTGAGCAAGCAGTCCATGAGCTTCTGGTTCTTGTTGTGATCAGTGATGGTCGAGGGGGTAGAGGAGAGAGGTTTGCCGAGAAGGTTGGTAGTGCACAATGTGCGCTGGTGGCGCGGTTGCAACGCAAACCTAATGCTATGGAAATGGACGATTTTGGCAAAGTCGAATAAGGCCAAAAATGAATCATGTGTTCCAGTCAGATCTATTGATGTGCGGCTAAACCTGTTGCCCACCAGACATTCCCCAGTAGACTTCAGGGAGTGCAGATTGGGGCCTTACCAGGGTGAACGACCCGGATAGGAGAGCGAGCAAGCTTTACTCGGGACAAAGGCGACAGAGATGGAGGTGTGGGAATGGCTGTACTTTCCAATCAAGTTCAATGCAATATGATACAAGGGTAAGGAACGGATCGGTTGGCCTGTTCCAGCAGGGATTCATACAGTCATACGTTGAAAATATGTGGATCAACTTACTTGACATCCCCAGTTGCAGTGAAAAAGTCCGAAAATTCTCCAGCCGTTTGTGTTTGGTTTTGAAAGGCGTAACTCAATTAAATGGGCAAGGCAGCAGGACAGAGTGAGGTCGAAAGAGAGAGACAATTCGTAAGAGAGAATGAAAGATAGACCGGTTGAGAAAAATGAACAGAGACAAGAAAACAAAGAGAAAGATACAGAGAGAAATAAATAGAGCGAGAGACAGAGAGACTGAAATAGAAAAACTAAGGCAGTATGTTAAATCTAGAGACAGAACACGGAAAAAAGACAAACAGCGGTAGAACAAATTCTCTGAGTTTAAAAGACTATTTTTCGATGGAAGTCGATAAATAGCAGATATTAAACGTGCAGCCGACAACATTACAGAGAACAGAAGCAAAATACTGGGTATGCTGCAAAGCTGAAATAAAGACAGAAAATGCTGCAAACACTCAGCAGGCTTAAGCTTCTGTGGAGAGAAAAATAGAGATAATGTTTCAGAGCGATGACCGTTCATCGGAACATGAGTAAGATAGAGATTTAAAAGGTTAATAGCAAGTGCAGATACAAGTAGAAGGCGGTGGGGAGATGGGATAGCATGAATCTGTGTATTATTAAATAACAAAGTCATGTCCGAATCAGACAGAGAGAGAGATTGTTGCAGAGCAGCTGCAAGGTAAAATGGGGTGGCAATGGGACGATAAAGATTAAATGACACTGTTACCAGGAGAGGGGGCGAATCCAAGCAGGCACCATGGAATCTTTAGTCGAACGTCTTGAAGAAAGACTTGTAATTATATCGCGCCTTTAAAGACCACCGGATGTCCCAAAGTGCTTTACAGCCAATGAAGTACTTTTTGAACTGTAGTACTGCTGTAATGTAGACAACCACTCGCTCACCCTAGTGCATAAAGCACGTGCTAAAGTTTGAAATTAATGTGATCCGGGTGTAAGTAACGGGTCTGCTTCCGCATAGAACCCTGGAATCCGAGAATGATACGGCACACAACGAGGCCACTGGGACCACCGTGCGATTGCCAGAGATACCCAATTTATCCCACTCACACCTGCTCTTTCTATTCTTTAATTTATTCATTCACGGGATGTGTACGTCACCAGAAAGGTCAGCATTTATTGCCCATCCCAAATTGCCCTCGAGAAGGTGTTGGTGAGCCACCTTCCTGAATACAACTGAATGTCTTGTTGGGCCATTTCAGAGGGCAGCTAAGAGTCAACCACATTACTGTGGGTCTGGTGTCAAATATAGGCCAGACCAGGTAAGGACGGCAGATTTCCTTCCAGTAGTCAACCAAGTGGATTTAATGACAATCCGGTAGTTATACGGTGCACCATTATTAATACTAGCTTTAAATTCCAGATTTATTTAATTAACTGAATTTATATTCGCTATGACTCATGACACCGGATCATTAGCCCAGGTTACGGATTACTGGTGCAGTAACATAACGACAATGCCACATGTTTCCCACAGCCCTACGAATGTTTCCTTTACAAGTATATATCTGCTTCCCTTTTGTAAGTTACCATTGAAACTGCTTCTGCCGAGCTTTCAGTTGTCAGGGAAATAAATTCCACACCGAGTCCGAGAACAGTGAGGGAAACATCACAGTTTATTCGTACAGAGCGCTCTGGGAGAAGTGGGGAAACTCCGCAGCTTCGCCACACCTTCTCTCTGAGCGAAGTTTCCAAGTTACAATTATACCTTAGGGGGCGATCCCGCCCCCTTACACCATTGTCCAATTATCTAACAATTTTGTAACGTCTTACCCTATATGGTAATGCTATGACAATCTATCTTTACATTGTGGTAAGCCAAAGGTTAACTAGCATGCGCACACACAAGTGGGGTTATTTTCCTCGCATCAGCAGAAAAACAAGGAACTATCTTTCTGTTATTAGTACAAGCGATATACATCTGTTTGCCTTTTCAACCACCCATTGTTTTACTTCCCCTATCTCCATGACTCAGGGTCAACGGACGTTGGGGTCTAAATGTGTCTTTTGTTTTAAGCAGGTAATTTGTTGCTTGAACGTTTACATGGTACAGTACCAAAAACAAGAGTATTATAAACTAAGAGATAATTCTTCCACAACAGTCCCTCCTGTTGATCCTTTCCCATCTCATGCGGATAAGAACAATCCAATCTTACATCCAAACTGCCTCATCGTCTTGTGCCAGGGTCCTTGGGCGAGCCTGGAGCTGGTGGTACTGCTGCAAATGGAGGTGCAGCTTCTGATATGTTGTGGGTGGAAGTCGGATTGTTGTATCGTTGATGTAAGTCCCAGCAGCTATGGGTATTGTGGTACATACCTTGGACATACATATCTTAATAATCATTACCGCAAGGTACAAGGCCAGGCATATAGCCACAATGAAAATCAGCCCCTGTACAATACTTTGTCCCAACTTGGACATTCATCCCCCCAACCAGCCAACTGCACCATCTGGGGTGGTTAATTTCCTCACTTCTCTCCTTATATGATCGGCTAGGTTGGTTATATTCTCGGAATTATCGGGTATATAAGTGCAACATTCAGCCCCAATCAATGCACATGTGCCTACGTTCTGCGCCAATACGTAATCTAGGGCCATTCGGTTCTGAATTACGGTGGTACGTATGGCTACCATTTCAGCTGTTATGCTCTCCATCGCCTCGGCAATGTCGTTAGCTATTCGTTCCAGAACCCTCTCTACGTTTCTTAGTTCATCCATGGTGCGCCCTATCCCTTATGGGAACATCACAACTCCAAAGAGTCTTTCTACCGGGGTAATCGCTCATCTTCGTCGACCTGGTGTACTCACCTCTGCCAGGGTACGTACCTGTCTGACAAAGGGGACCACATTTCCTAAATAACAGGACCCTGTCCATCGCCTGGGTAACCAGGGATATGCCCTATGCCCGCACACAAAATACGTGCCGTTATACGCTGCCATTTCATATATTGTGTCGGAGTCCCAAGACTGGGCCCACAAACCTCCACCTGTTTTATTCAGAAGGCGTGAGAGGATAGTGACCCATGCGCCTGTTGTGATATTGAGGTTGTGTGGGCAATCACTGTACCCTATGACACGTCCCCTTCCACTGATGTCATTTTGGGTTAAACATATGGTCCCTGTTGGTCTCCTGATCCCCGAGGTATTGGTCGGGATTAGGTATGGGGGTTCCCTTTTTTGGTCATAGGGTGGTTGGTACCATCCCGGGAATGTTTGACTAATGGGGTACCCAGCACTCTCCCACTCGGTGACGTCCCCGTGGTTGTCCGCACGGTAGCGGTATGATGGTCCTCCTCCCATTTGTGATCCCTCTCTTGACCCGCCTTTCATCCTTCGTTCTTGCATTGGCCACCCTCCTCCCGTGCCATTCTGGCTCAGAAGCCACTTGACAGTCTCAGTTAGTGTCAGGGCAAAGGGGTGCAAAGGAATTCCCCCTTTGGAATATATAGGAATATGCGAGCACACCCAGCAACTAGAAAAGTTCCCATTTCGTGCGTAAACATAAGACATATACAGAAAGGCGTTTACATGGAATTCTCGTTTCTGTTTCGCTTCCCACATGCTGCACTTGACGTAGACCAAGGCTATTATACAGACTGCGGCACACAGTTTCATCTTACCAATCTATATTAACAAATAGTCAAAGGCAATATGGCTGTATATATTACTTGTAGTGTCTATATTGACCTGTGGGCGAATCAAAGAATAGTAGATACTACAGGCATTAATTTTTAGGCTCGAAAGCCTTAAGCTGGGTCCAGTGTTTCCACTGCCCCCGTCCTCTCATGTCAACGCAGGCACACGTATCTCCGCGAATCATAACCTGTACGGTCCTATCCATTTTGGTGCAGGGATGACCTTTACCATTATGCGGGTCCCTTCCTGGGGCACATCTGGGAGGGCGGTGGATTCTAATTTCTCGTCCTGTCAGAGCTGCTTATACCTGACCTGCGTTCTCGTCTCCGTAAAACTGTTGCTCATTTCCAGGATGTACCTCCTGATCCGATCCCTTAACAGTCCCACATCAGTCCCCCCTGTAACGATCCCTTCTGGAAGTTGCATTGCTCTACCCGTCAGTAGATCATAGGGGGACAGCCCAGTCATCCTGTTTGGGATCGCTCTTCACTTCATTTAGAATGAGGGGCAACACGTCAACCCAGGTCCTCCTGGTTTCTTGGATTGCCTTTGCAATTGGCACCTTGAGGGTTCGATTCATCCGTTCTACCATCCCCGAGCCCTGGGGATGGTATGGGATGTGGAATTTCTGTCTTATCCCCATCAGTTTACATACTGCCTTTATCACCCCTCTCGTGAAGTGGGTGCCCTGATCCAAATCCATTTGCACCGGCACCCCCCATTTGGGGATGATCTCCTCGGCCAGTATCCTGGCCACTGTAGTGGCCGTACAATTTCGTGTGGGGAACGCTTCCACCCACCCAGTGAATTGGTCAATTACCACCAAGCAGTATCTTTTCCCCCGTGAGTCCGGGAGTGGCCCGGTGAAATCTATCTGTATATTTTCCCATGGCCCCCTTGGTCTCGGTTGATGGGCCATCCGTATCCTAACCGGCTTGCCAGGGTTATGTTGCACACATGTTATGCAGCGCTGACAGTGTTTGGCTATATCCCACCCCATTCTGGACCACCACCAATCTTCTCGTGAGCCACTCCATCATGGGTCCCCTGCCTGTATGGGCCACTCCATGGTGTAGTTGCAGTAATGTCTGCTTAATGCAGTTTGGGGCTGTGACTTTTCCATCCTTTCTCCACTGGTGCAGCTTCACTGCCCCCAGGAGGCCTTCTGCCGGGTTTTCTCCGATGTCCCTCATGTTCGGGCCCTGGGACTTTAACCGGCATTATGTCAACGAGGCCCGTGTCCTGCTTTGTTTTGGCCCATACCGGCTCTAGGGCCTCGAATATCACCCCCTCTACCCCAGACTCTTATCCCTAATCCCAGGCCAGTGGTTTAGCACTGCCCATTTTCGCAATGTTTCATAAGGGCGCGGAGTACTTGTTTTTACGTCCATCCGCTCGTGGCCAGATTATTTTGTTAAGCTGCGCGTCTATTAATAGTTGAAATTCCCTTATTAAGTCTGTTCCTCGAATAATTTTTTCATTATTTGTATCAGGCGAGTATTATTACATGGGCTAGTTAAAAAATCCAAATGAATAATGTCCAATATAAAACAGTTGTCAATGGAAAGTGTTAGCTTCTTTACAGGTTTGTGAGAAGGCCTGATGTCATTATGTGACTTCACGTAATCATCCGAATTTCGTTTTTTTTTTAAGTCCTTGAGCTTTCAAAACTTGCTTAGAAATTAGGAATCCGTTAAAACTGCAGAAATCATTAGTAACGTCGTCAGAATAGAAGCCTTCGCATCAGGACAGACAGCATTTTAGATTAAATTTCAATTTTTTCCTTAACTTCTAATTCAAGTACTTGCCAAAGATTTTTTTAATTGATTTAAAACGATACCACACATTTTTAATAGTTATTTTGTTTACTGAACTTCAATTTTCACACAAGCTGTATACATTCCAACATTTCCTGTAAGAATTTTAAAATCAGTAAGATTTTCTAATTCCTAATTTTTCTTTTTGTGCTGAGTTTGCATCGCTTAGACCTCTTCTCGTTATTTTCAAAACACTCCTGCTTGTTTAGACTGTTCGGGACTTTTCTTGATAAACACGTCTATTCTGGAAATCTTTTCAAACTTCAATGAAACGTTCTCATAATTCAAAATCATTTTCAATGGATTGTGTCTTTTACCTCTGCCAAAAATCTTTTCAATTAAACCAATATCTTTTTTTTTCACAGCCAATATCAACTAGTATTTAGTAAGTTATGTCCTCTTTTTTAAAAAATCTCCTTTCTTCAAATTAGGTTTTGGTGTTTTACACAGAGGGCTGGTCTCTCGGTAACTTTGTTAATTTAGACAATCGAAGACACTTTTTCTTTCAATTTCGTTCAATTTGTTTTCTTTCAAGGCTGCATCTTTATCCTTTCTTTTCATAACTAGAACGGAGTCAAGCACGCAGGCTTTGAGGGCTGCTTTTCGTCCTCTCAAATGTCCCGGTTTTTCTTTCTGTTTCTGCATCTCCCACCACTCTCTCTGTTCTTTCACACTTTTTTTTTCCCGTTGGGGCCCATCCCTCCTTTCGGTCATGTATAGTCTGGTGAGGGACCCTAGGCGGGGCCCTCTCCGTTTCCTTACCACTCATTGTAGTCTCACGTCACGGTCTCACGATTGTCAGAGGTACGCCTGGTCTTACTCACTTCTACCAGGCGGACTTGCAATCTTTATCATCAGAGGTATCTGATTACACTTGTGATTCTCAGCACTCATCGTAGTCTTACGTCACTGTCTTACTACTGTCAGCAGTCCATTCAGGACTTGCAGTCTCTATCATCAGAGGTGTTTCAACACACTTGCGATTCGTTAAAAATGGCGCCTCCACGAACCACTACGATCTTTTCCAGCTGCACCCGCAACTTACTACAACCACATTAATTGTTCTACACATGACCCCCAATGTCCCGACCTGTGTCAATCAAAGTTGCAAGGAGATTAGTCCCTACTTCACTCACTGTTCCACTTTTCCGTCGCCACTTTGTCCTCTCTATGTTCCCTTCGACCTTAATCCTTGGCCTTTACGTGGGGCATTCGCCCTCTTAATTCCGGCTCAAGTTAGGTGAGTGAGATAGTTTGTGACAATCGAAGTGGCGGGGAACACTCGTTTCTTTCACACATCACTCATACCAAGCTAGCTTAGACTTGAACCCGTGGCTCAACTGTGGTTTTTCTCACCGTTCACGGACGTTTTGTTCTTTGGTGAATTGGGGCTCAGGGGTCGCCCTGTTCCGGGGCCCAATTGACTGGATGGTCAAACCTTGACTACTCGTCCCTCTCCACTGGCTAGGGGACCCGAAGCGACCATATTCACCTTGCAAGGAGCGCCAAATTGTAAGGTTAATAAATTCCACACCGAGTCCAAGAACAATGAGGGAAACGTCACAGTGTATTCGTACAGAGCGCTCTGGGAGAAATGGGGAAACTCCACAGCTTCGCCACACCTTTTCTCCGAGCGAAGTTTCCAAGTTACAATTATACCTTTGGGTGCCCGACCCCTTACACCATTGTCCAATTATCTAACATTTTTGTAACGGCTTACCCTATATGGTAATGCTATGACAATCTATCTTTACATTGTGGTAAGTCAAAGATTAACTAGCATATGCACACACAAGTGGGGTTATTTTCCTCGTATCAGCAGAAAAACAAGGAACTATCTTCCTGTTATTAGTACAAGCGTTTAATACATCTGTTTGCCTTTTCAACCACCCATTGTCTTACTTCCCCTATCTCAGTGACTCCGGGTCAACGAACGCTGGGGTCTAAATGTATCTTTTGCTTTAAGCAGGCAATTTGTTGCTTGAACGTTTACATGGTACAGTACCAAAAACAAGAGTATTATAAACTAAGAAAAATTCTTCCACAAAACAGTGAACCCACTCACCAAACAGGCACCGCTAAATAAAATTACACCTCCTGTCATATTGTTCATTTTCAATTTTTCTCTGGAGATTTCTATTGCACAGAGGCAGACAGATAAAAGAGAGAAACAGAAAACAGAGAGACAGTTTGCGACAGAAATGAGAGAAAGCCAGACAGAAAGAGAGAATGCAAGAGAGAGAGATACACAGAGAGACAGTGACAGAGCTTCTATTAATGTAAAAGTAAACTTAAGCTCAGTGGACGGGAAGTTTACACCTTCCCACGATATGATGAGAGCAAGGACATGGGGATATTAAGAAGTTTTGGAAAAATAATCCTTTGAAGTTTTGAGCTTAAAGCAGGTACGTACAGGGATCGCAATCGTGACCAACGCCATTCCACGTGGCCACTGCAAGCCACGGTGAAGCTTCAGAGGATAGCGTCCTTCAGAAGGCGAATTCAGGACAACAGATCCATCAATTGATTGAGGGATGTCAACGCATTGATAAACCTCAAATGGACCTTCGGACATACAGTTGAACAGACATGTTGGAGCATGGACATACCGCGCTTATTATGGGCTGCTTGAATAATTGAATGTAGTTCTATCTTTCTTTCTATCTATCTTTTTTCTTTCCTTCACTATTTCTTTCTTTCCTTCATTATTCCTAGTTTTCTCTCCATTTGTCTTCCTTCCTTCCTTTCTTTCTGTCTGTCTTTGCTGCTTTCTTTCTTGCCCCTTACGCTTTCTCTTTCTTTTTTCATTCTTTCTGTTTTGCTCTCTATTTTTCTTTAGCCCTTTTTCTCTCACTTACCTTCCTCCATCTTCCTGCCTTCCTCCGTTCATTACTTCGTTCCTTCCTCTCATTCTATATGTCTTTCTTGCTTCTTTTATTTCACTCCTTCCTTCTTTTTTCCTTCATTCTTTCTTCCCTCTTTCTTTCTTTCTTTCTTTCTTTCTTTCGTTCTTCCAATCTCTCTTCCATTCTATATTTCTTTCTTTCTATCTTTCCTTGTATCAATCTTTGTTCTATCGTTCTCTCTATCTTTCTGTCATTCTTTAATTTATTTCTATCTTTCTCTCTTCCCTTCTTTCTATCTATCTATTGTATTTTCTATCATTCTTTCTTTCCTTCTTTCTTTCTTCCTTTGACTCTACTCTACTTTCTATTTCTTTCTTTCTTCAATCTTTCTTTCATTCATTATTTTTCCTTTCTTTCATTATTTACTTCTTTCTCTCTTCCATCCTACCATCCTTCCTTCCTGTTCTTTGTTCCTTCGTTCAATATTTTCTTTTTTCTTCCTATCGTTCTATCTTTTGTTCTTTCTTCCTATCTTCCATTCTTTCTTTCTTCGTTAATTATTTCCTTTCTTTTCTTACCTTATTTATTGCACACTTTACTTCTTTCATTCTTTCTATCCTTCTTTATTTCTACCAATCTCTTTCTTTCTTTCTATCGTTCTTTTCCATATTTCTTCCTTTCTGTCTGTCTTTGTTTCTGTCCCGTCTTTCTTTCTTACTCTCTATTTCTTTTTTATTCATTTCCAATTTTCTCTTTTTTCTGTTTCCCGATATTCCATGTTCCACTTATTGCTGTAAAAATGGTGTAGATATGAGAACACTTTCTTTCTTTCTTCCTTTCATTCTTTCTTCCTTTCTTGTTCCTTGTTTCTTTTCATTCTTTATTTCTTACATCCATTATTTCTTTAATCTTTCATTCTTTCCTTCTTTCTTTCATTCTCTTACTTTCTTACTTTATTTCTACCTTCCTTTCTTTCTTTCATAATTTTTTCGTTCTTTTCTTTCTTTCATAATTTTTTATCCCATTTTTTATTTTTATCTCCCTTTTTCTCTTGATTCATTACTTTAATGTTTTTTTCGAGATTGATTTCCTTTGTTTCTTCTTTGTTTCTTTCCTTCTTTCTTTTACTCTTTTTCTTTCCTTCATTCTTCCTCGCTTTCTCTCCATTTGTCTTCCTACCTTCCATTCTTTCTGTCTTTGCTGCTTTCTTTCTTTCTTTATTGTACTTTACTTTTTCCTTTATTTCTCATTCTTTCTGTTTTTATCTCTCTTTTTGATTTTTCCTTTTCCGCTAATTTATCTTCCTCCAACATCCTGCCTTCCTTCGTTCATTACTTCCTCCCTTCCTCTCTGTCTATATATCTTCCTTTCATCCTTTCTTTCCATCGTTCGTTCTTTCTTTCCTCTCTGTCTTTCCTTCTTTTACTGATTTACAGCTTTCTTCATTTTGTGTGTTTCATGATGTCCCATGTTCCACTTATTGTTGCGAAATAAGCAATGGCATGATTTCCTTTAATCATTGTCTGTCTCTTTCATCCTTACTTCCTTCAATGCGTTGTTTATAACTTTCTTTTTCTTTCTTTTCTTTCTCTGCCTCATTTTTTTCTTCCTTTCCATTATTAGCTCTATATTCTTCTACTCTCGTTAGTCTATTTCATAATGGCCCATGCTGCCCTAATGTGATCTCGAAGTCATTGATACCAGTTCAATGATTGGTGCGTCCTTAGTGTTCATTGTTAGGTACATTTCAGGCAATTGCATTAAAATCCCATTGTTCTTTCATGCTACTTCAGACAACATGTTACATTACTATTCCCTGAATTTGCTGTAAATGCTGAGTCAGAATGTCAGATCAGCACTTGCGTTATGACCTTTTCGGAATACAGCTGGTTATTTGGTTGTACAAATCAATCCTAATAGATGCATCACAAAGGCATTGGTGAACTAATCTGGTTCAGCTTTCTCAATTTCCAACACTCTAAGTTAGTATCACTGTTTCTGAATAGTTACGTTAGAATTTGATGTTTGAGTTGCTGATTAATATTGTTCAGCTTATTTAAAGTTTTTAATTCGAATAATGAATATGAATTAAGAAATTAATCCCGTGCCTAGTTGATACGGTTCCTCCTGTGTCCAGATAGGAATCCATGCATCTCTGGTCCCGTTCTTCATATTTCTCATTCGGATGCAAACTGATTGAAAGGGGAGTGTTTTGATAGGGAAATCACTCGATCATGGATTGTATCTTCTGAAACCTGCTGAACTCGCATCATCTGAGGAAAAGAGCAAGATTTGTGCTATTTTACTAGCATTCAGCTCATTTGTGATATACCAGGATAATGTATTATATTGTCATTCATATTATTCCAGCAACTGCAGTAAATGACTATTGTTACAAGCGTTACATCTATTGCGATTCCCAATTAAATGAACTTCATTAACTGTAATTCTTTTCCTTTGTAATTTTAGTGACCCTGAATATCCATTTAGCGAGCATGGAGCTTAGCGTGACTGTACCTCGGCTCATCTAACAATTGACCATTGATATTCCAGGAGCAGAAAATCCGACTGTGTCTCACGACTCATATCCAAAACAATTACCGATCCAGTATTTAATATTAATGACCAGGAGCAGAAAAGTGGAAAATATACATTAGAAGCATTGGATGGGAAGGGTGGATTTGTGTCATTGCACAGAAGTGCTCAATACCTTGAACAAATGACATCGTCAATGTATTACCACAGAGAGTTAGGGTTAGGTGTCGCTATCTCACTATTCAATTCCAAGGACATCATCAACTCAGACATTCCTCTTACTCCTATGTATTTTTTTTCGCAGATCCCGACCACAGGACATTAAAATCAAATATAACACTCCAACATCGAACTGCATGCGCACTACAATTCAAATTTGTAAACTTCCCAACTGTTCCTTCTCCGCTCTAGAAATAGTGGATGCATTGGTGATCATTTTCCATCAGTCTATCGACTCTGGATCAGTTCCCATGGATAGGAGGGTAGCTAATGTAACACCACTTTTTTAAAAAAGGAGGGAGAGAGAAAACGGGTGATGATAGACTGGTTAGCCTGACATCAGTAGTGGGGAAAATGTTGGAATTAATTATTAAGGATGAAGTAGCAGCGCATTTGGAAAGCAGTGACAGGATCGGTCCAAGTCAACATGGATTTATGAAAGGGAAATCATGCTTGACGAATCTTCTGGAATTTTTTGAGGATGTAACTAGCAGAGTGGACAAGGGAGAACCAGCGGATGTGTTATATTTGGACTTACAAAAGACTTTTGACAAGGTCCCACATAAGAGATTGGCGTGCAAAATCAAAGCACGTGGTATTGGGGGTAATGTACTGACGTGGATAGTGAACTGGTCGGCAGACAGGGAGCAGAGAGTCGGGATAAACGGGTCCTTTTCAGAATGGCAGGCAGTGACTAGTGGAGTGCTGCAGGGCTCAGTGCTGGGACCCCAGCTCATTACAGTACACATTAATGATTTAGATGAAGGAATTGAGTATAATATCTCCAAGTTTGCAGATGACACTAAACTGGCTGGCGGTGTGAGCCGTGAGGAGGATGCAAAGAGGCTACAGGGTGACTTGGACAGATAAGGTGAGTGGGCAAAAGCATGGCAGATGCAGTATAATGTGGATAAATGTGAGGTTATCCACTTTGGGGGCATAAACACGAAGGCAGAATATTATCTGAGTGGCGGCAGATTAGGAAAAGGGGAGGTGCAACGAGACCTGATGTCATGGTTCATCAATCATTGAAAGTTGGCATGCAGGTATAGCAGGTGGAGAAGAAGGCAAATGGTATGTTGGCCTTTATAGCTAGGGGACCCGTGTGTTCAGTTTTGTTCTCCTAATCTGAGGAAGGATGTTCTTGCTATTGAGGGAGTGCAGCGAAGGTTCACCAGACTGATTTCAGGGATGGCTAGACTGACATATAAGGAGAGACTGGATCAACTGGGCCTTTATACACTGGAGTTTAGAAGGGTGAGAGGGGATCTCATAGAAACATATAAGATTCTAACAGGACTGGACAGGTTAGATGCTGGAAGAATGTTCCCGATGTTGGGAAAGTCCAGAACCAGGGGCCACAGTCTTAGGATAAGGGGTAGGCCATTTAGGACTGAAATGATGAGAACCCTCTTCACTCAGAGAGTTGTTAACCTGTGGAATTCCCTGCCGCAGAGAGTTGTTGGGGCCAGTTCATTGGATATATTTAAGAGGGAGTTAGATAAGGCCCTTACGGCTAAAGGGATCAAGGGGCATGGAGAGAAAGCAGGAAAGGGGTACTGAGGGAATGATCAGCCATAATCTTATTGAATGGTGGTGCAAGCTCGAAGGGCCGAATGGCCTACTCCTGCACCTATTTTTCAATGTTTCTATGTTTCTATAACTCGGTTTCAAGTGAGGATCTCACTTCCTGATTGGTTACTTTTGTAACTATTCTAAACTCCAGTTTCTGCTTTTAACCTTACTTCATTTAGGAACATACGGTGCAGACTGTTGATCCCTTCCAGCCTGTTCCAACATTCAAATAGATAATGGCTGATCTATATCGTAAATGCATCTATCTGTCTTGTTTCAATGACTCTTCATACCCTTGTTCATCATAAATCTAGCAGTATGAATTTGAAATGTCAATTTGAGCCCCAGCCTCAAAAGCATTTTGGTGGAGTGAAGTCCAGGTTTCTACTAATCTTCTTGTAGAGAAGTGATTCCTGACATCACACTTGTTTAGTTCTAAGTTCAAGGTTATTCCCATTTCTTCTGGATTCCACCATAAAACATAATAGATTACTGATACATATGCGATCAAATCATTTAATCATCTTAACAACCTCTATAGATCTCCATTAATATGATATGCTCCAGGGAATACAAGCTTAGTCTGTGCAAATAGATCTCGTTAATTCGCTTATTTGACGATTCATTGCTGGTCTACCTGAGTACAACCCCTATCTGCCAGACACTCTATCTCAGGTAAAATAATAAGATTCCATCGCTGGATGCAAATTTTTGGAGCGTTTCAGGTTTTGTGAAGAATGTTAATGTCCCTGTTATATTAACAAATCTGCAATTTCATTGAAATTGCACAAAACTACTGCCTGGTGAATGATATCTGTATTATTTTCTTGCTCGTAGCTAACGCGCTGATGATTGTGATCCTGTCTCGGGAAAAGAGCAGTCTCTACAAATGCGTCACTCGCTACCTGGTGGTTATGGCAACGGTGGATCTACTGGTCGTTATCGTCGATTTGATACTGAGACAGATTCCTATAGTTTATCGGGAGCAATTTTTGTTTTTGAAGGACCTCAGAATCTGTAATATCCAGACCATCCTGCTTTGTGTTGCCACAGATTGTTCTGTCTGGTTCAAAGTCACGTTCACCTTTGAGTGATTTGTGGCCATTTGTTTCCTAAAGCTGAAATCGAAATATTGCACCAAGGAAACGCCAGCTGTGGTTCTAGGAACAGTTACTGTGCTGAGCTGTATGTTAGTGGGATAATCGGATTCTGTCTGCACGAGGAATGCATGGTCGCTCCTACCAATACTGTGATGGTCAGATGCAAGAGGTTCATTGGTGAGGTGGGGGTCAAGTCGTTTTTCCCCCTCACGTTGGTTCCCTCTCCAGCTGCCGCAGGCCCATTCTGGGAGCCATATTCTCCAGGATTCGGTCAGCTCTGTCCATCCTCGTGCTATTGCGCGATTCTAAGCTAGGTTAGTGTTCTAAATGAGAATTACGAAAGTTGAACTTCCTAATACGTTTTACCAAGTTAATACTTTAAACTAGATAATGTAATTAGATTGGAAATGACCCTGTGATATAACCTACTCCGTTATTTCACTGAAAACGCAACAAACTAATGTCTGTGCCTCCTATCTGTTGTATAATTTCCCTATTTTTCTCCTCATCGAGTTAACGCAGTGACGATTGTGATCCTGCCTTTGGGGAAAGTGCGATCTCTCCACATGTGTCACTTATTAGCTGGTGCCCATGGCAGCGGCGGATCTCCTGGTCATTATCTTCAATCTGATACTGAGGCAGATTCCTGTTGTTTACCGGGAATAATTTTATTTTGTGCGTTACCTTATAGTGTGTAATATCCATGCGATCCTGCTGTTTTGGAAGTGGGTAATGGCAGTTGCTGTATTATCTCCACCTTATGAGAGTCGGGGGATGATCCCTCTGGAGAAATGGGCACTCCTTGAAAGGTGACCCATTTTTTTAGTAATTGAGCCTCACGGGGATTCACCTTTAGTCCCGCCTGAGCCAACAATGTCAAAAGTTCGTGCAAAACGGACAGATGCTCCTCCATGCTGTCAGTTGCCAGCAGTAGGTCATCTCAATACTGCAGAAAGCAGGTCGGACGGGAAAAGTATTTTAAAATTGCAGCAATTTTTTTGTGGAATATCGTGGGGGCATTGTGGAACCCCTGAGGCAGGCATGTCCAGGTGTAGCTCTGGCCCTCATATGTGAACGCGAAATTGTACTGGTCTTCCCCCTTTAACAGGGATACTCCAGAATCCATTGGCGATGTCAAGGGTCAGAAATATTTGGAACCAATAAGAATTTGAGCTAATATGGTAGGAGTTTCTCTTACTACCGGTGAACAGGCTGGTGTTACAGAATTAACTTTCTATAATCAATATTCAGTCGCCATCTGCTGTCAGGCATTTTAACTGGCCATGCGGGTGAATTGGTCGTGAAAGTGCTGTACTAAGAACTGCCTGGTTGACTCGGGATTTTAAAGTGTGTCGGATGTAATGGTGACTCTCCTTTGGGATGGGGTACTGTTTACTAAATGAGTGGCAGCAGTCCCTCAATAGATTCCTCGCCTGCCATTTTTCCACAGTCATGCTTGCACGTGGCAAACACCTCTAGGTGTTCCTAAGTTGGTTTTGGCACAGCTTCATTTTTGCTCCCGGAGGATCATAATCAGATGGCTTTTTAATAGCAAAAACCGAGTGAGCATCTGAAATATCTATCCCTCTCGCATTATCTCTTAATCCCATCCAAACACAGTCCCGATTGTAATCTATCACCATGCCATACTGATCCAACACATCAGACTCTACAATTCCCTTTCTGTCGGGTGTGGTCATCAGCATAGGTGCTGGGACCTTACAGGTGAGGCCTCCCAACTGAAATTCAGTGGCCTTCCCTGTATACGTAGTGTTGTATCACCATTAAACCCTTTAAGGGTCATACAACACTTGCCCACCGCTAAATAGCATTCAGGGAATGAGGTGTCGATGATGGTAACGGTTGAGCCAGTACCGAAAAGTAAAATCTGCTGCTGGCCTCCTTGTAAGACAGCAAAGACTACTGGTCTCCCGCTACTATCACGTTGGAACCCCATTTCGACCAATCTTTGGGGGCCGGACCCCATCATAGGGTGAATCCTTGAAGGGTTCTCTTTAGCGAGTGCGCATCAGCGTTTTGTGCACCAGTAAATGATTTTGCACCCCCCTCCCCCCCGCCCCTGTAGCAGTTTGGGTTTGTCTGAGGGTTATCAACTGATCCAATCGTTGCTCCATCCTAGAGGGCTTGGATTCGGTATCTATGCGTTGCACCGGGGTCCAGTTCCTGTCTGGGTCTGCTGCAGTCTTTTGCTATGTGGCCTACCTTCTTACAATTACAGATCTACCCTTAAAGATGTAACACCTAGATCCCTGCACCGTTGACACTGGTTTATTGGCGGTGGGTGGTGACTTCACCTTTGACTGATCTTTTACCACCTCCCAGGCTATTTGAGCGCCGGTCTCTTTATCTGTCCGCTGATTGGTGGATCTCATGATTATGTCCAGGTGAGAGTGGATTTGGGTCAGGAACATTGATTAAAATTATTGCTGATTCTTTCCTGCTGTAGCATTTGCGGGTGCCTGGTTCTGGGAACGTTTATAGCTATCATACATGTGATTACTGAAGGCTCTAGGGGTCTCTTCTGAGCGCTGTTTGGTCTGATTAAGCAGAGCCACTAAGTTTAAATTTTGAATCGCTAAATGGTTTAGGATCTCAGTCATGAGTACATCGGCTGCTGTGCCAGGCTGCAGGACTGAGCTTGGCAGATTATCTTTTAGGGAAGTGAATCAGGCCAAGAGAAGGACTCGTGTTAAGTCTCTCTCTTCCAACTCGGGCTGAATTCTCTTGAAATTTGCCCACCTCTTGTTCACCCCAATGGGTCATCCCCATCATTAATGGGCCCCAACTCATGACTACCCGCCGTGGAGCCAGCACCAGATATGGGCAGTGAGTCGTATGGTTACTGGTAATGTACCCATGCACATTACGTGGAATATAAGATGTTACTACTTCTACAGTTGGGCCTCATGTCTCGAAGTTATCCCATCCTTCACCACTCTCCTGGGGATTATACTAATTGCCTTTCTCTTCCCAATTTGTCTCCCCTTGTCCCCTTCTGTTGTTTCTGTTATCTCTCCCCGTGTTACTGCAGATACCAGGGTCTGCTCCTCCCCTAACTTACATTTTAGCCTTGCTATTTCTAATTGGCAGTGGGAGTGGTCTGCCTCCCTATGTGGCTTCTTAATGACTTCCCATATTGACCCTCTAGCATGTTCTACCTCTTGCTGGAGCCCCAATCTTTCCAATTTATATTTTTTGTATCTCTAATTTGTTTTCATTCGCTTCAGCGACGGCTGCTGTGGCATTTAAATTTGAAAGCCTGTGTGCTGTAGCAATGAAGTTACCTGTTCGCCCCCTCCTTCTAATAGCCTAATACACTGGTTTACTCAATCAATTTCTTGTCTCAAATGCTGTATTTCTTCCTCCTTTAATTGCCTAATAAGTTGAAGGATTTCTTCTTTTTGCTCTTTTATATTTTGAATCTCTTTTTCGTTTAGTGGAACCTCTTTTACTTGCAATTCTTTTAAAGCTGGTATCTTTTTGTGCTTTGGAATTTTCCTTCCTTAAATTATGATGCACTTTTGCATCTTGCCTCATTAATTTCTCATCTCTCCGAGCACTGTAATGTGTGCAGAATGCCAAAAGACCATTTACCAGTTTTGGCCTTCGTTCTCCTTGATTTATTTTCACCTGGATAAATGCCATGAACTCCCCAAAGCACGCATGTTGGCCCTTACACATGTTTGCTCCCTGTGCCTTTACCCTTTGTATGTCCTTCATAGATACCGTATCATATACTTTTTCCTCATAGACAGCCTGTATGTATATCTTTTGATGGTTTTCTGTACATGACCGATCCCTTCATCCTGTTACATTCTTTTGAATGTAACTACTGATGGGTCCCCACTTAAATAGTACCAACTATTGAGAAGACTGCTCCATAAGACTCAACTTCTCCTGATCCATTTAAAAGTTTATAGGTTACACTTCGCAATACAGGTTAGAATCGCAACGCACGAGATTTCCAATTGTTCAAAAGAATGATCAAAAGCTGTCTCGCCAGATCCCGGACGAGCCTCCAATTTTGTAAGATTTCTAAATTTCTGCCATTAAATTGACAGCAAAACTGATTATTTTAAAACAATGTGGAATAGCTTATTAAACATATACACATGCATATCAACAGAAAAATAACAGCCCTCAGCGATCCTATGGGTCCACTTAGTTACAACAGATACAAGGATGTTACGATAAAAAACGTATAAATACGAATACTTTACTTCCCTCTTGCAAAGCACACAGCCTGCTCCTTTGTCTGTAGAGGAAGGTTCCTGCTTTGCCATGTGCTAAAGAGATGAGAGAGAGCCATCTTTGGCTTGAGTTTTTATATCTCTTAAGGCCATAGTTTCTCAGAAAGCCTCAGGATTGGATCTTGGTTCCAGGGCCGTTCATGATTGGCATCTTCTCATACATGTGTCTGTCTGGAGGGCCGGTGCCATTCCGTGATTAGGTTAATGGCTTTCCAATGAACATCTTTTCTAGTTTGGTGAATTTGATAGCCATGCTTACATGAACTTGGGCTCTGCCCAGCCAGGAGGAATGAACTTGGGGAGGTGTCTATTTTGTCTCTTCAAATTTGTCTTTCTGTATAAACCACACTTTTAACATTTATGTATATAAAATACAGAATCAATATTATCATTACTAAACACTTTTATTCTTACAAACTTTAAACGAAGAGGCAGGGCCATGAAGCGCATCAGCCCTATGTGTAGCATCAGCATAGCATTTGCCTCACTGTCCCAGTATCACCCCAGGAACCACCTCCAAAGTGGAGTGCACGAGATTGCGCTGCACTTTCTTTGAAGGCTGGCTAGCCCAGTTCAGTGGCGGGGCGGGACTTCTGCGCCAGGGGAAGAAAGTCCCGGACTTAGCTGGTCACTACACCTGAAGGGCAATTTCCCACCCGAAAATTCGCTGCTCATTAGCGCAGCGACACAAACATTGCACAGCCCACCCTCCAGTAGCCGCAGGCCAGCTGCCCTCTCCTGTTATGGAGAATCTGACTGCTGAGCCGCAGTTACAGCTATTGGTCTCAACATTAACAGGACTTCAGATAACATGGTGTTCCCATTGCACCGTCATAATAACCCCCAGGCCTGTGTGTGTGTGTGTGAGTGAGACAGGGACAAATCAGTCGCTCATCTGGGAGATGAAAAGGCTGAATCATTAGGAAATGAGGCATCTCTTTGTAAAATCAATGGAACAAGTGCTGTGTGGATTCATTGGGTGGTTCCGGTGAATGAAGCTATCTTTGTATAGTCATTTATGGTTCTGGAATATAAGCTGGATAAATGACATTTATTTCAGTTTATTCATTCTGTTGTTGGTGCTTTTCAAGCTCTTGACCCTGGTCAAAGGGCAAAGGCAAATGTCTCGCACTTCACCTCCCTTTCTCTGTTCTTCCTTGATACCCCCTCCCCAGCCTGAATGATCTCAGCTTTTAAGGCAATTATTTTTCTACTGCTCCTCGTGAAATGGATCTGTTATAATGAAATGTTCCTGATCCAATCCCGTCTGAGTCCTGTTACTGAGAGGAATATCTCCCTCATTTGCGTGGGGCACTGTTCAGCCTTGTGACGAGAGTTTGTGGGACTCAAACCCGAGGCCAACGATTGCAAAGTCTCAGTCACTCTCTGTCTCCTTTCTTCTATCTTTCTCTCTCACATTGCTTGAAAGCTCCCGTGGACTTGAAGCAGCCTTTTATGAAAAGTCCTCCATATTACCAAATGGTATCCATACCGCTGGGTTAAGGTCAGGTGAATGCAGCTTTTTGCGAGCATCTTTTTGGGCGTGCGAACATTTGTGGGGTATATGGGCGAAATGCAGAAAGTATCACTTGGTGGCATTCTGGGCGGTATTTGGGCGTTAGTTTCCATTATGAACATTCTGGGTGGTGCATGACTTATGATGTCATAATTAAATAAAAATCTGGGTGGGCGTTTCAGCTAATTCTTGGCGTTAACTGTGTGCCGAAAGTTATACTGGCGATAAATTGGTGATAATTAGGCGTTAGTTTGCATTTTTAATCAAATATGGGCATTAAATTCAATAGTGGTTAAATGAGTGGTAAGTGGATGGTAGCTCAGCGATCCCAATGGAAAGTCTCGTCCCTATTGTTTCTCAGTATCTTTCTGTTTATCTCTCTGTATCTCTACCTCTCTCCATATTTTCCAATCTCGATTACAATCTCTGCTGTGTATTTCCTTCAATTCTTTATTTCCCTTGCGTTCTGTCACAGTCACACTTCGGACCTGTGTGTGTGTGACAGGGACAGGGTAATTCATCAGCACATCCGGGAGGAGGAAAGGTGGACTCTTCAGCGAATTGGGCCCAGCGAGAATACGAAGGGAACATTTCCAATTCGGAAATGTAGGAAGTGTGTGACAATGCCAGACTTGTTTTAGATACTGAATCTGTGTTTTGTTTTAGCTATTGTATCTGCTGTCTCTTTCACATACTTTCTGATTTTTCTTTGAGGATCTTGTTACTCTTGCTCCATCTCTATCCCTCCCATCCTCTCTCTGTCAATCCCTGTTAATCTCTACATCTCACTCTATGTTACTCCCTCCATCGCTATCTCTGCCTGTCTCCGTTACTTGCTCTCCATCGCTATATTTCCATACGTGTAATTCAGGCCCTTCCCCATTTCACCCTTCACTCTTTGTTACTATCACACTATTTCTCTCTTTCTCTCTCAGTTACTCTCTCTACTTATTATATCTCCATCTCTAACCCGCTCTCTGCGGCTCTCTCTCTATCTCTATATTTACCTCTTTCTGTTAATCATCCACCTATATAGCTCTCTGCCTTTCTATTTCTTCCTCATAGCTCTCTCACTATCACCCATTGCTTTTCTTCCTCCTCTCTATTACTCTCCATTTCAACTCACTTTCATTGTTATTCTCCATCTCTATCTCTCACTTTTATGTACTTCTCAATTCCTATCTCTATTCTTTTTTATTTCTATGTTGCTCACATTCTAGCTCTCCATCTCTGTTACTCGCTCCCTATCTCTATCTCTCCATCTATCAGTCTCTTTGCTTATCTCCAACTGTACCTCAGTTTCCCTCTGCCTCTATCTCTCTGGTCCTTTATTACTGCCTGATGGTTGCTCTCTGTGTGGGGAAGACGGGAAGAGGCCGATCTGCATATGGCTCTGTATGGGGGAGATGGGGAGTTGTGTGGGCGGAGAGAAGGTGTTGTGTGGGGAGAGGGGGCGGTGTGTGGGGGAGAGGGGGCGTTGTGTGGGTGAGATGGAGAGCAGTGTGGGGAGAGGAGGAGTTTCGGATCTGTGTATGGGATAGGGGCATGTACAATGGGTGGTCGAGGTCAAGGAGAAGCGGCCAAGGTCCTGTGGCCGGAGAGCTGGGTCCTGGTGGGGGAGAGGGGCAAGTACGAGTGGAGGAAATGAGACAAGGAATGGTAGGGGTGGAGATGGGAGAGGGTACAAGAAGGGGAGAATGGAGCTTGTGTGAGGGAAGGGAGTTGGGCGGGTCCATGTGGGGAACGTTGTGTCTATTTTCCTCTTGCTTGTCCCAATGTTTCTCTTTGTCCTTTTCTCCCTAACCATTCCTCCCACCCATTCTTTTACATCTGTACTTCTCTCTCTCTCTCACTCTCTCTCCGAGTCTCTGTTTCTCTCTATATCCCTGTATCTCTCTGTCACACACACACTCCCTTTCCCTATTTGTGTCTTTCTGTCTGCCTCTTCTCTCTCTTTCTCTGCCACAATCTCTCTCTCTATCCTTATCACTCTTTCAATGTCCCTTTCTCTATTTCCATGCCTCTGACATGTGACTCCCTCTTCACTTGTCTCTTCCTCTTTCATAGTCAGATCTCTCTAACTCTCCATCTCTTTTGTGTTCTCTCTCCTTGCCCCAGACTTTTTTCTGTCTATCGCTTCCCCAGTTTATTTTGCTATCTCTCTCCATCTCTCAATGTGTCTCTCTCACTCTCTCTCTCTCTCTCAATCTCTCTATGTCCCCATCTCTCTTGCTCTTCCTTTCTTGTTCTCTCTTTCTTTCTGTCACTTTCTCTCTATGCGTGTCCCTCACTCCCTCTTATTTCCTCAATGGTCAAATTTATCTTTCTCGCTCTGGCCCTCTCTCTCTCTCTATTCCTTTCTCTCTCTCTGTCCTCTGCCGCAACCTCTCTTAGTCTGCACCTCGCTCTTAATATCCATGTTTTTCTCTCTGTCTATTCCTGTCCCTCAGTCTCTCAATCCCTCTCTTTCTGTACCTGTGTGTTCTTGCTTTTATTTTCGTCCTTGTCAATGGCAACTGTGGATGGGCATAAATGTATTCCCCATTCCCATTGTGTTGCTTAAATTGATGTTTCTCCAGTTGATTTATTCATAATTTCCATTTTTGTAATAGTATTCCCTCTTAGAACATAAGAACATAAGAATTTGGAACAGGAGTAGGCCATCTAGTTCCTCGAGCCTGCTCCGCCATTCAATAAGATCATGGATGATCTGGTCGTGGACTCAGCTCCACTTACCCGCCCTCTCCTCGTAACCCTTAATTCCCTTATTGGTTAAAAATCTATCTATCTTTGACTTGAAAAGATTCAATGAGCTAGCCTCAACTGCTTCCTTGGGCAGAGAATTCCACAGATTCACAACCCTCTGGGAGAAGAAATTCTTTCTCAACTCGGTTTTAAATTGGCTCCTCCGTATTTTGAGGCTGTGCCCCCTAGTTCTAGTCTCCCCCACCAATGGAAACAACCTCTCTGCCTCGATCTTGTCTATCCCTTTCATGATTTTAAATGTTTCTACAAGATCACCCCTCGTCCTTCTGAACTCCAAGGAGTAAAGACCCAGTCTACTCAATCTATCATCATAAGGTAATCCCCTCATTTCTGGAATCAGCCTAGTGAATCGTCTCTGTACCCCTTCCAAAGCTAGTATATCCTTCCTTAAGTAAGGTGATCAAAACTGCACGCAGTACTCCAGGTGCGGCCTTACCAATACCTTATACAGTTGCAGCAAGACCTCCCTGCTTTTGTACTCCATCCCTCTCGCAATGAAGGCCAACATTCCATTTGCCTCCCTGATTACCTGCTGCACCTGCATACTAACCGTTTGGGATTCATGCACAAGGTCTAAAAGAGTTTTTTTTTTCTAAAAGAGTTTTTTTTTTTTTTTTTTTCATGCACAAGGACCCCCAGGTCCCTCTGCACCACAGCATGTTGTAATTTCTCCCCATTCAAATAATATTCCCTTTCACTGTTTTTTTTCCTGACGTGGATGACCTCACACTTTCCGACATTGTATTCCATCTGCCAAACCTTAGCCCATTCGCTTAACCTATCCAAATCTCCTTGTAGCCTCTCTGAGTCCTCTACACAGCCCGCTTTCCCACTAATCTTAGTGTCATCTGCAAATTTTGTTGCACTACACTCTGTCCCATCTTCTCGGTCATCTATGTATATTGTAAACAGTTGTGGTCCCAGCACTGATCCCTGTGGCACACCACTAACCACTGATTTCCAACCGGAAAAGGACCCATTTTTCCCGACTCTCTGCTTTCTGTTCGCCAGCTAATTCTCTAGCCATGCTAATACATTTCCTCTGACTCCGCGTACCTTTATCTTCTGCAGTAACCTTTTGTGTGGCACCTTATCGAATGCCTTTTGGAAATCTAAATACACCACATCCATCGGTACACCTCTATCCACCATGCTCGTTATATCCTTAAAGAATTCCAGTAAGTTAGTTAAACATGATTTCCCCTTCATGAATCCATGCTGCGTCTGCTTGATTGCACTATTCCTATCTAGATGTCCCTCTATTTCTTCCTTAATGATAGTTTCAAGCATTTTCCCCATTACAGATGTTAAACTAACCGGCCTATAGTTACCTGCCTTTTGCCTGCCCCCTTTTTTAAACAGAGGCGTTACATTAGCTGCTTTCCAATCCGCTGGTACCTCCCCAGAGTCCAGAGAATTTTGGTAGATTATAACGAATGCATCTGCTATAACTTCCGCCATCTCTTTTAATACCCTGGGATGCATTTCATCAGGACGAGGGGACTTGTCTACCTTCAGTCCCATTAGCCTGTCCAGCACTACCCCCCTAGTGATAGTGATTGTCTCATTGTCTTCCCTTCCCACATTCCTGTGGTCTGCAAATTTTGGCATGGTTTTTGTGCCTTCCACTGTGAAGATAGAAGCAAAATAATTGTTTAAGGTCTCAGCCATTTCCACATTTCCCATTATTAAATCCCCCTTTTCATCTTCTCAGGGACCAACATTTACTTTAGTCACTCTTTCCCGTGTTATATATCTGTAAAAGCTTTTACTATCTGTTTTTATGTTTTGCGCAAGTTTACCTTCGTAATCTATCTTCCCTTCCTTTATTGCTTTTTTACTCATTCTTTGCTGTTGCGTAAAATTTTCCCAATCCTCTAGTTTCCCACTAACCTTGGCCACCTGATACGCATTGGTCTTTGATTTGATACTTTCCTTTATTTCCTTGGTTATCCACGGCTGGTTATCCCTTCTCTTGCTGCCCTTCTTTTTCACTGGAATATATTTTTGTTGTGCACTATGAAAGAGCTTCTTAAAAGTCCTCCACTGTTCCTCAATTGTGCCACCGTTTAGTCCTTGTTTCCATTCTACTTTAGCCAACTCTGCCCTCATCCCACTGTAGTCCCCTTTGTTTAAGCATAGTACGCTCATTTCTGACACAACTTCCTCATCCTCAATCTGTATTCCAAATTCAACCATATTGTGATCACTCATTCCGAGAGGATCTTTTGCGAGGAGATCGTTTATTTTTCCTGTCTCATTACACAGGATCAGATCTAAGATGGCTTGCTCCCTTGTAGGTTCTGTTACATACTGTTCTAAGAAACAATCCCGTATGCATTCTATGAATTCCTCCTCCAGGCTACCCCGTGCGATTTGATTTGACCAATCGATATGTAGTTTAAAATCCCCCATGACTACTGCCGTTCCTTTTTCACATGCCTCCATTATTTCCTTGATTATTGCCCGCCCCACCTTGAAGTTATTATTTGGGGGCCTATAAACTACGCCAACCAGTGACTTTTTCCCCTTACTATCTCTAATCTCCACCCACAATGATTTAATATTTTGTTCATTGGAGCCAATATCATCGCTAACAACTGCTCTGATATCATCTTTTATTAACGGAGCTACCCCACCTCCTTTCCCTTCTTGCCTATCTTTTTGAATCGTCAGATACCCCTGTATGTTTAATTCCCAGTCTTGGCCATCTTGCAACCATGTTTCTGTAATGGCCACCAAATCATACCCATTTGTAATGATTTGTGCCATCACCTCATTTACTTTGTTTCAAATGCTGCGTGCATTTAGGTAGAATGTTTTCATCCGAGTTTTTAAACCATGATTTTTAGTTTTGACCCCTCCTGCAGCCCTTTTATATTCAGTGGCCCTTTTTGTTTCTTGCCTTTGGTTTCTCTGCCCTCCACTTTTACTCATCTCTTTTCTGTCTTTTGTTTTTGTCTCCTTTTTGTTTCCCTCTGTCTCCCTGTATTGGTTCCCATCCCCCTGCCATATTAGTTTAACTCCTCACCAACAGCACCAGCAAACACTCCCCCTCGGACATTGGTTCCGGTCCTGCCCAAGTGCAGACCGTCCAGTTTGTACTGGTCCTACTTCCCCCAGAATCTGTTCCAATGCCCCACGAATTTGAATCCCTCCCTGCTGCACCACTGCTCAAGCCACGCATTCATCTGTGTTATCCTGCGATTCCTACTCTGACTAGCACGTGGAACTGGTAGCAATCCCGAGATTATGAATTTTGAGGTCCTACTTTTTAATTTAGCTCCTAGCTCCTTAAATTCGTCTCGTAGGACCTCATCCTTTTTTTTTACCTGTGTCGTTGGTACCAATGTGCACCACGACAACTGGCTGTTCTCCCTCCATTTTTAGAATGTCCTTTACTCGCTCGGAGACATCCTTGACCCTTGCACCAGGGAGGCAACATACCATCCTGGAGTCTCGATTGCGGCCGCAGAAACGCCTATCTATTCCCCTTATGATTGAATCTCCTATCACTATCGCTCTCCCACTCTTTTTTATGCCCTCCTGTACAACAGAGCCAGCCACGGTGCCATGAACTTGGCTGCTGCTGCTCTCCCCTGATGAGTCATCTCCCTCAACAGCACTCAAAGCAGTGTTTCTGTTTTGCAGGGGGATGACCAGATGGGACCCCTGCACTACCTGCTTTGTACTACTCTTCCTGCTGGTCTTCCATTCCCTAGCTGGCTGTGGATCCTTCTCATGCGGTAAGACCAACTCACCACATGTGCCACTTATCTCATTCTCAGCATCGTGGATGCTCCAGAGTGACTCCACCCTCAGCTCCAATTCCGTAACGCGGTCCGTCAGGAGATGGAGGCGGATACACTTCTCACACACGTAGTCGTCAGGGACACCGGAAGTATCCCTGAGTTCCCACATGGTACAGGAGGAGCATATCACGTGACTGAGCTCTCCTGCCTTGCCTTAACCCTTAGATACCCTTAAATTGCTAATTACAATGTTACAGTTTACTTACTGATATAAAAATAAAAAGAAAAGCTACTCACCAATCACCAGCCAATCACTTACCCCATTGGCTGTGACGTCACCTTTTGATTCCGTTCTACTTCTTTTTTGCTTTCTCTCCCGCTGTAGCTGCACAAGTACACCTTTTATAGGCCGCTCCGACGCTGCTCCCACCTCTCGCCAACTGCCGCTCTTCTGTAAAACCAGGTGCTAAGTATGTGTTTATTGATTCTGCCATTGCTCTGTTGTTTATTCGAGGAGTGTATGTGTCTGTCCTCAATGGGTCCATATCTCCCTTCGCCACTCTGTTACTCTTAATACAGATTTAAAATCTCGTACTATTTGCCTTAATATTCATCGGAGGATTATATTTTGTGTTTCCTTTTTGCAGCTCTTCATATTTTATTTGAGTTCCGTTGTTGCTCTCTGTATTTCTGCCAGGCCGCTGGAGTACCACTTTTATGTCCTTTTAGGATGATAGGAACAAGAGTAGGCCATTCAGCATCGCGAGCATTTTGAATCTTTAACTTAAACTATGTCTCATCTGTATGCTAACCCCATCTACCCGCCGTGGTTCCACATCCCTGAAACACTCTTACAGAAGAACGGATATCAATCTGAATTTTGATGTTTCTAATTGTGCTGGCATTAACCTTCTAGGGTTGAGAGCTCCACATCGCCACTACCCTCTCGTTAGATTAAATGTTCCTACCTCAGCGATCAAAAATAAAAATGCATACCCAAATCATCATTTGTATTTTATTTTTGTGTAATTGAGTTTTACAAGAGGAAACAAACAGCTATAGAACCAATTCTGAACAATTCAAATTTGAGGCAGATTCTAAGTTCATTGGGGAAATATTTTGGCCCATCAAACAAAATTGCGAAGCTCTTGACCATAAACTGTCGTTACAGAATGTCCATCAATCTAGCGCTGGACAGGAACATTTCCAACTGATCACTCTTCTCAAGCTCAGTTAACAGTTTGACCCTTGCAGATGCACACCTAAAAATAGCATGCATTGATTTGTCGAATTTGTAAAGTGAGAGAGACTGGGGTGAAATACAATATGTTCACAAAATAATACGGTAGCAATTATAGCATGTTTAAACTTTTAAAATATCGTGTTTTCGATGAGCTCTAGCCAGGGAAACATTTGGTGATGGCTAATCAGTAAATTCATGTTAAAAAGTGGCAGATTTCTTTGTGAGGTGGCAATGCCTCTGATGCTTCTCATGAAAGGAGAGATTGTGCTCACACATCCAACAATCCAGAGGGACTAATATGGATTTCCCAGCGCCCGTTCATAAGGACCTTCATCAATTTTGATGCACCACCTGTCTACCTGAGAAGAAACGTGTATAAGCCTTAGAATATGTGGATTGCCCTATGCCATTGCAAACCATTGGTCAGATCACCGAGCGCTGAGCGCGCCGTGAAATAAATCAGGAGCATTTTGCCTGTTGCCCGTGAAGAACACTGGACTTTCTGTGCAATGCGCCTGTTTGTTTCTCCACAAAACAAATATGTTTAAGGTGCATCAGCTGCAGGTTGTAGCATGTGAAATTGTGCGACCAGTGCAATATCTCCAATTGGTCAGATATTGTCTCGGTCGTCAGTATACAGTGTTATTTTGCTCAAACATCGTTCCATCTCCTATCAACACTAACTCCAATTTTCGCATGTTTAACCTTGTGTTCCTCTCTAAAATCCTCAATCAATTTATCGACGGCCATCTGTGTAGCAATCACTCCCACAACTCTCCATGCATATCACTTCGGCCTGGTTCGCGCCGTGAGCGCAGCACCCAGGCCTATGGTGTCAACATGATCAACATGATGGTCTGTACCATGACCTCTTGTCCTTATTGACCACTCTGTGAGATTCTACCTGAAGGCTCACTCAACCATTCTCCAATACCCTTGGTCTATGAACAAATGCAATCACCACATCTTCGACTTGAGATTCTCCCCATTCTGCACGGGCACCATCAGGACTCCTGATTGTTCCCCATTGACATTTTCCCCTGTTCAGCATCACGCATTGACATGGGACCAGTGTCAAGATGGAGGCTCAACACAGCCAGATCCACAGTGGTTCACTGTTTACAGTGAGCAAGATAGAGAGACAGCAGCAGGGTGAGATAGATTGAGATATGACTGACCACATTATAAAAGAACATAAGAACATGGAACATAGCAGCAGGAGAAGGCACTTGTCCATTTGGGCCTGCTCCACTATTCAACAAGACCATGGCTGATCTTCTACCTTCCCGCACTATCCCCATATCATTTAATTATCTTCATTACAAAAAAAGTATCGACCTCTGTTATCAATATATTCAACGGCTGAGTATCTGCAGCTCTCTGGGGTAGAGAATTGCAAAGATTCACAACTCTTTGAGTGAAGTAATTTCTCCTCATTTCAGACCAAAATGGCCGACCCTTTAGTTTGAGATTGTGACCCCATGTTCTAGATTCTCCAGCTAGGGGTAATATCTTCTCAGCATTAACCATGTCAAGCAGATTAAGAATTGTATATGTTTCAATTAGATCACAACGGATTCTCTTAAACTCGAGGAAACATAGGACTAATCCACTCCATCTCTCCAGACAGGGCCATCGCCTCACCACAAAAACCTGCCTAGTGAACTTTTGTTGCACTAAGGCAAGTATATATTTCCTTAGGTAATGAGACCAGAACTGTACACAGCACTCCAGGTGTGGCCTCACCATTGCCCTGTATGATTGTAATAAGGCTTCTTTACCTGTTATACTGGAATTCATTTGTAACAAATGCTAACATACCATTTAATTTCCGAATGGCTTGTTGTACCTGCATGTTAACTATCTGTCGTTCATGAACCCTGAATACAAACATTTTCTAGTGTGTCACTATTCAAAAATATTCTGCTTTTTTGTTTTTGCTGCCAAAGTAACTTCATATTTCCACACATCTTATTCCATCTGCCATGATCCTGCCCACTCAGTCAATCGCTCTGCAGCCTCTTTGCATCCTCCTCACAGCTTACTTTCCCACGTAACATTGCATCATCAGCAAACTTACATAAGTTCCACTCAGTCCCTTCAGATTAAGGTGTAACCGAGTACATTGAGTTACACAGTGATACAACAGCAGATGGATGTAGATTAAGGTGCAGTTAAGTAAAGTGAGTGACACAAAGTGACACCAGCAGTCAGAGATTCAAAGTAAAGTTGCTGAGTACAGTGATGCAGAGAAACTAGCAGAGGGAGACAGAGAATCGAGTTACTAAGTACAGTGATGCAGTGAGAGACACCAGCAGAGGGAGATAGAGAGCAGAGTTACCGAGCACAGTGATGCAGAGAGAGACACCAGCAGAGGGAAATAATGAGTGGAGTTACTGATTACAGTGATGCACAGAAACCAGCAGAGGGAGATAGAGAGTAGAGTTACCGTCTACAGTGATGCAGCGAAACCAGCAGAGGGAGATAGAGAGTAGTTACCGAGTACAGTGATGCAGAGAGTGAAACCAGCAGAGGGAGATAGGGAGTAGAGTTGCTGAGTACAGTGATGCAGAGAGTGACACCAGCAGAGGGAGATAGGGAGTAGAGTTACCGCGTACAGTGATGCAGAGAAACCAGCAGAGGGAGATAAATAAAGGTGTGATGGAGAACATTCTGTTTTATTTTTTATTTTGGCAATGATGGAACGCATTCTAGGGCCCAATATTTAATGGTGGCTTATCGAATATCTTATATGTGTAAAGATAAAATGATCCGCACTGATGTAAGTGAAAAAAATCGGGAAAAGTGTAAAACGGGATCCAGTGTCACTGTCGCCCAGTTTGAAAAGCGGCCAAGATTAACTTCACCAGCACTGATTTAGATTTTAAAACTGGTGTTGCAAATCTGCTACCTTTATAGAACCTGTCCAATTATGATTCTCATTGATTAAAAACAAAATAGAATTTCTGCCATTTTGATCATGAGTACTGGATCCACAATACCAGTGTTATGTGCAACCAATAAGTTATTAGTTATTATCTATCCCGAAGGATGATAATAGACTATAAATGAATTTTCATGATGCCCGTGTTCTCCTATTGCTCAGTCCCTTTGGTAAATGTCCGTGGTCATTGTGATATGAAGTAGAAATGCGATGTTGGGGCAGTCAGTCCTGCCACTTGCATAATTCTACTGATTTATGAATTAGTGTAAAGGGATATTTGATCGCATTGAGCATCTCCTCTCTGAACTTACTCTGGGTCACTGTGTAAATGGCCGTGTTTGTGCAGGAACTCAGGAGCTGAAGCATAGTTCCAGCGTGCCCAAAATTTTGAAAAGGGCGAAACAACGACCTGCGACTAAACGCGCTTGTAATTCGATAAAAGAAGAAATACACAACCGTCGTCATCCAGAGCAGGATAAAACTGCTGGATAGAGAAAATAGTAAAACAATGGACCTTCTGCGGTTCCTCATCTCGGGGTCCTTGTCTTTCTTACCATTGCTAACACCCCGGATGCTCCTTCGGGCCCGACTGGCCACTAAAATGAATCTAACGGTGAGAGCGTTCAACAGTAAAATCACACAGAAGGGAAGCAATGGGGTTAACAGCTGTTCAAACCAAGAAAAAGCTCTCCATGTGGGTGCAATATAAAACTGTACTTTTGCACGGCAACCCCGCGGTATGTTATTAGCTGTAATATAAGGAGTATACACGAAAGGCCAGGGAATGTTCTTTAAACAGAACAGCGCACTCAAGGTCACTATAACCACAGCGGCGGTTCTCTCGGTGCAATATTTGGTTTTCAGCTTCTGATAACAAATGGCTACAAACCGATCAAAGGTAAAAGCGACCGTTAACCAAACAGAACTGTCTATGGCAGTCCGAGCCAGGAAGTGAATGAATCTGCACACAGGAGTGTAGTACAGGAAAGTGTTCCACCAATACAGGTCAGCGATCCAATGTAATATCACATCACAGACAATCACCATCAGATCTGCTGTCGCCATGGCCACCAGGTAGCAAGTGATGCATTTGGAGAGGCCGCACTTTCCCCGGGAAAGGATCACAATCGCCACCAAGTTCACTGTGTGTACAGGAACAAAAAACAATCACATCATTAAACGGAGTTAAGAGTGCAGCATCAGCTGGCCTCATGTACATGCGATATTGAATAATTCTCCTCGCCCTGTGCTCCCCTCTCCTTTGGATTGTGACACGATATCAGAGGTCAAAGATGCTTCGTCCGTCACAAGATTCTTTATCTGTGAGATTTCACGTTGAGTTTCCACAGGCACTTCGAATCTAGGGTGCTCCATAAAATAAGCCAACGCTGAGGATATGATAAACCAGGAGAAATCGCAGCACCAAGAACAAATGGTAGGAGGGGGAGGATAATAGGCACAAGGAGAGAAGAGAACAAATGATAAAATGAAACACGACAGAAGAAAACACCAAGAAGTAAAGGGACAGGAGAGAAGACAACAACAATGATAAAAAGAGCAGGATTGTAGAGTACACCAAATATGGAAGAAACAGGAGAGACCACACCAAGGTTTACAGGAGCAGGATGAAAGATAACATCAAGGATAAAAGTAGCAGCAGGGACAATGACACCAAGAATAAGTGGAGGAGGAGAGAAGAGAACATCAAGGTTAAAAGAGAGTAGGCAGAGCCGACAAGTTTAACTTGTATGTAGTGAGTAGAAAGCAGCAAACTGTGGTTAAAATTAAACAGTAAAAAAGTTGGCTCCCGTTACCATTTTCTTTTACCAATCAGCCAAGTTTTGACATTCCTAACTGAGTGAATGACAAAGGCTTGAAGAACTACCTACTATATTTACCAGGCACAGTGTGTAAATCGCAACACAATATGTTAAACGGCGCGGCAGACACATTACCTTCTAAAAGTCACTTACCAGGTACTCCAATTGCCGCGAGAATGGGATAATATACGACCTGGACCCAATAAAGCGATGAAGAATGCATCTTCTCTGTGAAGACGATACCTACTGGTGTTGGAGGCGATCACTCCAATTGCAGTAATGAAAAATCAATGGAAAATATTGGTTCATTTATAAAGTACAGACTCCCGAATGATGCTTCTAGATTGCACAACTAGAGTTATTAGTTACAGTTTGCTGAACAAACAAGGCACCATCTGGCTTTCCAATTTCAAAGTCATAAGACAATGAGCCATTTCTTAAAAAACAGATGGTGGTTACCGTTGGGAACAAGAGCTGAAAGATCGAAATAGAACATAAGACATTATTGTAATTTGCATCATAAGAAAGTAAGCAAACTTCCAAACTTAGCCGATTAATGCGGCTTGTTTTTTTAATTGAAATCTGGTAATCAGTCTTCCATTCTATCTCCTTACCACTCAAACCTCCTCTCTCAAAGTTTCCTTTTCACAGTCTCTCCCATTTTACTCTCACGTCCTCTCCACTATCTCATTGTCACTAATACAGTTTTGCAATCGCACTCAATTCCGATATATCACATTTCTCTGTAGCTCTCTTGCTCTCCCATTACTCCTCTCTTCGCCTGTCTCTCTGTGTCTTCCTCTCCCTCACAATTTCTTTCCATTTCATTCCATCTGCTAACTCAGGGGTGAGCAGTTATTTGGGCTGGAGGGCCACTGAACATGTTTTGGTGAACTGCTGTGAGCCACCCATCAGTGTTCCCCTAAGGCATGTGGTTGCCTTGCCCTGCAACAATCGTATGGTCCCACGCAGCCCGCTGTCCAGCTGCTGCTGCTGCAAGGGATGCTGTGCGTTTGCGGCTGCATAGTGCCCGGCCCCACAGCAAATTTAAAGGGACCCCATGTGGAAGAATTTAGAAGGAACATTACTTACACAGAAACATTGCATGAACATAAATTCAGATAGTAGTCAGCTGCTATCTTACATATCGTGAATATTAAATATTGACTATTGTGTACATTTGTGGTCTCCTAATCTGAGGAAGGACATTTTTGCTATTGAGGGAGTGCAGCGAAGCTTCCCAGACTGATTCCCGGGAAGGCAGGACTGGCTAATGAAGAAAGGTTCGATCGACTAGGCTTATATTCACTGGAATTTAGAAGATTGAGAGGGGATCTCATAGAAACATATAAAATTCTGACGGGATTGGACAGGTTAGATGCAGGAAGAATGTTCCCAATGTTGGGGAAGTCCAGAACCAGGGGTCACAGTCTAAGCGTAAGGGGTAAGCCATTTAGGACCAAGATGAGGAGAAACGTCTTCACTCAGAGAATTGTGAACCTGCGGAATTCTCTACCACAGAAAGTTGTTGAGGCCAGTTCGTTAGATATATTCAAAAGGGAGTTAGATGTGGCCCTTATGGCTGAAAGGATGAAGGGGTATAGAGAGAAAGCAGGAGTGGGGTAGTGAAGTTGCATGATCAGCCATGATCATCTTGAATGGTGGTGCAGGCTCGAAGGGCCGAATGGCCTACTCCTGCACCTATTTCCTATGTTTCTATGTTTCTATGTATTGGATACTGCTTAGAAATGAATCAAAGATACATTTTGAAAACAAGGTGTGAAATAGAACGGTAGACACTTTAGATCCTGTGACAGCATCATTGACCCACCTCAGTCCTCCTTGTGCCCCTTTGCAAAGATTACTACTGCAGGCCGAATTGGTGGCAGATGAAAACTCTCCTGCCATTGTACCCTAGATACCGGGAGAGGAAAGATGCATTGCCAGTCATTTTCTTCGGGAAAAGACTTGTGGAGATGAGCAGCCATGACTCTGCACTAAAATGGATATGGCATATTCTGGGTACGGACGTGCGCCATTGGGGCCCAGAATCAAGGAACGGATCCTTTTTAGACAGGGCCAGGGAAAATCACTTCAGCGGGTTATTAATTTGAATGAAGTAGTACTGGCTGCAGTTCGGGTCTGTCTTTGACCCATGGAAAGTGACAGTGGATAGTTAAATGTACAGCTCGAGCTCCGGCTCGCGTTCTATTTCTGTTCCATCCAGTGGGCGGGATAGAATGACCTGCTGGGCAGGATATGGCCCTTGGACCGTATTTTGTCCACTTTTCCCTTCATTGGGAGAGGGAGGTGTGATTCGCCCTCTCACAGGCTGCAGATAAGTCACGCCAGATGAAGAGGGATAATGCCCCGTAGTCATAATCATAGAGGGTATTATTTGTGTCTTTGATTCACGGCTATGGCAGCGGTAGAAAGATGATTGGATGTATTGAAACATGGGGTTTCTGGACAGAATGTCAACAACACTTTTAATTCAACACATTTGAAGAGGACATGGAGTTTTCTAGGACATGCTGCTCCAGAGGAGGGGGTTAATGATGGCTATCTGACAATAAAGGATCAGTACCTGAACAGACGGAAATAGTTACTATGTCAATCACCAGTGGGTCACAGGGAATTTTGGATTCTCAGCAGTTCTGTCTGAATGGGGTCAAGGAGAAAAATGTGTGTTCCTTGGACAAGATAAACTTGGAGAGGACGTTAAACGAGATAGGAGAGAAATTGCAGTCGGACGTGGATTTAAAGTTATAACAGGAGCGGGTCATCGGCAAATATGCTTTAATGGGGACAGGAGAAGATGGGAGAACTTCAGAGGAAACTAAATTGGCGGTGGCAATGGTACTGAGCAAGCAGTCCATGAGCTTCTGGTTCTTGTTGTGATCAGTGATGGTCGAGGGGGTAGAGGAGAGAGGTTTGCCGAGAAGTTTGGCAGTGCACAATGTACGCTGGTGGCGCGGTTGCAACGCTAACCTAATGCTATGGAAATGGACGATTTTGGCAAAGTCGAATAAGGCCAAAAAGGAATCATGTGTTCCAGTCAGATCTATTGATGTGCGGCTAAACCTGTTGCCCACCAGACATTCCCCAGTAGACTTCAGGGAGTGCAGATTGGGGCCTTACCAGGGTGAACGACCCGGATAGGAGAGCGAGCAAGCTTTACTCGGGACAAAGGCGACAGAGATGGAGGTGTGGGAATGGCTGTACTTTCCAATCAAGTTCAATGCAATATGATACAAGGGTAAGGAACGGATCGGTTTGCGTGTTCCAGCAGGGATTCATACAGTCATACGTTGAAAATATGTGGATCAACTTACTTGACATCCCCAGTTGCAGTGAAAAAGTCCGAAAATTCTCCAGCCGGTTGTGTTAGGTTTTGAAAGTCGTAACTCCATTTAACGGGCAAGGCAGCAGGACAGAGTGAGGTCGAAAGAGAGAGACAATTCGTAAGAGAGAATGAAAGATAGACCGGTTGAGTAAGATGAACAGAGACAAGAAAACAAAGAGAAAGATACAGAGAGAAATAAATAGAGCGAGAGACAGAGAGACTGAGACAGAAAAACTAAGGCAGTATGTTAAATCTAGAGACAGAACACGGAAAAAAGACAAAAAGGGGGAGAACAAATTCTCTGAGTTTAAAAGACTATTTTTCCGATGGAAGTCGATAAATGGCAGATATTAAACGTGCAGCCGACAACATTACAGAGAAGGACACACACAACCTTCCGGATATAAATGGGTCGGAGGGTCTAGTAAGGAGGAGGAACTGAGGGAAATCCTTATTAGTCGGGAAATTGTGTTGGGGAAATTGATGGGATTGAAGGCCGATAAATCCCCAGGGCCTGATGGACTGCATCCTAGAGTACTTAAGGAGGTGGCCTTGGAAATAGTGGATGCATTGACAGTCATTTTCCAACATTCCATTGACTCTGGATCAGTTCCTATGGAGTGGAGGGCAGCCAATGTAACCCCACTTTTTAAAAAAGGAGGGAGAGAGAAAACAGGGAATTACAGACCGGTCAGCCTGACATCGGTAGTGGGTAAAATGATGGAATCAATTATTAAGGATGTCATCGCAGTGCATTTGGAAAGAGGTAATATGATAGGTCCAAGTCAGCATGGATTTGTGAAAGGGAAATCATGCTTGACAAATCTTCTGGAATTTTTTGAGGATGTTTCCAGTAGAGTGGACAAGGGAGAACCAGTTGATGTGGTATATTTGGACTTTCAGAAGGCTTTCGACAAGGTCCCACACAAGAGATTAATGTGCAAAGTTAAAGCACATGGTATTGGGGGTAGTGTGCTGACATGGATTGAGAACTGGTTGTCAGACAGGAAGCAAAGAGTAGGAGTAAATGGGGACTTTTCAGAATGGCAGGCAGTGACTAGTGGGGTACCACAAGGTTCTGTGCTGGGGCCCCAGCTGTTTACACTGTACATTAATGATTTAGACGAGGGGATTAAATGTAGTATCTCCAAATTTGCGGATGACACTAAGTTGAGTGGCAGTGTGAGCTGCAAGGAGGATTCTATGAGGCTGCAGAGTGACTTGGATAGGTTAGGTGAGTGGGCAAATGCATGGCAGATGAAGTATAATGTGGATAAATGTGAGGTTATCCACTTTGGTGGTAAAAACAGAGAGACAGACTATTATCTGAATGGTGACAGATTAGGAAAAGGGCAGGTGCAAAGAGACCTGGGTGTCATGGTACATCAGTCATTGAAGGTTGGCATGCAGGTACAGCAGGCGGTTAAGAAAGCAAATGGCATGTTGGCCTTCATAGCGAGGGGATTTGAGTACAGGGGCAGGGAGGTGTTGCTACAATTGTACAGGGCCTTGGTGAGGCCACACCTGGAGTATTGTGTACAGTTTTGGACTCCTAACCTGAGGAAGGACATTCTTGCTATTGAGGGAGTGCAGCGAAGGTTCACCAGACTGATTCCCGGGATGGCGGGACTGACCTATCAAGAAAGACTGGATCAACTGGGCTTGTATTCACTGGAGTTCAGAAGAATGAGAGGGGACCTCATAGAAACGTTTAAAATTCTGACGGGGTTAGACAGGTTAGATGCAGGAAGAATGTTCCCAATGTTGGGGAAGTCCAGAACCAGGGGACACAGTCTAAGGATAAGGGGGAAGCCATTTAGGACCGAGATGAGGAGGAATTTCTTCACCCAGAGAGTGGTGAACCTGTGGAATTCTCTACCACAGAAAGTTGTTGAGGCCAATTCACTAAATATATTCAAAAAGGAGTTAGATGAAGTCCTTACTACTAGGGGAATCAAGGGGTATGGTGAGAAAGCAGGAATGGGGTACTGAAGTTGCATGTTCAGCCATGAACTCAATGAATGGCGGTGCAGGTTAGAAGGGCCGAATGGCCTACTCCTGCACCTATTTTCTATGTTTCTATGTTTCTAACAGAAGCAAAATACTGGGTATGCTGTAAAGCTGAAATAAAGACAGAAAATGCTGCAAACACTCACCAGGCTTAAGCTTCTGTGGAGAGAAAAATAGAGATAATGTTTCAGAGCGATGACCGTTCATCGGAACAGGAGTAAGATAGAGATTTGACAGGTTATAAGCAAGTGCAGATACAAGTAGAAGGCGGTGGGGAGATGGAATAGCATGAATCTGTGTATTATTAAATAACAAAGTCATGTCCGAATGAGACAGAGAGAGAGATTGTGGCAGAGCAGCTGCAAGGTAAAAGGGGACTATAAAGATTGAATGACACTGTTACCAGGAGAGGGGGCGAACCCAAGCAGGCACCATGGGATCTTAATTCGAACGTCTTGAAGAAAGACTTGTAATTATATCGCGCCTTTAACGACCACCGGATGTCCCAAAGCGCTTTACAGCCAATGAAGTACTTTTTGAATTGTACGACTGCTGTAATGTCGACAACCACTCGCTCACCCTAGTGCATAAAGCACGTGCTAAAGTTTGAAATGAATGTGATCCGGGTGTAAGTAACTGGTCTGCTTCCGCATCGAATCCTGGAATCCGAGAATGATACGGCACACAACGAGGCCACTGGGACCACCGTGCGATTGCCAGAGATACCCAATTTATCCCACTCACACCTGCTCTTTCTATTCTTTAATTTATTCATTCACGGGATGTGTACGTCACCAGAAAGGTCAGCATTTATTGCCCATCCCAAATTGCCCTCGAGAAGGTGTTGGTGAGCCACCTTCCTGAATACAACTGAATGTCTCGCTGGGCCATTTCAGAGGGCAGCTAAGAGTCAACCACATTACTGTGGGTCTGGCGTCAAATATAGGCCAGACCAGGTAAGGACGGCAGATTTCCTTCCATTAGTAAACCAAGTGGATTTAATGACAATCCGGTAGTTATACGGTGCACCATTATTAATACTAGTTTAAATTCCAAATTTATTTAATTAACTGAATTTATATTCGCTATGACTCATGACACCGGATCATTAGCCCAGGTTACGGATTACTGGTGCAGTAACATAACGACAATGCCACATGTTTCCCACAGCCCTGCGAATGTTTCCTTTACAAGTATATATCCGCTTCCCTTTTGTAAGTTACTATTGAAGCTGCTTCTGCCGAGCTTTCAGTTGTAAGGGAAATAAATTCCACACCAAGTCCGAGAACAGTGAGGGAAATGTCACAGTTTATTCGTACAGAGCGCTCTGGGAGAAGTGGGGAAACTCCGCAGCTTCGCCACAACTTCTCTCTGAGCGAAGTTTCCAAGTTACAATTATACCTTTGGGGGCGGTCCCGCCCCCTTACACCATTGTCCAATTATCTAACATTTTTGCAACGTCTTACCCTATATGGTAATGCTATGACAATCTATCTTTATATTGTGGTAAGTCAAAGTTTAACTCGCATACGCCCACACAAATGGGGTTATTTTCCTCGCATCAGCAGAAAAACAAGGAACTATCTTCCTGTTATTAGTACAAGCGATATACATCTGTTTGCCTTTTCAACCACCCATTGTTTTACTTCCCCTATCTCCATGACTCAGGGTCAACGGACGTTGGGGGCTAAATGTGTCTTTTGTTTTAAGCAGGCAATTTGTTGCTTGAACATTTACATGGTACAGTACCAAAAACAAACGTCAATGAAACGTTCTCGTAATTTAAAATCATTTTCAATGGAGAGTGTTTTTTTACCACTGCCAAAAATCTTTTCAATTAAACCAATATCTTTTTTTTTCACAGCCAATATCAACTAGTATTTAGTAAGTTATGTCCTCTTTTTTTTAATCACCTTTCTTCAAATTAGGTTTTGGTATTTTACACAGAGGGCTGGTCTCTCGGTAACTTCGTTAATTCAGACAATCGAAGACACTTTTTCTTTCAATTTCTTTCAATTTGTTTTCTTTCAAGGCTGCATCTTTATCCTTTCTTTTCATAATTAGAACGGAGCCTAGCACGCAGGCTTTGAGGGCTGCTTTTTGTCCTCTCAAATGTCCCAGTTTTTCTTTCTGTTTCTGCATCTCCCACCACTCGCTCTGTTCTTTCACACTTTTTTTTCCCGTCGGGGCCCATCCCTCCTTTCGGTCATGTATAGTCTGGTGAGGGACCCTAGGCGGGGCCCTCTCCATTTCCTTACCACTCATCGTAGTCTCACGTCACGGTCTCACGATTGTCAGAGGGACGCCTGGTCTTACTCACTTCTACCAGGCGGACTTGCAATCTTTATTGGGCAAAAATCGTTAGTGGGAGTTGTGTACAGACCTCCAAACAGTAGTAGTGATGTTGGGGAGGGCATCAAACAGGAAATTAGGAATGCATGCAATAAAGGTGCAGCAGTTATAATGGGTGACTTTAATATGCACATAGATTGGGCTAGCCAAACTGGAAGCAATATGATGGAGGAGGATTTCCTGGAGTGCGTAAGGGATGGTTTTCTAGACCAATATGTCGAGGAACCAACTAGGGGGGAGGCCATCTTAGACTGGGTGTTGTGTAATGAGAGAGGATTAATTAGCAATCTCATTGTGCGAGGCCTCTTGGGGAAGAGTGACCATTATATGGTGGAATTCTGCATTAGGATGGAGAATGAAACAGTTAATTCAGAGACCATGGTCCAGAACTTAAAGAAGGGTAACTTTGAAGGTATGAGGCATGAATTGGCTAATGATACTTAAGGGGTTGACTGTGGATGGGCAATGGCAGACATTTAGAGACCGCATGGATGAATTACAACAATTGTACATTCCTGTCTGGCGTAAAAAAAAAAAAGGGAAGGTGGCTCAACCGTGGCTATCTAGGGAAATCAGGGATAGTATTAAAGCCAAGGAAATGGCACACAAATTGGCCAGAAATAGCAGCGAACCTGGGGACTGGGAGAAATTTAGAACTCAGCAGAGGAGGACAAAGGTTTTGATTAGGGCAGGGAGAATGGAGTACGAGAAGAAGCTTGCAGGGAACATTAAGGCGGATTGCAAAAGTTTCTATAGGTATGTGAAGAGAAAAAGGTTAGTAAAGACAAACGTAGGTCCCCTGCAGTCAGAATCAGGGGAAGTCATAACGGGGAACAAAGAAATGGCAGACCAATTGAACAAGTACTTTGGTTCAGTATTCACTAAGGAAGACACAAACAACCTTCCGGATATAAAAGAGGTCAGAGGGTCTAGTAAGGAGGAGGAACTGAGGGAAATCTTTATTAGTCGGGAAATTGTGTTGGGGAAATTGATGGGATTGAAGGCCGATAAATCCCCAGGGCCTGATGGACTGCATCCCAGAGTACTTAAGGAGGTGGCCTTGGAAATAGTGGATGCATTAACAGTCATTTTCCAACATTCCATTGACTCTGGATCAGTTCCTATGGAGTGGAGGGCAGCCAATGTAACCCCACTTTTTAAAAAAGGAGGGGAGAGAAAACAGGGAATTACAGACCGGTCAGCCTGACCTCAGTAGTGGGTAAAATGATGGAATCAATTATTAAGGATGTCATAGCAGCGCATTTGGAAAATGGTGACATGATAGGTCCAAGTCAGCATGGATTTGTGAAAGGGAGATCATGCTTGACAAATCTTCTGGAATTTTTTGAGGATGTTTCCAATAAAGTGGACAAAGGAGTACCAGTTGATGTGGTATATTTGGACTTTCAGAAGGCTTTCGACAAAGTCCCACATAGGAGATTAATGTGCAAAGTTAAAGCACATGGTATTGGGGGTAGTGTGCTGATGTGGATTGAGAACTGGTTGTCAGACAGGAAGCAAAGAGTAGGAGTAAATGGGTACTTTTCGGAATGGCAGGCAGTGACTATTGGGGTACCGCAGGGATCTGTGCTGGGGCCCCAGCTGTTTACATTGTACATTAATGATTTAGACGAGGGGATTAAATGTAGTATCTCCAAATTTGTGGATGACACTAAGTTGCGTGGCATTGTGAGCTGCGAGGAGGAAGCTATGAGGCTGCAGAGTGACTTGGATAGGTTAGGTGAGTGGGAAAATGCATGGCAGATGAAGTATAATGTGGATAAATGTGAGGTTATCCACTTTGGTGGTAAAAACAGAGAGACAGACTATTATCTGAATGGTGACAGATTAGGAAAAGCGAAGGTGCAACGAGACCTGGGTGTCATGGTACATCAGTCATTGAAGGTTGGCATGCAGGTACAGCAGGCAGTTAAGAAAGCAAATGGCATGTTGGCCTTCATAGCGAGGGGATTTGAGTACAGGGGCAGGGAGGTGTTGCTACAGTTGTACAGGGCCTTGGTGAGGCCACACTTGGAGTATTGTGTACAGTTTTGGTCTCCTAACTTGAGGAAGGACATTCTTGCTATTGAGGGAGTGCAGCGAAGATTCACCAGACTGATTCCCGGGATGGTGGGACTGACCTATCAAGAAAGACTGGATCAACTGGGCTTGTATTCACTGGAGTTCAGAAGAGTGAGAGGGGACCTCATAGAAACGTTGAAAATTCTGACGGGTTTGGACAGGTTGGATGCAGGAAGAATGTTCCCAATGTTGGGGAAGTCCAGAACCAGGGGTCACAGTCTAAGGATAAGGGGTAAGCCATTTAGGACCGAGATGAGGAGAAACTTCTTCACCCAGAGAGTGGTGAACCTGTGGAATTCTCTACCACAGAAAGTAGTTGAGGCCAATTCACTAAATATATTCAAAAGGGAGTTAGATGAAGTCCTTACTACTCGGGTGATCAAGGGGTATGGCGAGAAAGCAGGAAGGGAGTACTGAAGTTTCATGTTCAGCCATGAACTCATTGAATGGCGGTGCAGGCTAGAAGGTCTGAATGACCTGCTCCTTGACCTATTTTCTATGTTTCTATGTTTCTATGTTTATCGTCAGAGGTGCCTGATTACACTTACAATTCTTAGCACTCATTGTAGTCTCATGTCACGGTCTTACTACTGTCAGCGGTCCATTCAGGACTTGCAGTCTCTATCGTCAGAGGTGTTTCAACACATTTGCGATTCATTAAAAATGACGCCTCTGCAACTTACTACAACCACATTAATTGTTCTACACATGACCCCCAATGTCCCGACCTGTGTGACTCAAAGTCGCGAGGAGATTAGTCCCTACTTCACTCACTGTTCCACTTTTCCGTCGCCACTTTGTCCTCTCTATGTTCCCTTCGACCATAATCCTTGGCCTTCACGTGGGGCATTCGCCCTCTTAATTCCGGCTCAAGTTGGTGACTGAGATAGTTTGTGACAATCAAAGTGGCTTGGAACACTCGTTTCTTTCACACATCACTCATACCAAGCTAGCTTAGACTCTAACCCGCGGCTCAACTGAGGTTTTTCTCACCGTTCACGGACGTTTTGTTCTTTGGTGAATCGGGGCTCAGGGGTCGCCCTGTCCCGGGGCCCAATTGACTGGACGGTCAAACCTTGACAACTCGCCCCTCTCCACCGGCTAGGTGACCCGAAGCGACCTTATTTACCTTGCGCGCAGCGCCAAATTGTAAGGGAAATCAATTCCACACTGAGTCCGAGAACAGTGAGAGAATTGTCACAGTTTATTCGTACAGAGCGCTCTGGGAGAAGTGGGGAAACTCCGCAGCTTCGCCACAACTTCTCTCCGAGCGAAGTTTCCAAGTTACAATTATACCTTTGGCGGCCAACCCCCTTACACCATTGTCCAATTATCTAACATTTTTGTAACGGCTTACCCTATATGGTAATGCTATGACAATCTATCTTTACATTGTGGTAAGTCAAAGGTTAACTAGTATATGCACACACAAGTGGGGTTATTTTTCTCGCATCAGCAGAAAAACAAGGAACTATCTTCCTGTTATTAGTACAAGCGATTAGTACATCTGTTTGCCTTTTCAACCACCCATTGTCTTACTTCCCCTATCTCCATGACTCAGGGTCAACGAACGTTGGGGTCTAAATGTGTCTTTTGTTTTAAGCAGGCAATTTGTTGCTTGAACGTTTACATGGTACAGTACCAAAAACAAGAGTATTATAAACTAAGAATTAATTCTTCCACAAAACAGTGAACCCACTCACGAAACAGGCACCGCTAAATAAAATTACACCTCCTGTCAGATTGTTCATTTTCAATTTTTCTCTGTAGATTTCTATTGCACAGAGGCAGACAGATAAAAGAGAGAAACAGAAAACAGAGAGACAGTTTGTGACAGAAATGAGAGAAAGCCAGACAGAAAGAGAGAAAGCGAGAGAGAGAGATACATAGAGAGACAGCGACAGAGCTTCTATTAATGTAAAAGTAAACTTAAGCTCAGTGGACGGGAAGTTTACACCTTCCCACGATATGATGAGAGCAAGGACATGGGGATATTAAGAAGTTTCGGAAAAATAATCCTTTGAAGTTTTGAGCTTAAAGGAGGTACGTACAGGGATCGCAATCATGACCAACGCCATTCCACGTGGCCACTGCAAGCCACGGTGAAGCTTAAGAGGATAACGTCCTTCAGAAGGTGAATTCAGGACAACAGATCCATCAATTGATTGAGGGAAGTCAACGCATTGAGAAACCTAAAATGGACCTTCGGGCATACAGATGAACAGACATGTTGGAGCATGGACATACTGCGCTTATTATGGGCTGCTTGAATAATTTAATGTCGTTCTATCTTTCTATCTTTCTTTCTGTCAATCTTTTTTTCCTTCCTTCACTATTTCTTTCTTTCCTTCATTATTCCTAGTTTTCTCTCCATTTGTCTTCCTTCCTTCCTTTCTTTCTGTCTGTCTTTGCTGCTTTCTTTCTTGCCCCTTACGCTTTCTCTTTCTTATTTTATTCTTTCTGTGTTGCTCTCTATTTTTCTTTAGCCCTTTTTCTCTCACTTACCTTCCTCCATCTTCCTACCTTCCTCCGTTCATTACTTCGTTCCATCCTCTCATTCTATATGTCTTTCTTGCTTCTTTTATTTCACTCCTTCCTTCTATTTTCCTTCATTCTTTCTTCCCTCTTTCTTTCTTTCTTTCGTTCTTCCAATCTCTCTTCCATTCTATATTTCGTTCTTTCTATCTTTCCTTCTATCAATCTTTGTTCTATTGTTCTCTCTATCTTTCTGTCTTTCTTTCATTTATTTCTATCTTTCTCTCTTCCCTTCTTTCTATCTATCTTTTGTATTTTCTATCATTCTTTCTTTCCGTCTTTCTTTCTTCCTTTGACTCTACTCTTCTTTCTATTTCTTTCTTTCTTCATTCTTTCTTTCATTCATTATTTTTCCTTTCTTTCATTATTTACTTCTTTCTCTCTTTCTTTCTTTCTCTCTTCCATCCTACCATCCTTCCTTCCTTTTCTTCGTTCCTTTCTTCAATATTTTATTTTTTCTTCCTATCGTTCTATCTTTTGTTCTCTCTTCCTATCTTCCTTCTTTCTTTCTTCGTTCATTATTTCCTTTCTTTTCTTACCTTATTTATTGCACTTTATTTCTTTCATTTTTTCTATCCTTCTTTCTTTCTACCAATCTCTTTCTTTCTTTCTATCATTCTTTTCCATTTTTCTTCCTTTCTATCTGTCTTTGTTTCTGTCCCATCTTTCTTTCTTACTCTCTCTTTCTTTTTTATTCATTTCCAAATTTCTCTTTTTTCTGCTTCCCGATATTCCATGTTCCACTTATTGCTGTGAAAAATGGTGTAGATATTAGAACATTTTCTTTCTTTCTTCCTTTCATTCTTTATTTCTTACTTCCACTATTTCTTTAATCTTTCATTCTTTCCTTCTTTCTTTCATTCTCTCACTTTCTTACTTTATTTCTACCTTCCTTTCTTTCTTTCTAAATTTCTTTCACACATTCCTTCTTTTCTTTCTTTCATAATTTTTTATCCCATTTTTTATTTCTATCTCCCTTTTTCTCTTGATTCATTACTTTAATGTTTTATTTCTAGATTGATTTCCTTTGTTCCTTTTGTTTCTTTCCTTCTTTCTTTCACTCCTTTTCTTTCCTTCATTCTTCCCCGCTTTCTCTCCATTTGTCTTCCTTCCTTCCATTCTTTCTGTCTTTTCTGCTTTCTTTCTTTCTTTCTTGTTTGCACTTTACTTTTTCCTTTATTTCTCATTCTTTCTGTTTTTATCTCTCTTTTTGATTTTTCCTTTTCCGCTGACTTATCTTCCTCCAACATCCTGCCTTCCTTCGTTCATTACTTCGTTCCTTCCTCTCTTTCTATACATCTTCCTTTCGTCCTTTCTTTCCTTCATTCGTTCTTTCTTTCCTCTCTGTCTTTCCTTCTTTTACTGATTTACAGCTTTCTTTATTTTGTGTGTTTCATGATGTCCCATGTTCCACTTATTGTTGCGAAATAAGCAATGGCATGATGTCCTTTAATCATTGTCTGTCTCTTTCATCCTTACTTCCTTCAATGCGTTGTTTATAACTTTCTTTTTCTTTCTTTTCTTTCTCTGCCTCACTTTTTTCTTCCTTTCCATTATTAGCTCTATATTCTTCTACTCTCGTTAGTCTATTTGATAATGGCTCATGCTGCCCTAATGTGATCTCCAAGTCATTGATGCCAGTTCAATGATTGGTGCGTCCTTAATGTTCATTATTAGGTATATTTCAGGCAATTGCATTAAAATCCCATTGTTCTTTCACGCTACTTCGGACAACATGTTACATTACTATTCCCTGAATTTGCTGTAAATGCTGAGTCAGAATGGCAGATCAGCACTTGCGTTATGACCTTTTCGGAATACAGCTGGTTATTTGGTTGGACAAATCAATCCTAACAGATGCATCACAAATGCATTGGTGAACTAATCTGGTTCAGCTGTCTCAATGTCCAACACTCTAAGTTAATATCACTGTTTCTGAATAGTTACGTTAGAATTTGATGTTTGAGTTGCTGATTAATATTGTTCAGCACATTTAAAGTTTTTACCTCGAATAATGAATAGGCATTACCAAATTAATCCCGTGCCTAGTTGATACGGTTCCTCCTGTCTCCAGATAGGAACCCGTGCAACTCTGGTTCCGTTCTTCATATTTCTCATTAGGATGCACACTGATTGATAGAGGAGTGTTTTGATAGGGAAATCACTCGATCATGGATTGTATCGCCTGAAACCTGCTGAACTCACACCATCTGAGGAAAAGAGCAAGATTTGTGCTATTTTTCTAGCATTCAGCTCATTTCTGATATCCCAGAATGTTGTATTGTATTGTCATTCATATTATGCCAGCAACTGCAGTCAATGACTATTGTTACAAGCGTTACATCTATTGCGATTCACAATTAAATGAACTTCATTAACTGTAATTCTTTTCCTTTGTAATTTTAGTGACCCTGAATATCCATTTAGTGAGCATGGAGCTTAGCGTGACTGTACCTCGGCTCATCCAACAATTGACCATTGGTATTCCAGGAGCAGAAAATCCGACTGTGCCTCACAACTCATATCCAAAACAAGTAGCGATTCAGTATTTAATATTAATGAGCAGGAGCAGAAAAGTGGAAAATATACATTAGAAGCATTGGATGGGAAGTGTGGATTTGTGTCATTGCACAAAAGTGCTCAATACTTTGAACAAATGACATCGTCAATGTATTACCACAGAGAGTTGGTGTCGGTATCTCACTATTCAATTCCAAGGACATCATCAACTCAGACATTCCTCTTTATCCTATGTCGTTCTTTTCGCATATCTCGAGCACTAGACATTAAAATCAAATATAACACTCCAACATCTAACTGCACACACACTGTAATTCAAATTTGCAAACTTCCCAACTGTTCCTTCTCCGCACTAGACTGGGGCGGAGAAGGACTGGAGGGTAGGACTGGAGGGTAGCGAATGTAACACCACTTTTAAAAAAAGGAGGGAAAGAGAAAACGCGTAATTATAGACCAGTTAGCCTGACATCAGGAGTGGGGAAAATGTTGGAATCAATTATTAAGGATGAAATGACAGCGCATTTGACAGGATCGGTCCAAGTCAGCATGGATTTATGAAGGGGAAATCATGCTTGACGAATTTTCCGAAATTTTTTGAGGATGTAACTAGCAGATTGGACAAGGGAGAACCAGTGAATGTGATGTTTTTGGACTTTCAAAAGACTTTTGACAAGGTTCCCCACAAGAGATTGGTGCGCAAAATCAAAGCACATGGTATTGGGGCTAATGTACTGACGTGGATAAAGAACTGGTTGGCAGACAGTAAGCAGAGAGTAGTAATAAACGGGTCCTTTTCAGAATGGCAGGCAGTGACTAGTGGAGTGCCGCAGGGCTCAGTGATGGGACCCCAGCTCTTTACAATATACATTAATGATTTAGATGAAGGAATTGAGTGTAATATCTCCAAGTTTGCAGATGACACTAAACTGGCTGGCAGTGTGAGCCGTGAGGAGGTCGCTAAGAGGCTGCAGGATGACTTGGACAGGTTAGGTGATTGGGCAAATGCATGGCAAATGCAGTATAATGTGGATAAATGTGAGGTTATCCACTTTGGGGGAAAAACACGAAGGCAGAATAGTATCTGAATGGCAGCAGATTAGGAAAAGGGGAGGTGCAACGAGACCTGGTGTCATGTTTCATCAGTCATTAAAAATTGGCATGCAGGTACAGCAGGTGTTGAAGAAGGCAAGTGGTATGTTGGCCTTCATAGCTAGGGGACTTGAATATAGGAGCAGGGAGGTCTTACTGCAGTTGTACAGGGCCTTGGTGAGACCTCACCTGGAATATTATGTTCTCCTAATCTGAGGAAGGACATTCTTGCTATTGAGGGAGTGCAGCGAAGGTTCACCAGACTGATTCCAGGGATGGCTGGACTGACATATGAGGAGAGACTGGATCAACTGGTCCTTTATAGACTGGTGTTTAGAAGGATGAGAGGGGATATCCTAGAAATGTATAACATTCGAACAGGACTGGACAGGTTAGATGTGGGAAGAATGTTCCCGATGTTGGGAAAGTCCGGAACCAGGGGCCACAGTATTAGGATAAGGGGTAGGCCATTTAGGACTGAGATGATGAGAAACCTCTTCACTCAGAGAGTTGTTAACCTTTCTAATTCCCTGCCGCAGAAAGTTGTTGATGCCAATTCATTGGATATATTCAAGAGGGCGTTAGATATGGCCCTTATGGCTAAAGGGCTCAAGGGGCATGGAGAGAAAGCAGGAAAGCGGTACTGAGGGAATGATCAGCCATCATCTTATTGAATGGTGGTGCAGGCTTGAAGGTCCGAATGGCCTACACCTGCACCTATTTTTCTATGTTTTTATGTTTCTATGTTTCTATGACTCAGTTGCAAGCGGGGATCCCACTTCTTGATTGGTTAGTTTTGTAACTATTCTAAACTCCAGTTTCTGTTTTTAACCTTTCTTTGTTTAGGAACATATGGTGCAGACTGTTGATCCCCTCCAGCCTGTTTCAACATTCAAATAGATAATGGCTGATCTATATCGTAACTCCATCTATCTGTCTTGTTTCAATGCCTCTTAATACCCTAGTCCATCATAAATCTAGCAGTATAAATTTGAAATATCAATTTGAGCCCCAGCCTCAACACCATTTTGGTGGCGTGAATTCCAGATTTCCACCAATCTTCTTGTAGAGAAGTGATTCCTGACATCACACTTGCATAGTTCTAACTTCAAGGTTATTCCCATTTCTTCTGGATTCCACCAGAAAACATAACAGATTATTGATACATATGCGATCAAATAATTTAATCATCTTAAAAACCTCTATAGATTTCCATTAATATGATATACTCCAGGGAATACAATCCTAGTCAGTGCAAATAGATCTCGTTGATTCGCTTCTTTGACGATTCATTGCTGGTCAACCTGAGTACAACCCCCCTCTGCCAGATGCTCTATCACAGGTAAAATAATAAGATTCCATCGCTGGATGCAAATTTTTGGAACGTTTCAGGTTTTGTGAAGAACGTTAATGTCCTTGTTATATTAACAAATCTGGTATTACACTGAAATCGCACAAAACTACTGCTATGTTCCCATGTCTGGTGAATAATATCTGTAATATTTTCTTGCTCGCAGTTAACGTGCTGACGATTGTGATCCTGTCTCGGGAAAGGTGCAGTCTCTCCAAATGCGTCACTCGCTACCTGGTGGTCATGGCAGCTGCAGATCTCCTGGTCATTATCTTCGATCTGATTCTGAGGCAGATTCCTGTTGCTTACCGGGAAGAATTTTATTTTGTGCGGTACCTTAGAGTGTGTAATATCCATGCCGTCCTGCTTTATGCCATCACAGACTGTTTTGGAAGTGGGTAATGGCAGTTGCTGTATTATCTCCACCTTGTGAGAGTTGGGGGATGATTCCTCTGGAGAAATGGCCACTCCTAAGAAGCTGACCCGTTCTTTTACTAATTGAGCCTCATGGGGATTCACCTTTAGTTCCGCCTGAGCCAACAATGTCAAAAGTTTGTGCAAAAGGGATAGATGTTCCTCCATGCTGTCAGTTGCCAGCAGTAGGTCATCTATGTACTGCAGCAAGCAGGTAGGGCGGGAAAAGTATTTTAAAATTGCAGCAGTCTTTTTGTGGAATATCGTGGGGCTTTGTGCAATCCCTGTCCAGGTGTAGCTCTGGTCATATATGTGAACGCGAACTTGTACTGGTCTTCCCCTTTAGCAGGGATGCTCAAGAATACATTGGCGATGTCAAAGGTCAGAAGTATTTGGAACCAAGAAGAATTTGAGCTAATATGGTAGGAGTTTCTCTTACTACCGGTGAACAGGCTGGTGTTACAGAGTTTAACTTTCTGTAATCAACATTCAGTCACCAGCTGCTATCAGGCTTTTTAACTGGCCATGCAGGTGAATTGGTCGTGAAAGTACCTGTCCTAAGAACACCCAGCGCGACTCGGGATTTTATGGTGTCTCGGATGTAAGGGTGACTGTCCCTTGGGATGGGGTACTGTTTAGTGAATGAGTGGCGGGGGTCCCTCAATAGATTCCTTGCCTCCCATTTTTCCACAGTCATGCTTGCATGTGGCAAACACCGCTAGGTGTTCCTAAATTAGTTTTGCCACAGCTTCATTTTTGCTCCCAGAGGGTCATACTCAGATGGCTTTTTAATAGCAAAAACCGAGTGAGCATCTGAAGTTTCTATCCCTCTCGCATTATCTCTTAATCCCATCCAAACACGGTCCCGATTGTAATCTATCACCACGCCATATTGATCCAACACATCAGTCCCTACAATTCCCTTTCCGTCGGGGGTGGTAATCAGCATCGGTGCTGGGACCTTACAGGTGAGGCCTCCCAACTGAAGTTCAGTGGCCTTCCATTTATACTTGGTGTTTTACCACCATTAAAGCCTTAAAGGATCATACAACACTTGCCCGCCACTGCATAGCATTCAGAGTATGGGGTGTGGATGATGGTAATGGCTGAGCCAATATTGAAAAGTATAATCTGCTGCTGGCCCCCTTGTAAGACAACAAGGACTACTGGTCTCCCACTACTATCACATCGGAACCCCACTTCCGACCAATTTCTTGCGGCCGGACCCCATCATCGGGTGGATCCTTGAAGAGTTCTCTTTAATGAGTGTGCATCGGCATCCTCCCTCCCCCGCCCCCGTGGCAGTTTGTGTTTGTATGAGGGTTATCAACTGATACAGTGGTTGATCCATCCCAGAGCGCTTGGATTCGGTATCTATGCCTTGCACCATGGTCCGGTTCCTGTCTGGGTCTGCTGCAGTCTTTTGCTAGGTGGTCTACCTTTTTACAATTAAAACACTGCCCCTTAAAGATCCCTGCACCATTGACACTGGTTAATTGGCGGTGAGTGGTGATTTCACCTTTAACTGGTCGTTTACCACTTCCTAGGCTATTTGAGTGCTGGTCTCTATATCTGTCCACTGATTGGTGGACCTCATGCTTCTGTCCAGGTTCGAGTGGAGTTGGGTCAGGAACATCGATTTAAATTGTTCCTGATTCTTTCCTACTGTAGCATTTGCGGGTGACTGGTTCTGGGTACATTTATAGATATCGTACATGTGATCACTGAAGGCTCTAGGGGTCTCTTCTGGGTGCTGTTTTAGTCTGATAAAGCAGAGCAACTAAGTTTACATTTTGAATCGTTAAATGGTTTAGGATCTCAGTCATGACTTCATCGGCTGCTGTGCCAGGCTGCAGGACTGCGTCTGGCAGATTATCTTTTAGGGAAATGGATTAGGCCAAGAGAAGGACTTGTGTTAAGTCTCTCTCTTCTAACTCGGGCTGAATTCTGCTGGAATTTGCCCAGCTCTTGTTCACCCCTAATGGGTTGTCCCCATCATTAATGGGCCCCAACTCGTGCCTACCCGCCATAGCGTCAGCAGCAGATATGGGCTGTGTCGTATGGTTACCATGGACAATACGTGGTGAATAAGAGGTTACTAATCCTATGGTTGGTGCATGTGTCTCGAAGGTATCCCATCCTTCACCACCATCCTGGGGATTATACTGACTGCCTTTCTCTTCCCAATATGTCTCCCCTTGTCCCCTTCTGTTGTCTCTGTTATCTCTCCCCGTGTTACTGCAGATACCAGGGCCTGCTGCTACCCAACCTTACATTTTAGCCCTGCTGTTTCTAATTGGCAGCAGGAGTGGTCTGCCTCCCCATGTGGCTTCTTAATTACTTCCCGTATTGACCCCTAGCATGTTCTACCTCTTGCCGGAGCCCCAATTTTTCCAATTTATATTTTTTGTATCTCTAATTTGTTTTCATTCGCTTCAGCGACGGCTGCTGTGGCATTTAAATTTGAAAGTCTTTATGCTGTAGTAATGAAGCTGCCTGTTCAGCCCCTCTTTCTAATTGCATAATACTGTGGTTTAATCAATCAATTCCTTGCCTCAAATGTTGTATTTCTCCCTCCTTTAATTGCCTAAGTTGAAGGATTTCTTCTTTTTGCTCTTTTATATTTTGAATCTCTTTTTCGTTTAGCGGAACCTCTTTTACCTGCGATTCTTTTAAATGTTGTAACTTTTTTGTGCTTTGGTATTTTAAATCTTGTATCTCTTTCCTTAAATTTTGATGCTCTTTTGCATCTTGCCTCATTCATTTCTCATCTCTCCGAGTGCAGTAATGTGCGCAAATGCCAAGAGATGATTTACGCATTTTAGCCTTAGTTCTCCTTGATTTATTTTTTCCTGGATAAATGCCATGAGCGCCCCAAAAGACGCATGTTGGCCCTTAGAGATGTGCGCTCCCTATGCCTTTAACCTTTGTATGTCCTTCATAGATACCGTATCGTATACTTTTTCCTCATTGACTGCCTGTATGTATATCTTTTGATGGCTTTCTGTACATGACTGATCCCTTCATCCTGTGTCTTTTGAATGTAACTACTGTTGCGTTCCCACTTAAATAGTTTCAACTATTGAGAAGACTGCTCCGTAAGATACAACTTCTCCTGATCCATTTAAAAGTTTATAGGTTACACTTCGCAATACAGGTTAGAATCGCAACACCTGAGACTTCCAATTGTTGAAAAGAATGATCAAAAGCTGTCTCGCCAGATCCCGGACGAGCCCCCAATTTTGTAAGATTTCTAAATTTCTGCCATTAAATTGACAGCAAAACTGATTATTTAAAAACAATGTGGAATAGTTTATTAAACATACACACATGCATATCAACAGAGAAACAACAGTCCTCAGCTATCCTACGGACCCACTTAGTAACAACAGATACAATGATGTTACAATAAAAAAGGTATAAAAAGGAGTACTTTACGTCCCTCTGGCAAAGCACATGGCCTGCTCCTTTTTCTGTAGAGGAAGGTTTCTGCTTTGCCATGTGCTAAAGAGATGAGAGAGAGCCACCTTTGGCTTGAGATTTTATAACTCTTCAGGCCATAGTTTCTCAAAAAGCCTCAGGATTGGATCTTGGTTCCAGGGCCGTTCATGATTGGCATCTCCTCAGACATGTGTCTGTCTGGAGGGCCGGTGCCATTCCGTGATTTGGTTAAAGGCTTTCGAATGAATATCTTGTCTAGTTTGGTGAGTTTCAAAGCTGACATGAACTTGGGCTCTGCCCAGCCACGAGACATGACCTTAAGGAGTTATCCATTTTGTTTCTTCAAACTTGTCTTTACATATAGTCGACACTTTTAACGTTTATATACATAACATTTATCATTACTAAACACTTTTATTCTTACACCCTTTAAGCGAAGGGGAGGGGCCATGAAGTGCATCAGCCCTATGTGGAGCATCACCATAGCACTTGCCTCACTGTCCCAGTATCGCCCCAGGAACCACCTCCAAAGGAAGTGGAGCACATGAGATTGTGCTAAACTTTCTTTGAAGGCCGGCAAGCCCAGTTCAGTGGCGGGGCTGGACTTCTGTGCCAGGGGAAGGAAGTCCCGGCCTTAGCTGGTTACTGCCCCTGAAGGGCAATTTCCACCCCAAACATTCCCTGCACATTAGCACAGCGACACAAACATTGCACAGCCGACCCTCCAGTAGCCACAGGCCAGCTGCCCTCTCCTGTTATTGAAAATCTGATTTTTGAGCAGCGGTTAAAGCTATTGGTCTCAACATTAACAGGACTCAGATAAAATCGTGTTCCCATTCCACTGTCATAATAACATCCAGGCGTGTGTGTGTATGTGTGTGTGTGTGTGTGCGTGGGGGGAGTGGGGGGGGGGGTGGGGAACAGGGACAAATCACTAGCTCATCTGGGAGATAAAAAGGCTGACTCATTAGGAAATTGGGCCTCCCTTTGTAAAATCAAAGGAACAGGTGCTGTGTGGATTTATCGTGTGGTTCCGGTGAATGGAGCTATCTTTATGCAATCAGCATTGGTTCTGGAATATAAGCAGCATAAGTGGCATTTATTTCACTTTATTCATTCTGTTATTGGTTCTTTTTAGCTCTTGACCCTGGTCTAAGGGCAAAGGCAAATGTCTCGCACTCCACCTCCCTTTCTCCGTTCTTCCTTGATTCCCCCTTCCAACCCCGAATGCTCGCAGCTTTTAAGGCAATTATTTTTCTCCTGCTCCTCGTGAAAGGGATCTGTTGTAATGAAATGTTCCTGATCCAGTCACCGTCTGAGACTTGTTACTGAGAGGAATATCTCCCTCCTTTGCGTGGGGCACTGTTCAGCCTTGTGATGAGAGTCTGTGAGACGCAAACCCCAGCCCAACGAGTGCAAAGTCTCAGTCACTCTCTGTCTCCCTTCTTGTAGCTTTCTCTCTCACATTGCTTCAAAGCTCCCGTGGACTTGAAGCAGCCTTTTATTAAAAGTCCTCCGAATTCCAAAATGGTGTCCACACCGCTTGGTTAATGTCAGGTGAGTGCAGCTTTCTTTGAGTGTCTTTTTGGGCGTGCAATCATTTGTGGGGTATATGGGCGAAATGCAGAAAGGAACGCTGGGCGACATTCTGGGTGGAATTTGGGCGTTAGTTTCCATTATGAACATTCTGGGTGGTGCACGACTTATGATGTCAAAATTTAAAAACAATCTGGGCTGGCGTTTCAGCTAATTCTTGGCGTTAACTGTATGCTGAAAGTTATGATGGCGATAAATTGGTGATAATTGGGCGTTAATTTGCATTTTTAATCAAATATGGGCATGAAACTCAATAGCAGTTAAATGAGCGGTAATTGGATGGTAGCTCGGCGATCTTTCTGTTTATCTCTTTGTATCTCTACCTCTCTCCATATTTTCCTATCTTGATCACCATCTCTGTTGTGTATTTCCTTCAATTCTTTATTTCCCTTGGGTTCTGTCACAGTAACACTCCGGACCTGTGTGTGTGTGACAGGGACAGGGGAAGAAACCAGCACATCCGGGAGGAGGAAAGGCAGACCCAGCGAGTGCTAGAATAAGAAGGGAACATTTCCAATTCGGAAATGTAGGAAGTATGCGACAATGCCAGACTTGTTTTAGACACTGAATCTGTGTTTTGTTTTAGCTGGTTTATCTGTTATCTTTTTCACATACTTTCTGATGTTTCTTTAAGCTTCTTGTTATTCTCGCTCCATCTCTATCCCTCCCATCCTCTCTCTGTCACTCCCTGCTAATCTCTACATCTCTCTCTATGTTACTCCCTCCATCGCTATCTCTGCCTGTCTCCGTTACTTGCTCTCCATCTCTATATTGCCATACGTGTAATTCAGGCCCTTCCCCATTTCACCCTTCACTCTTTGTTACTATCACACCATCTCTCTCTTTCTCTCTCAGTCACTCTCTCCACCTATTATATCTCCATCTCTAACCCGCTCTCTGCGACTCTCTCTCCATTTCTATATTTGCATCTTTCTGTGAATCATCCTTCTATATCGCTCTCTGCCTTTCTATTTCTTCCTCATAGGTTTCTTACTATCTCAACATAGATTTTCGTCCTTCTCTCTATTAATCTCCATTTCAATTCACTTTCATTGTTATTTTCCATCTCTTTCTTCTCACTATTATTTATTTCTCAATTCCTATCTCTATTCTTATTTATTTCTCTGTTGCTCACAATCTAGCTCTCCATCTATCAGTCTCTTTGCTTATCTCGAACTATACCTCTGTTTCCCTCTGCCTCTATCTCTCTGGCCCTTTATTACTCCTTGAGGGTTGCTCTCTGTGTGGGGGAGAGGGGAAGAGGCGGATCTGCCTATGGCTCTGGGTGGGGGAGAGGGGGCGTTGTGCCGGGGAGAGGGGGCGTTGTGTGGGGGAGAGGGGGAGCTGTGTGGGGAGAGGGGGTGTTGCGGATCTGTGTATGGGTTAGCGGCATGTACAATTGGTGGTCCAGGTCATGGAGAAACGGACGGGGTCTTGTGGCAGGAGAGCTGGGTCCTGGTGTGGGAGAGGGGCAAGTACGAGTGGAGGAAATAAGACGAGGAATGGGAGGGGTGGAGGTGGGAGATGGTACAAAAAGGGGAGGATGGAGCTTATGTGAGGGAAGAGAGTTGGGCGGGTCCATATGGGGAACGTTGTGTCTATTTTCCTCTCGCTCGTCCCCGTGCGCCTCTTAGTCCTTTTCTCCCTAACCATTCCTCCCACCTTTTCTTTTACATTTATACTTCTCTCTCTCTCTCTCTCTCACTCTCTATCCGAGTGTCTGCTTCTCTCTATGTCCCTGTATCTCTGTCACACACACACTCCCTTTCCCTATCTGTGTCTTTCTGTCTGCCTCTTCTCTCTCTTTCTCTGCCCCAATCTCTCTATCCTTATCACTCTTTCAATGTCCCTTTCTCTATTTCCATGCCTCTGACATGTGACTCCCTCTTCGCTTGTCTCTTCATCTCTCATATTCAGATCTATCTAACTCTCCGTCTCTTTTGTGTTCTCTCTCTTTGTCCCAGTCTTTTTTCTGTCTATCGCTTCCCCAGTTTATTTTGCGATCTCTCTCCATCTCTCAATGTGTCTCTCTCACTCCCTCTCTCTCAATCTCTCTATGTCCCCATCTCTCTCGCTCTTCCTTTCTTGTTCTCCCTTTCTTTCGGTCACTTTCTCTCTATGCGTGTCTCTCACTCCTTCTTATTATCTCAATGGTCACATTTATCTTTCTCGCTCTGGCACTCTCACTCTCTCTGTTCCTTTCTCTCTCTCTGTCCTCTGCCGCAACCTCTCTTGCTCTGTACCTCGCTCTTAATATCCATGTTTTTCTCTCTCTCTATTCCTGTCTCTCAGTCTTTCAATCTCTCTCTTTCTGTCAATGGCAACTGCGGATGGGCATAAATGTATTCCCCATTCCCATTGTGTTGCTTAAATTGAATTTAATGAGTTCCTCCAGTTGATTTATTAATAGTTTCCATTTTAGTAATAATATTCCCTCTTCTGTGAAACCAGATGCAAACTATGTGTTTATTGATTCTGCCATTACTCTGTTATTTATTCGAGGAGTGTATGTGTCTGTCCTCAATGGGTCCATATCTCCCTTTGCCACTCTGTTACTCTTAATACAGATTTAAATTTTTGTACTGTTTGCCTTTATATTCATTGGAAGATTATTTTTTGTGATTCCTTTTTGCAGCTCTTAATATTTTATTTGTGTTCCTTTGTTGCTCTCTGTATTTCTGCCAGGCCGCTGAAGTACCACTTTTATGTCCTTTTAGGATGATAGGAACAGGAGTAAGACCTTCAGCATCGCGATCATTTTGAAACTTTAACTTAAATTATGGCTGATCTGTATCCTAACCCCACCTAGCTGCCGTGGTTCCACATCCCTTACATACTCTTACAGAAGAAAGGATATCAATCTCAGTTTTGATGTTTCTAATTGCGCTGTGTTAACCTTCTAGGGTTGAGAGCGCCACATCGCCACTACCCTCTCGTTAGATTCAATGTTCCTCCCTCAGTGATCAAAAATAAAAATGAATACCCCAAATCATCATTTGTATTTTATTTTTGTGCAATTGAGTTTTTCAAGAGGAAACAAACAGCTATAGAACCAATTCTGAACAATTCAAATTTGAGCCAGATTCTAAGTTACTTGGAGAAATATTTTGGCCCATTGAACGAAATTGCAAAGCCCTTGACCATACACTGTAGTTACAGAATGTCCTTCAATCTAGCGCTGGGCAGGCACATTTCCAACTGATCACTCTTCTCGAGCTCTGTTAAAAGTTTGAACTTTGCAGATGCAAACCTGGAAATAACATGTATTGTTTTGTCAAATCTGTAAAGAGAGAGAGAACAGGGGCGAAATACAATATGTGCACAAAATAATACGGTGACAATTATAGCATGTTTAAACTTTTAAAATATCGTGTTTTTGATGAGCTCTAGCCAGGGAAACAATTGCTGATGGCTAATCAGTAAATTCGTGTTAAAAAGTGACAGATTCCTTTGTGAGTGACAATGCCTCTGATGCTTCTCATTAAAGGAGAGATTGTGCTCACACATCCAACATTCGAGAGGGACTAATATGGATTTCTCACTGCCCATTCATAAGGACCTTCATCAATTTTGATGCATCACCCATCTACCTGAGAAGAAACATGTATGAGCCATAGAACATGTGCCTTGCCCTATGTCATTGCAAACCATTGACGAGCTAGCTGAGCGGGCAGTGAAATAAATCCGGAGCATCACGCCTGTTTTTTTTTTTTTATTTCAAAATATACTTTATTCATAAAAAGAATCTGTACAGTACATTCGATGGCATTTCATTACATTTCGCTGCGGTCAGCAATCCCATACAATACATCTGGGTGCCGACGGCAGTTTCGTTCGTTACATTTCTCGTTTTTCTGTTCAACTGCAATTCAGTACAATAAACAGGGTACATTGTGGTACATTTACACAAATTACATTTCATGTGTTACATTACAGAGCCCGGAATGGGTGATGGTACATTTACATTTTTTCTTTTCAAACTTGCATTTCATAACACACCTTACATTGTACATGGCACTACATTGATGTTTACAGGTTTGGTGCTCTATGTACACAAAGTGTAAATTTCAAATACAAATACAGCCCGAGGGAGTTTGCTGCTGATTTCTGCCCCCGGGTTTTCCGTGGCGGAAGGGTTTTAGACTGTGGCCCTACCCCACCGTGCCTTTGCGGCGACTGCACCAATTTTCAGTGCGTCCCTCAGCACGTATTCCTGGATCTTGGATTGCGCCAGTCTGCAACATGCGGACGTGGTCATCTCCTTGTTCTGGAAGACCAGCAAGTTTCGGCAAGACCAAAGGGCGTCTTTGACCGAGTTGATGGCCCTCCAGCAGCAGGTGATGTCTGTCTCGGTGTGTGTCCCTGGGAACAGCCCGTAGAGCACAGAGTCCTGTGTTACGGAGCTGCTTGGGATGAACCTCGACAGCAACCACTGCATCTCTTTCCAGACCTGCGTCGCAAAGGCGCAATCCTGAAGGAGATGGGTGACAGTCTCGTCCGCCCCGCAGCCGGCCCGGGGGCACCGGGCCGTGCTGCTGAGGCGTCGGCTGTGCATGAACACTCTGACGGGTAGGGCCCCCCTCACCGCCAACCAAGCTACGTCTTGGTGCTTGTGTGTAAGCTTTGGCGATGAGACGTTCTGCCAAACAAGTTCGACAGTCCGCTCAGGGAACCACCCGACAGGGTCCACCGTCTCCTTCTTTCGTAGGGTGTCCAGGACCTTACGTGCTGACCACTGTTTGATGGCCTTGTGGTCAAAGGGGTTTCTTTTGAAGAACTTTTCCACGAAGGACAGGTGGACAGGCATGGTCCAACTGGTGGGGGCGTTTCGCGGCAGCGTGGCCAGACCCATCCTTCTCAACAATGGGGACAGGTAGAACCTCAGCACGTAGTGACACTTGGTGTTTGCGTACTGGGGGGCTGTGCATAGCTTGATGCAGCCGCACACAAAGGTGGCCATCAGGATGAGGGCCACGTTCGGAACGTCCTTTCCTCCACTGTCCAGAGATTTGTACATCGTGTCTCTGCGGACACGGTCCATTTTGGATCTCCAGACAAAGTGGAAGACGGCTCGGGTGATTGCCGCGGCGCTGCATCGTGAGATGGGCCAGACCTGCGCCACGTACAACAACACCGAGAGCACCTCGCTCCTGATGACCAGGTTCTTGCCTGTGATGGAAAGGGAGCGTTGCTCCCAAAATGACAGTTTCTGTCTGACCTTGGCAATGCGCTCGTCCCAGTTTTTGGCGCACTTGATCTTAGCGGGCAGTGAAATAAATCCGGAGCATCACGCCTGTTGCCCGTGAACAACAATGGATTTTCTGTGCATTGCGCTTGTGTGTTTCTTCCACAAAACAATATGTTTAAGGTGCACCACCAGTAGGGTGTCACGTGTGAAATTGTGCGACTATTGCAATATCTCCAATTAGTCAAATATTGTATAGGCCGTTAGTATACAGTGTTATTTTGCTCAAACATCGTTCCACCTCCCCTCAACACTAGCTTCAATGTTCCCACATTTAACCTTGTGTTTCTCTCTAAAATCCTTAATCAATATGTAGCAACCAGTCTCACAACTATCCAATGATATCACTTCGGTCTGGTTCCCACCGTGAGGGCTGCACCCAGGCCTATGGTGTCAACGTCATCAACAATATGGTCTTTAACCGTGACCTCTAGTTCTCATTGACCACTCTGTGAGATTCTACCTGAAGGTTCACTCCATCATTCTCCAATACCCTTGGTCTATGAACAAATGCAATCACCACATATTCAACTTGAGATTCTTCCCCATTCTGCACGGGCACCATCAGGACTCCTGATTTTTCCCCATTGACATTTTGCCCCTGTTCAGCATCACGCATTGATATGGGACTAGTGACAAGATGGAGGCTCAAATCAGCCAGATCCACAGTGTCTCACTGTTTATGGTGAGCAAGATAGAGAGACAGCATCAGGGTGAGATAGATTGAGATATGTCTGACGAAATTATAAAAAACATAAGAACATGGAACATAAGACATAGTAGCTGGAGAAGGCCACTTGGCCCTTTGTGCCTGCTCCAGTGATGCAGAAAAACTAGCAGAGGGAGATAGAGAGCAGAGTTATTGAGTACAGTGATGCAGTGAGAGACACCAGCAGAAGGAGATAGAAAGCAGAATTACCGAGTACAGTGAGGCAGAGAGAGACACCAGCAGAGGGAGATAGAGAGCAGAGTCGCTGAGTACAGTGAGGCAGAGAAACTAGCAGAGGGAAATAGAGAGTAGAGTGATGCAGAGCGCGACATCAGTAGAGGGAGATAGAGAGTAGAGTTACTGAGTACAGTGAAACAGAGAGTGACACCAGCAGAGGGAGAGAGTGTGGAGTTACTGAGTACAGTGATGCAGAGAAACCAGCAGAGGGAAATTAAAAAAAGGTGTGACGGAGAACATTCTGTGCTAATTTATCTTTTGGCATTCTCGGGCCCAGTATTTAATGGTGGCTTATCGAATATCGCTTTTGTGTAAAGATAAAATGATCCCCACTGACGTAAGTGAAAAACAAAATTGGGAAAAGTGTAACACGGGATCCGGTGTCACTGTCGCTTGGATTGAATACCGGCCAAGTTTATCTTCTCCGGCACTGCTTTAGATTTTAGGCTTGATGCCCGGGTGTAAAACTGGTGTTGTTGATCCGCCACCCTTATTGAACTTGTCCAATTATGACTCTCATTGATTAAAAACAAAATAGAACTTCTGCCATTTTGATAATGGGTAGGATGCACAATGCCAGTGTTATGTGTGACCAATAAGTTATTATCTATCCCGAAGAATGAAAATAAATGAATTTTCATGATGCCTGTGTTCTCCTATTGCTCATTCCCTTTCGTAAATGTCCATGATCATTGTGATATGAAGTAGAAATGCGATGTTGGGGAAGTCAGTCCTGACACTTGCATAATTCAACTGATTTATGAAATAGTGTAAAGGGATATTTGAGCACATTGAGCATCTCCTCCCTGAACTTACTCTGGGTCACTGTGTAAATGGCCGTGTTTGTGCAGGAACTCAGGAGCTGAAGCATAATTCCCGCGTGTTCAAACTTTTGAAAAGGGCTAAACAACAACCTGTGACGAAACGCGCTTGTAATTCGATATAAGAAGAAATATACAACAGTTGTCATCCAGAGCAGAATGAAACTGCCGGATAGAGCAAATAGTAAAACAATGGACCTTCTGCGGTTCCTCATCTCGGGGTCCTGGTCTTTCTTACCATTGCTGCCACCCCGGAGGCTCCTTCGGGCCCGACTGGCCACTAAAATGAGTCTGACGGTGAGAGCGTTCAAAAGTAAAATCACACAGAAGGGAAGCAATGGGGTTAACAGCTGTTCAAACCAAGAAAAAGATCTCCATGTGGGTGCAATATAAAACTGTACTTTTGCACGGCAACCCCGCGGTATGTTATTAGCTGTAATATAAGGAGTATACACGAAAGGCCAGGGAATGTTCTTTAAACAGAACAGCGCACTCAAGGTCACTATAACCACAGCTGCGGTTCTCTCGGTGCAATATTTGGTTTTCAGCTTCTGACAACAAATGGCTACGAACCGATCAAAGGTAAAAGCGACTGTTAACCAAACAGAACTGTCTATGGCAGTCGGAGCCAGGAAGTGAATGAATCTGCACACAGGAGTGTAGTACAGGAAAGTGTTCCACCAATACAGGTCAGCGATCCAATGTAATATCACGTCAGAGACAATCACCATCAGATCCGCTGTCGCCATGGCCACCAGGTAGCAAGTGATGCATTTGGAGAGGCCGCACTTTCCCCGGGCAAGGATCACAATCGCCACCAAGTTCACTGTGTGTACAGGAACAAAAAACAATCACATCATTAAACGGAGTTAAGAGTGCAGCATCAGCTGGCTTCATGTAGATGCGCTATTGAATAATTCTCCTCGCCCTGTGCTCCCCTCTCCTTTGGATTGTGACACGATATCAGAGGTCAAAGATGCTTCGTCCGTCACAAGATTCTTTATCTGTGAGATTTCACGTTGAGTTTCCACAGGCACTTCGAATCTAGGGTGCAACATAAAATAAGCCAACGCTGAGGATATGATGAACCAGGAGAAATCGCAGCACCAAGAACAAATGGTAGGAGGGGGAGGATAATAGACACAAGGAGAGAAGAGAACAAATGATAAAATGAAACACGACAGAAGAAAACACCAAGAAGTAAAGGGACAGGAGAGAAGACAACAACAATGATAAAAAGAGCAGGATTGTAGAGAGCACCAAATATGGAAGGAACAGGAGAGACCACACCAAGGTTTACAGGAGCAGGATGAAAGATAACATCAAGGATAAAAGGAGCAGCAGGGACAATGACACCAAGAATAAGTGGAGGAGGAGAGAAGAGAACATCAAGGTTAAAAGAGAGTAGGCAGAGCCGACAAGTTTAACTTGTATGTCGTGAGTAGAAAGCAGCAAACTGTGGTTAAAATTAAACAGTAAAAAAGTTGGCTCCCGTTACCATTTTCTTTTACCAATCAGCCAAGTTTTGACATTCCTAACTGAGTGAATGACAAAGGCTTGAAGAACTACCTACTATATTTACCAGGCATAGTGTGTAAATCGCAACACAATATGTTAAACGGCGCGGCAGACACATTACCTTCTAAAAGTCACTTACCAGGTACTCCAATTGCCGCGAGAATGGGATAATATACGACCTGGACCCAATAAAGCGATGAAGAATGCATCTTCTCTGTGAAGACGATACCTACTGGTGTTGGAGGCGATCACTCCAACTGCAATAATGAAAAATCAATGGAAAATATTGGTTCATTTATAAAGTACGGACTCCCGAATGATGCTTCTAGATTGCACAACTAGAGTTATTAGTTACAGTTTGCTGAACAAACAAGGCACCATCTGGCTTTCCAATTTCAAAGTCATAAGACAATGAGCCATTTCTTAAAAAACAGATGGTGGTTGCCGTTGGGAACAAGAGCTGAAAGATCTAAATAGAACATAAGATATTATTGTAATTTGCATCATAAGAAAGTAAGCAAACTTCCAAACTTAGCCGATTAATGTGACTTGTTTTTTTAATTGAAATCTGGTAATCAGTCTTCCATTCTATCTCCTTACCACTCAAACCTCCTCTCTCAAAGTTCCCTTTTCACAGTCTCTCCCATTTTACTCTCACGTCCTCTCCACTATCTCATTGTCACTAATACAGTTTTGCAATCGCACTCAATTCCGATATATCACATTTCTCTGTAGCTCTCTTGCTCTCCCATTACTCCTCTCTTCGCCTGTCTCTCTGTGTCTTCCTCTCCCTCACAATTTCTTTCCATTTCATTCCATCTGCTAACTCAGGGGTGAGCAGTTATTTGGGCTGGAGGGCCACTGAACATGTTTTGGTGAACTGCTGTGAGCCACCCATCAGTGTTCCCCTAAGGCATGTGGCTGCCTTGCCCTGCAACAATCGTATGGTCCCACGCAGCCCGCTGTCCAGCTGCTGCTGCTGCAAGGGATGCTGTGCGTTTGCTGCTGCATAGTGCCCGGCCCCACAGCAAATTTAAAGGGACCCCATGTGGAAGAATTTAGAAGGAACATTACTTACACAGAAACATTGCATGAACATAAATTCAGATAGTAGTCAGCTGCTATCTTACATATAGTGAATATTAAATATTGACTATTGTGTACAGTTGTGGTCTCCTAATCAGAGGAAGGACATTTTTGCTATTGAGGGAGCGCAGCGAAGCTTCCCAGACTGATTCCCGGGAAGTCAGGACTGGCATATGAAGAAAGGTTCGATCGACTAGGCTTATATTCACTGGAATTTAGAAGATTGAGAGGGGATCTCATAGAAACATATAAAATTCTGACGGGATTGGACAGGTTTGATGCAGGCAGAATGTTCCCGATGTTGGGGAAGTCCAGAACCAGGGGTCACAGTCGAAGGGTAAGGGGTAAGCCATTTAGGACCAAGATGAGGAGAAACTTCTTCACTCAGAGAATTGTGAACCTGCGGAATTCTCTACCACAGAAAGTTGTTGAGGCCAGTTCGTTTGATATATTCAAAAGGGAGTTAGATGTGGCCCTTATGGCTGAAGGGATCAAGGGGTATGGAGAGAAAGCAGGAATGGGGTACTGAAGTTGCATGATCAGCCATGATCATCTTGAATGGTTGTGCAGGCTCGAAGGGCCGAATGGCCTACTCCTGCACCTATTTTCTGTGTTTCTATGTTTCTATGTATTGGATACTGCTTAGAAATGAATCAAAGATAAATTATGAAAACAAGGTGTGAAATAGAACGGTAGACACTTTAGATCCTGTGACAGCATCATTGACCCACCTCAGTCCTCCTTGTGCCCCTTTGCAAAGATTACTACTGCAGGCCGAATTGGTGGCAGATGAAAACTTCCTTGCCGTTGTACCCTGGATACCGGGAGAGGAAAGATGCATTGACGGTCACTTTCTTCGGGAAAAGACTTGTGGAGATGAGCAGCCATGACTTCTGCACTAAAATGGATATGGCATATTCCAGTACGCAATGCATTCTGGGTATGGAGGTGCGCCATTGGGGCCCAGAATCAAGGAACGGATCCTTTTTAGATAGGGCCAGGGAAAATCACTTCAGCGGGTTATTAATTTGAATGAAGTATTACTGGCTGCAGTTCGGGTATGTCTTTGACCCATGGAAAGTGAAAGTGGATAGTTAAATGTACAGCTCGAGCTCCGGCTCACGTTCTATTTCTGTTCCATCCAGTGGGCGGGATAGAATGACCGGGTGGGCCGGATATGGCCCCTGGACCGTCTTCTGGCCACCACTGTGCTAATTCCACCTTTCCCTTCATTGGGAGAGGGAGGTGTGATTCGCCCTCTCACAGGCTGCAGATATGTCATGCCGGATGAAGAGGGATAATGCCCCGAAGTCATAATCATAGAGGGTATTATTTGTGTCTTTGATTCCCGGCTTTGGCAGTGGTAGAAAGATGATTGGATATATTGAAATATGGGATTTCTGGACAGAATGGCTGCAACACTTTTAATTCAACACATTTGAAGCGGACATGGAGTTTGCCAGGACATGCTGCTACAGAGGAGGGGGTTAATGATGGCTGTCTGACAATAAAGGGTCAGTACCTGAACAGACGGAATAGTTACTATGTCAAATCTCCAGTGGGTGACGGGGAATTTTAGATTCTCAGCAGTTCTGTCTGAATGGGGTCAAGGAGAAAAATGTGTGTTCCTTGGACAAGATAAACTTGGAGAGGACGTCAAACGAGATAGGAGAGAAATTGCAGTAGGACGTGGATTTAAAGTTATAACAGGAACGAGTCATCGGCAAATATGCTTTAATGGGGACAGGAGAAGATGGGAGAACTTCAGAGGAAACTAAATTGGCGGCGGCAATGGTACTGAGCAAGCAGTCCTTGAGCTTCTGGTTCTTGTTGTGATCAGGGATGGTCGAGGGGGTAGAGGAGAGAGGTTTGCCGAGAAGGTTGACAGTGCACAATGTACGCTGGTGGCGCGGTTGCAACGCAAACCTAATGCTATGGAAATGGACGATTTTGGCAAAGTCGAATAAGGCCAAAAAGGAATCATGTGTTCCAGTCAGATCTATTGATGTGCGGCTAAACCTGTTTCCCACCAGACATTCCCCAGTAGACTTCAGGGAGTGCAGATTGGGGCCATACCAGGGTGAACGACCCAGATAGGAGAGCGAGCAAGCTTTACTCGGGACAAAGGCGACAGAGATGGAGGTGAGGGAATGGTTGTACTTTCCAATCAAGTTCAATGCAATATGATACAAGGGTAAGGAACGGATCGGTTTGCGTGTTCCAGCAGGGATTCATACAGTCATACGTTGAAAATATGTGGATCAACTTACTTGACATCCCCAGTTGCAGTGAAAAAGTCCGAAAATTCTCCAGCCGTTTGTGTTTGGTTTTGAAAGGCGTAACTCAATTAAACGGGCAAGGCAGCAGGACAGAGTGAGGTCGAAAGAGAGAGACAATTCGTAAGAGAGAATGAAAGATAGACCGGTTGAGAAAGATGGATAGAGACAAGAAAACAAAGAGAAAGATACAGAGAGAAATAAATAGAGCGAGAGACAGAGAGACTGAGATAGAAAAACTAAGGCAGTATGTTAAATCTAGAGACAGAACACGGAAAAAAGACAAAAAGGGGTAGAACAAATTCTCTGAGTTTAAAAGACTATTTTTCCGATGGAAGTCGATAAATAGCAGATATTAAACGTGCAGCCGACAACATTACAGAGAACAGAAGCAAAATACTGGGTATGCTGCAAAGCTGAAATAAAGACAGAAAATGATGCAAACACTCAGCAGGCTTAAGCTTCTGTGGAGAGAAAAATAGAGATAATGTTTCAGAGCGATGACCGTTCATCGGAACATGAGTAAGATAGAGATTTAAAAGGTTAATAGCAAGTGCAGATACAAGTAGAAGGCGGTGGGGAGATGGGATAGCATGAATCTGTGTATTATTAAATAACAAAGTCATGTCCGAATCAGACAGAGAGAGAGATTGTTGCAGAGCAGCTGCAAGGTAAAATGGGGTGGCAATGGGACGATAAAGATTAAATGACACTGTTACCAGGAGAGGGGGCGAATCCAAGCAGGCACCATGGAATCTTTAGTCGAACGTCTTGAAGAAAGACTTGTAATTATATCGCGCCTTTAAAGACCACCGGATGTCCCAAAGTGCTTTACAGCCAATGAAGTACTTTTTGAACTGTAGTACTGCTGTAATGTAGACAACCACTCGCTCACCCAAGTGCATAAAGCACGTGCTAAAGTTTGAAATTAATGTGATCCGGGTGTCAGTAACGGGTCTGCTTCCGCATAGAATCCTGGAATCCGAGAATGATATGGCACACCACGAGGCCACTGGGACCACCGTGCGATTGCCAGAGATACCCAATTTATCCCACTCACACCTGCTCTTTCTATTCTTTAATTTATTCATTCACGGGATGTGTACGTCACCAGAAAGGTCAGCATTTATTGCCCATCCCAAATTGCCCTCGAGAAGGTGTTGGTGAGCCACCTTCCTGAATACAACTGAATGTCTTGTTGGGCCATTTCAGAGGGCAGCTAAGAGTCAACCACATTACCGTGGGTCTGGCGTCAAATATAGGCCAGACCAGGTAAGGACGGCAGATTTCCTTCCAGTAGTAAACCAAGTGGATTTAATGACAATCCGGTAGTTATACGGTGCACCATTATTAATACTAGCTTTAAATTCCAGATTTATTTAATTAACTAAATTTATATTCGCTATGACTCATGACACCGGATCATTAGCCCAGGTTACGGATTACTGGTGCAGTAACATAACGACAATGCCACATGTTTCCCACAGCCCTACGAATGTTTCCTTTACAAGTATATATCTGCTTCCCTTTTGTAAGTTACCATTGAAACTGCTTCTGCCGAGCTTTCAGTTGTAAGGGAAATAAATTCCACACACAAGTCCGAGAACAGTGAGGGAAACATCACAGTTTATTCGTACAGAGCGCTCTGGGAGAAGTGGGGAAACTCCGCAGCTTCGCCACACCTTCTCTCTGAGCGAAGTTTCCAAGTTACAATTATACCTTAGGGGGCGATCCCGCCCCCTTACACCATTGTCCAATTAGCTAACATTTTTGTAACGTCTTACCCTATATGGTAATGCTATGACAATCTATCTTTACATTGTGGTAAGTCAAAGGTTAACTAGCATGCGCACACACAAGTGGGGTTATTTTCCTCGCATCAGCAGAAAAACAAGGAACTATCTTTCTGTTATTAGTACAAGCGATATACATCTGTTTGCCTTTTCAACCACCCATTGTTTTACTTCCCCTATCTCCATGACTCAGGGTCAACGGACGTTGGGGTCGAAATGTGTCTTTTGTTTTAAGCAGGTAATTTGTTGCTTGAACGTTTACATGTTACAGTACCAAAAACAAGAGTATTATAAACTAAGAGATAATTCTTCCACAACAGTCCCTCCTGTTGAGCTTTTCCCATCTCATGCGGATAAGAACAATCCAATCTTACATCCAAACTGCCTCATCGTCTTGTGCCAGGGTCCTTGGGCGAGCCTGGAGCTGGTGGTACTGCTGCAAATGGAGGTGCAGCTTCTGATATGTTGCGGGTGGAAGTCGGGTTGTTGTATCGTTGATGTAAGTCCCAGCAGCTATGGGTATTGTGGTACATACCTTGGACATACATATCTTAATCATCATTACCGCAAGGTACAAGGCCAGGCATATAGCCACAATGAAAATCAGCCCCTGTACAATACTTTGTCCCAACTTGGACATTCATCCCCCCAACCAGCCAACTGCACCATCTGGGGTGGTTAATTTCCTCACTTCTCTCCTTATATGATCGGCTAGGTTGGTTATATTCTCGGAATTATCGGGTATATAAGTGCAACATTCAGCCCCAATCAATGCGCATGTGCCTACGTTCTGCGCCAATACGTAATCTAGGGCCATTCGGTTCTGAATTACGGTGGTACGTATAGCTACCATTTCAGCTGTTATGCTCTCCATCGCCTCGGCAATGTCGTTAGCTATTCGTTCCAGAACCCTCTCGACGTTTCTTAGTTCATCCATGGTGCGCCCTATCCCTTATGGGAACATCACAACTCCAAAGAGTCTTTCTACCGGGGTAATTGCTCATCTTCGTCGACCTGGTGTACTCACCTCTGCCAGGGTACGTACCTGTCTGACAAAGGGGACCACATTTCCCAAATAACAGGACCCTGTCCATCGCCTGGGTAACCAGGGATATGCCCTATGCCCGCACACAAAATACGTGCCGTTATACGCTGCCATTTCATATATTGTGTCGGGGTCCCAAGACTGGGCCCACAAACCTCCACCTGTTTTATTCAGAAGGCGTGAGAGGATAGTGACCCATGCGCCTGTTGTGATATTGAGGTTGTGTGGGCAATCGCTGTACCCTATGACACGTCCCCTTCCACTGATGTCATTTTGGGTTAAACATATGGTCCCTGTTGATCTCCTGATCCCCGAGGTATTGGTCAGAATTAGGTATGGGGGTTCCCTTTTTTGGTCATAGGGTGGTTGGTACCATCCCTGGAATGTTTGACTAATGGGGTACCCAGCACTCTCCCACTCGGTAACGTCCCCGTAGTTGTCCGCACGGTAGCGGTATGATGGTCCTCCTCCCATTCGTGATCCCTCTCTTGACCCGCCTTTCATCCTTCGTTCTTGCATTGGCCACCCTCCTCCCGTGCCATTCTGGCTCAGAAGCCACTTGACAGTCTCAGTTAATGTCAGGGCAAAGGGGCGCAAAGGAATTCCCCCTTTGGAATATATAGGAATATGCGAGCACACCCAGCAACTAGAAAAGTTCCCATTTCGTGCGTAAACATAAGACATATACAGAAAGGCGTTTACATGGAATTCTCGTTTCTGTTTCGCTTCCCACATGCTGCACTTGACGTACACCAAGGCTATTATACAGACTGCGGCACACAGTTTCATCTTACCAATCTATATTAACAAATAGTCAAAGGCAATATGGCTGTATATATTACTTGTAGTGTCTATATTGACCTGTGGGCGAATCAAAGAATAGTAGATACTACAGGCATTAATTTTTAGGCTCGAAAGCCTTAAGCTGGGTCCAGTGTTTCCACTGCCCCCGTCCTCTCATGTCAACGCAGGCACACGTATCTCCGCGAATCATAACCTGTACGGTCCTATCCATTTTGGTGCAGGGATGACCTTTACCATTATGCGGGTCCCTTCCTGGGGCACATCTGGGAGGGCGGTGGATTCTAATTTCTCGTCCTGTCAGAGCTGCTTATACCTGACCTGCGTTCTCGTCTCCGTAAGACTGTTGCTCATTTCCAGGATGTACCTCCTGATCCGATCCCTTAACAGTCCCACATCAGTCCCCCCTATAACGATCCCTTCTGGAAGTTGCATTGCTCTACCCGTCAGTAGATCATAGGGGGACAGCCCAGTCATCCTGTTTGGGATCGCTCTTCACTTCATTTAGAATGAGGGGCAACACGTCAACCCAGGTCCTCCTGGTTTCTTGGATTGCCTTTGCAATCGCCACCTTGAGGGTTCGATTCATCCGTTCTACCATCCTCGAGGCCTGGGGATGGTATGGGATGTGGAATTTCTGTCTTATCCCCATCAGTTTACATACTGCCTTTATCACCCCTCCCGTGAAGTGGGTGCCCTGATCCAAATCCATTTGCACCGGCACCCCCCATTTGGGGATGATCTCCTCGGCCAGTATCCTGGCCACTGTAGTGGCCGTACAATTTCGTGTGGGGAACGCTTCCACCCACCGAGTGAATTGGTCAATTACCACAAAGCAGTATCTTTTCCCCCGTGAGTCCGGGAGTGGCCCGGTGAAATCTATCTGTATATTTTCCCATGGCCCCCTTGGTCTCGGTTGATGGGCCATCCGTATCCTAACCGGCTTGCCAGGGTTATGTTGCACACATGTTATGCAGCGCTGACAGTGTTTGGCTATATCCCACCCCATTCTGGACCACCACCAATCTTCTCGTGAGCCACTCCATCATGGGTCCCCTGCCTGTAGGGGCCACTCCATGGTGTAGTTGCAGTAATGTCTGCTTAATGCAGTTTGGGGCTGTGACTTTTCCATCCTTTCTCCACTGGTGCAGCTTCACTGCCCCCAGGAGGCCTTCTGCCGGGTTTTCTCCGATGTCCCTCATGTTCGGGCCCTGGGACTTTAACCGGCATTATGTCAACGAGGCCCGTGTCCTGCTTTGTTTTGGCCCATACCGGCTCTAGGGCCTCGAATATCACCCCGTCTACCCCCGACTCTTATCCCTAATCCCAGGCAAGTGGTTTAGCACTGCCCATTTTCGCAATGTTTCATAAGGGCGCGGTGTACTTGTTTTTACGTCCATCCGCTCGTGGCCAGATTATTTTGTTAAGCTCGGCGTCTATTAATAGTTTAAATTCCCTTATTAAGTCTGTTCCTCGAATAATTTTTTCATTATTTGTATCAGGCGAGTATTATTACATGGGCTAGTTAAGAAATCCAAATTAATAATGTCCAATATAAAACAGTTGTCAATGGAAAGTGTTAGCTTCTTTACAGGTTTGTAAGAAGGCCTGATGTCATGACGTGACTTCACGTAATCATCCGAATTTCGTTTTTTTTTTAAGTCCTTGAGCTTTCAAAACTTGCTTAGAAATTAGGAATCCGTTAAAACTGCAGAAATCATTAGTAACGTCGTCAGAATAGAAGCCTTCGCATTAGGACAGACAGCATTTTAGATTAAATTTCAATTTTTTCCTTAACTTCTAATTCAAGTACTTGCCAAAGATTTTTTAAATTGATTTAAAATGATACCACACATTTTTAATAGTTATTTTGTTTACTGAACTTCAATTTTCACACAAGCTGTATACATTCCAACATTTCCTGTAAGAATTTTAAAATCAGTAAGATTTTCTAATTCCTAATTTTTCTTTTTGTGCTGAGTTTGCATCGCTTAGACCTCTTCTCGTTATTTTCAAAACGCTCCTGCTTGTTTAGACTGTTCGGGACTTTTCTTGATAAACACGTCTATTCTGGAAATCTTTTCAAACTTCAATGAAACGTTCTCATAATTCAAAATAATTTTCAATGGATTGTGTCTTTTACCTCTGCCAAAAATCTTTTCAATTAAACCAATATCTTTTTTTTTCACAGCCAATATCAACTAGTATTTAGTAAGTTATGTCCTCTTTTTTAAAAATCTCCTTTCTTCAAATTAGGTTTTGGTATTTTACACAGAGGGCTGGTCTCTCGGTAACTTCGTTAATTTAGACAATCGAAGACACTTTTTCTTTCAATTTCGTTCAATTTGTTTTCTTTCAAGGCTGCATCTTTATCCTTTCTTTTCATAACTAGAACGAAGTCAAGCACGCAGGCTTTGAGGGCTGCTTTTGGTCCTCTCAAATGTCCCGGCTTTTCTTTCTGTTTCTGCATCTCCCACCACTCTCTCTGTTCTTTCACACTTTTTTTTTCCCGTTGGGGCCCATCCCTCCTTTCGGTCATGTATAGTCTGGTGAGGGACCCTAGGCGGGGCCCTCTCCGTTTCCTTACCACTCATTGTAGTCTCACGTCACGGTCTCACGATTGTCAGAGGTACGCCTGGTCTTACTCACTTCTACCAGGCGGACTTGCAATCTTTATCATCAGAGGTATCTGATTACACTTGTGATTCTCAGCACTCATCGTAGTCTCACGTCACTGTCTTACTCCTGTCAGCAGTCCATTCAGGACTTGCAGTCTCTATCATCAGAGGTGTTTCAACACACTTGCGATTCGTTAAAAATGGTGCCTCCACGAACCACTACGATCTTTTCCAGCTGCACCCGCAACTTACTACAACCACATTAATTGTTCTACACATGACCCCCAATGTCCCGACCTGTGTCAATCAAAGTCGCAAGGAGATTAGTCCCTACTTCACTCACTGTTCCACTTTGTCCTCTCTATGTTCCCTTCGACCTTAATCCTTGGCCTTTACGTGGGGCAATCGCCCTCTTAATTCCGGCTCAAGTTAGGTGACTGAGATAGTTTGTGACAATCGAAGTGGCGGGGAACACTCGTTTCTTTCACACATCACTCATACCAAGCTAGCTTAGACTCGAATCCGTGGCTCAACTGTGGTTTTTCTCACCGTTCACGGACGTTTTGTTCTTTGGTGAATTGGGGCTCAGGGGTCGCCCTGTTCCGGGGCCCAATTGACTGGATGGTCAAACCTTGACTACTCGTCCCTCTCCACTGGCTAGGGGACCCGAAGCGACCATATTCACCTTGCAAGGAGCGCCAAATTGTAAGGTTAATAAATTCCACACCGAGTACAAGAACAATGAGGGAAACGTCACAATGTATTCGTACAGAGCGCTCTGGGAGAAATGGGGAAACTCCACAGCTTCGCCACACCTTTTCTCCGAGCGAAGTTTCCAAGTTACAATTATACCTTTGGGTGCCCGACCCCTTACACCATTGTCCAATTATCTAACATTTTTGTAACGGATTACCCTATATGGTAATGCTATGACAATCTATGTTTACATTGTGGTAAGTCAAAGATTTACTAGCATATGCACACACAAGTGGGGTTATTTTCCTCGTATCAGCAGAAAAACAAGGAACTATCTTCCTGTTATTAGTACAAGCGTTTAATACATCTGTTTGCCTTTTCAACCACCCATTGTCTTACTTCCCCTATCTCAGTGACTCCGGGTCAACGAACGCTGGGGTCTAAATGTATCTTTTGTTTTAAGCAGGCAATTTGTTGCTTGAACGTTTACATGGTACAGTACCAAAAACAAGAGTATTATAAACTAAGAAAAATTCTTCCACAAAACAGTGAACCCACTCACCAAACAGGCACCGCTAAATAAAATTACACCTCCTGTCATATTGTTCATTTTCAATTTTTCTCTGGAGATTTCTATTGCACAGAGGCAGACAGATAAAAGAGAGAAACAGAAAACAGAGAGACAGTTTGCGACAGAAATGAGAGAAAGCCAGACAGAAAGAGAGCATGCAAGAGAGAGAGATACACAGAGAGACAGTGACAGAGCTTCTATTAATGTAAAAGTAAACTTAAGCTCAGTGGACGGGAAGTTTACACCTTCCTACGATATGATGAGAGCAAGGACATGGGGATATTAAGAAGTTTTGGAAAAATAATCCTTTGAAGTTTTGAGCTTAAAGCAGGTACGTACAGGGATCGCAATCATGACCAACGCCATTCCACGTGGCCACTGCAAGCCACGGTGAAGCTTCAGAGGATAGCGTCCTTCAGAAGGCGAATTCAGGACAACAGATCCATCAATTGATTGAGGGATGTCAACGCATTGATAAACCTCAAATGGACCTTCGGACATACAGTTGAACAGACATGTTGGAGCATGGACATACCGCGCTTATTATGGGCTGCTTGAATAATTGAATGTCGTTCTATCTTTCTTTCTATCTATCTTTTTTCTTTCCTTCACTATTTCTTTCTTTCCTTCATTATTCCTAGTTTTCTCTCCATTTGTCTTCCTTCCTTCCTTTCTTTCTGTCTGTCTTTGCTGCTTTCTTTCTTGCCCCTTACGCTTTCTCTTTCTTTTTTCATTCTTTCTGTTTTGCTCTCTATTTTTCTTTAGCCCTTTTTCTCTCACTTACCTTCCTCCATCTTCCTGCCTTCCTCCGTTCATTACTTCGTTCCTTCCTCTCATTCTATATGTCTTTCTTGCTTCTTTTATTTCACTCCTTCCTTCTTTTTTCCTTCATTCTTTCTTCCCTCTTTCTTTCTTTCTTTCTTTCTTTCTTTCGTTCTTCCAATCTCTCTTCCATTCTATATTTCTTTCTTTCTATCTTTCCTTGTATCAATCTTTGTTCTATCGTTCTCTCTATCTTTCTGTCATTCTTTAATTTATTTCTATCTTTCTCTCTTCCCTTCTTTCTATCTATCTATTGTATTTTCTATCATTCTTTCTTTCCTTCTTTCTTTCTTCCTTTGACTCTACTCTACTTTCTATTTCTTTCTTTCTTCAATCTTTCTTTCATTCATTATTTTTCCTTTCTTCCATTATTTACTTCTTTCTCTCTTCCATCCTACCATCCTTCCTTCCTTTTCTTCGTTCCTTCGTTCAATATTTTCTTTTTTCTTCCTATCGTTCTATCTTTTGTTCTTTCTTCCTATCTTCCATTCTTTCTTTCTTCGTTAATTATTTCCTTTCTTTTCTTACCTTATTTATTGCACACTTTACTTCTTTCATTCTTTCTATCCTTCTTTCTTTCTACCAATCTCTTTCTTTCTTTCTATCGTTCTTTTCCATATTTCTTCCTTTCTGTCTGTCTTTGTTTCTGTCCCGTCTTTCTTTCTTACTCTCTATTTCTTTTTTATTCATTTCCAATTTTCTCTTTTTTCTGTTTCCCGATATTCCATGTTCCACTTATTGCTGTAAAAAATGCTGTAGATATTAGAACATTTTCTTTCTTTCTTCCTTTCATTCTTTCTTCCTTTCTTGTTCCTTGTTTCCTTTCATTCTTTATTTCTTACATCCATTATTTCTTTAATCTTTCATTCTTTCCTTCTTTCTTTCATTCTCTTACTTTCTTACTTTATTTCTACCTTCCTTTCTTTCTTTCATAATTTTGTCGTTCTTTTCTTTCTTTCATAATTTTTTATCCCATTTTTTATTTTTATCTCCCTTTTTCTCTTGATTCATTACTTTAATGTTTTTTTCGAGATTGATTTCCTTTGTTTCTTCTTTGTTTCTTTCCTTCTTTCTTTCACTCTTTTTCTTTCCTTCATTCTTCCTCGCTTTCTCTCCATGTCTTCCTACCTTCCGTTCTTTCTGTCTTTGCTGCTTTCTTTCTTTCTTTATTGTACTTTACTTTTTCCTTTATTTCTCATTCTTTCTGTTTTTATCTCTCTTTTTGATTTTTCCTTTTCCGCTAACTTATCTTCCTCCAACATCCTGCCTTCCTTCGTTCCTTACTTCCTCCCTTCCTCTTTGTCTATATATCTTCCTTTCATCCTTTCTTTCCATCGTTCGTTCTTTCTTTCCTCTCTGTCTTTCCTTCTTTTACTGATTTACAGCTTTCTTCATTTTGTGTGTTTCATGATGTCCCATGTTCCACTTATTGTTGCGAAATAAGCAATGGCATGATTTCCTTTAATCATTGTCTGTCTCTTTCATCCTTACTTCCTTCAATGCGTTGTTTATAACTTTCTTTTTCTTTCTTTTCTTTCTCTGCCTCATTTTTTTCTTCCTTTCCATTATTAGCTCTATATTCTTCTACTCTCGTTAGTCTATTTCATAATGGCCCATGCTGCCCTAATGTGATCTCGAAGTCATTGATGCCAGTTCAATGATTGGTGCGTCCTTAATGTTCATTGTTAGGTACATTTCAGGCAATTGCATTAAAATCCCATTGTTCTTTCATGCTACTTCAGACAACATGTTACATTGCTATTCCCTGAATTTGCTGTAAATGCTGAGTCAGAATGTCAGATCAGCACTTGCGTTATGACCTTTTCGGAATACAGCTGGTTATTTGGTTGTACAAATCAATCCTAATAGATGCATCACAAATGCATTGGTGAACTAATCTGGTTCAGCTTTCTCAATTTCCAACACTCTAAGTTCGTATCACTGTTTCTGAATAGTTACGTTAGAATTTGATGTTTGTGTTGCTGATTAATATTGTTCAGCTTATTTAAAGTTTTTACTTCGAACAATGAATAGGAATTAACAAATTAATCCCGTGCCTAGTTGATACGGTTCCTCCTGTGTCCAGATAGGAATCCGTGCATCTCTGGTCCCGTTCTTCATATTTCTCATTCGGATGCAAACTGATTGAAAGGGGAGTGTTTTGATAGGGAAATCACTCTATCATGGATTGTATCTTCTGAAACCTGCTGAACTCGCATCATCTGAGGAAAAGAGCAAGATTTGTGCTATTTTACTAGCATTCAGCTCATTTGTGATATACCAGGATGATGTATTATATTGTCATTCATATTATTCCAGCAACTGCAGTAAATGACTATTGTTACAAGCGTTACATCTATTGCGATTCCCAATTAAATGAACTTCATTAACTGTAATTCTTTTCCTTTGTAATTTTAGTGACCCTGAATATCCATTTAGCGAGCATGGAGCTTAGCGTGACTGTACCTCGGCTCATCCAACAATTGACCATTGTTATTCCAGGAGCAGAAAATCCGACTGTGTCTCACGACTCATATCCAGTATTTAATATTAATGACCAGGAGCAGAAAAGTGGAAAATATACATTAGAAGCATTGGATGGGAAGGGTGGATTTGTGTCATTGCACAGAAGTGCTCAATACCTTGAACAAATGACATCGTCAATGTATTACCACAGAGAGTTAGGGTTAGGTGTCGCTATCTCATTATTCAATTCCAAGGACATCATCAACTCAGACATTCCTCTTACTCCTATGTCTTTTTTTTCACAGATCCCGACCACAGGACATTAAAATCAAATATAACACTCCAACATCTAACTGCACGCGCACTGCAATTCAAATTTGTAAACTTCCCAACTGTTCCTTCTCCGCTCTAGAAATAGTGGATGCATTGGTGATCATTTTCCATCAGTCTATCGACTCTGGATCAGTTCCCATGGATAGGAGGGTAGCTAATGTAACACCACTTTTTTAAAAAAGGAGGGAGAGAGCAAACGGGTGATGATAGACTGGTTAGCCTGACATCAGTAGTGGGGAAAATGTTGGAATCAATTATTAAGGATGAAGTAGCAGCGCATTTGGAAAGCAGTGACAGGATCGGTCCAAGTCAACATGGATTTATGAAAGGGAAATCATGCTTGACGAATCTTCTGGAATTTTTTGAGGATGTAACTAGCAGAGTGGACAAGGGAGAACCAGCGGATGTGGTATATTTGGACTTACAAAAGACTTTTGACAAGGTCCCACACAAGAGATTGGCGTGCAAAATCAAAGCACGTGGTATTGGGGGTAATGTACTGACGTGGATAGTGAACTGGTCGGCAGACAGGGAGCAGAGAGTCGGGATAAACGGGTCCTTTTCAGAATGGCAGGCAGTGACTAGTGGAGTGCTGCATGGCTCAGTGCTGGGACCCCAGCTCATTACAGTACACATTAATGATTTAGATGAAGGAATTGAGTATAATATCTCCAAGTTTGCAGATGACACTAAACTGGGTGGCGGTGTAAGCCGTGAGGAGGATGCGAAGAGGCTACAGGGTGACTTGGACAGATAAGATGAGTGGGCAAAAGCATGGCAGATGCAGTATAATGTGGATAAATGTGAGGTTATCCACTTTGGGGGCATAAACACGAAGGCAGAATATTATCTGAGTGGCGGCAGATTAGGAAAAGGGGAGGTGCAACGAGACCTGATGTCATGGTTCATCAATCATTGAAAGTTGGCATGCAGGTATAGCAGGTGGAGAAGAAGGCAAATGGTATGTTGGCCTTTATAGCTAGGGGACCCGTGTGTTCAGTTTTGTTCTCCTAATCTGAGGAAGGATGTTCTTGCTATTGAGGGAGTGCAGCGAAGGTTCACCAGACTGATTCCAGGGATGGCTGGACTGACATATAAGGAGAGACTGGATCAACTGGGCCTTTATACACTGGAGTTTAGAAGGGTGAGAGGGGATCTCATAGAAACGTATAAGATTCTAACAGGACTGGACAGGTTCGATGCTGGAAGAATGTTCCCGATGTTGGGAAAGTCCAGAACCAGGGGCCACAGTCTTAGGATAAGGGGTAGGCCATTTAGGACTGAAATGATGAGAACCCTCTTCACTCAGAGAGTTGTTAACCTGTGGAATTCCCTGCCGCAGAGAGTTGTTGGGGCCAGTTCATTGGATATATTTAAGAGGGAGTTAGATAAGGCCCTTACGGCTAAAGGGATCAAGGGGCATGGAGAGAAAGCAGGAAAGGGGTACTGAGGGAATGATCAGCCATAATCTTATTGAATGGTGGTGCAAGCTTGAAGGGCCGAATGGCCTACTCCTGCACCTATTTTTCAATGTTTCTATGTTTCTATAACTCAGTTTCAAGTGAGGATCTCATTTCCTGATTGGTTACTTTTGTAACTATTCTAAACTCCAGTTTCTGCTTTTAACCTTATTTCATTTAGGAACATACGGTGCAGACTGTTGATCCCTTCCAGCCTGTTCCAACATTCAAATAGATAATGGATGATCTATATCGTAAATGCATCTATCTGTCTTGTTTCAATGACTCTTCATACCCTTGTTCATCATAAATCTAGCAGTATGAATTTGAAATGTCAATTTGAGCCGCAGCCTCAAAAGCATTTTGGTGGAGTGAAGTCCAGGTTTCTACTAATCTTCTTGTAGAGAAGTGATTCCTGACATCACACTTGTTTAGTTCTAAGTTCAAGGTTATTCCCATTTCTTCTGGATTCCACCATAAAACATAATAGATTACTGATACATATGCGATCAAATCATTTAATCATCTTAACAACCTCTATAGATCTCCATTAATATGATATGCTCCAGGGAATACAAGCTTAGTCTGTGCAAATAGATCTCGTTAATTCGCTTATTTGACGATTCATTGCTGGTCTACCTGAGTACAACCCCTATCTGCCGGACACTCTATCTCAGGTAAAATAATAAGATTCCATCGCTGGATGCAAATTTTTGGAGCGTTTCAGGTTTTGTGAAGAATGTTAATGTCCCTGTTATATTAACAAATCTGCAATTTCATTGAAATTGCACAAAACTACTGCCTGGTGAATGATATCTGTATTATTTTCTTGCTCGTAGTTAACGCGCTGATGATTGTGATCCTGTCTCGGGAAAAGAGCAGTCTCTACAAATGCGTCACTCGCTACCTGGTGGTTATGGCAACGGTGGATCTACTGGTCGTTATCGTCGATTTGATACTGAGACAGATTCCTATAGTTTATCGGGAACAATTTTTGTTTTTGAAGGACCTCAGAATCTGTAATATCCAGACCATCCTGCTTTGTGTTGCCACAGATTGTTCTGTCTGGTTCAAAGTCACGTTCACCTTTGAGTGATTTGTGGCCATTTGTTTCCTAAAGCTGAAATCAAAATATTGCACCAAGGAAACGCCAGCTGTGGTTCTAGGAACAGTTACTGTGCTGAGCTGTATGTTAGTGGGATAATCGGATTCTGTCTCCACGAGGAATGCATGGTCGCTCCTACCAATACTGTGATGGTCAGATGCAAGAGGTTCATTGGTGAGGTGGGGGTCAAGTCATTTTTCCCCCTCACGTTGGTTCCCTCTCCAGCTGCCGCAGGCCCATTCTGGGAGCCATATTCTCCAGGATTCGGTCAGCTCTGTCCATCCTCGTGCTATTGCGCGATTCTAAGCTAGGTTAGTGTTCTAAATGAGAATTACGAAAGTTGAACTTCCTAATACGTTTTACCAAGTTAATACTTTAAACTAGATAATGTAATTAGATTGGAAATGACCCTGTGATATAACCTACTCCGTTATTTCACTGAAAACGCAACAAACTAATGTCTGTGCCTCCTATCTGTTGTATAATTTCCCTATTTTTCTCCTCATCGAGTTAACGCAGTGACGATTGCGATCCTGCCTTTGGGGAAAGTGCGATCTCTCCACATGTGTCACTTATTAGCTGGTGCCCATGGCAGCGGCGGATCTCCTGGTCATTATCTTCGATCTGATACTGAGGCAGATTCCTGTTGTTTACCGGGAATAATTTTATTTTGTGCGTTACCTTATAGTGTGTAATATCCATGCGATCCTGCTGTTTTGGAAGTGGGTAATGGCAGTTGCTGTATTATCTCCACCTTATGAGAGTCGGGGGATGATCCCTCTGGAGAAATGGACACTCCTTGAAAGGTGACCCATTTTTTTAGTAATTGAGCCTCACGGGGATTCACCTTTAGTCCCGCCTGAGCCAACAATGTCAAAAGTTCGTGCAAAAGGGACAGATGCTCCTCCATGCTGTCAGTTGCCAGCAGTAGGTCATCTCAATACTGCAGCAAGCAGGTCAGACGGGAAAAGTATTTTAAAATTGCAGCAATTATTTTGTGGAATATCGTGGGGGCATTGTGGAACCCCTGAGGCAGGCATGTCCAGGTGTAGCTCTGGTCCTCATATGTGAACGCGAAATTGTACTGGTCTTCCTCCTTTAACAGGGATACTCCAGAATCCATTGGCGATGTCAAGGGTCAGAAATATTTGGAACCAATAAGAATTTGAGCTAATATGGTAGGAGTTTCTCTTACTACCGGTGAACAGGCTGGTGTTACAGAATTAACTTTCTATAATCAATATTCAGTCGCCATCTGCTGTCAGGTATTTTAACTGGCCATGCGGGTGAATTGGTCGTGAAAGTGCCTGTACTAAGAACTGCCTGCTCGACTCGGGATTTTAAGGTGTGTCGGATGTAATGGTGACTCTCCTTTGGGATGGGGTACTGTTTACTAAATAAGTGGCAGCGGTCCCTCAATAGATTCCTCGCCTGCCATTTTTCCACAGTCATGCTTGCACGTGGCAAACACCTCTAGGTGTTCCTAAGTTGGTTTTGGCACAGCTTCATTTTTGCTCCCGGAGGATCATAATCAGATGGCTTTTTAATAGCAAAAACCGAGTGAGCATCTGAAATATCTATCCCTCTCGCATTATCTCTTAATCCCATCCAAACACAGTCCCGATTGTAATCTATCACCATGCCATACTGATCCAACACATCAGACTCTACAATTCCCTTTCTGTCGGGTGTGGTCATCAGCATAGGTGCTGGGACCTTACAGGTGAGGCCTCCCAACTGAAATTCAGTGGCCTTCCCTGTATACGTAGTATTGTATCACCATTAAACCCTTTAAGGGTCATACAACACTTGCCCACCGCTAAATAGCATTCAGGGAATGAGGTGTCGATGATGGTAACGGTTGAGCCAGTACCGAAAAGTAAAATCTGCTGCTGGCCTCCTTGTAAGACAGCAAAGACTACTGGTCTCCCGCTACTATCACGTTGGAACCCCATTTCGACCAATCTTTGGGGGCCGGACCCCATCATAGGGTGAATACTTGAAGGGTTCTCTTTAGCGAGTGCGCATCAGCGTTTTGTGCACCAGTAAATGATTTTGCACCCCCCTCCCCCCCGCCCCTGTAGCAGTTTGGGTTTGTCTGAGGGTTATCAACTGATCCAATCGTTGCTCCATCCTAGAGGGCTTGGATTCGGTATCTATGCGTTGCACCGGGGTCCAGTTACTGTCTGGGTCTGCTGCAGTCTTTTGCTATGTGGCCTACCTTCTTACAATTACAGATCCACCCTTAAAGATGTAACACCTAGATCCCTGCACCGTTGACACTGGTTTATTGGCGGTGGGTGGTGACTTCACCTTTGACTGATCTTTTACCACCTCCCAGGCTATTTGAGCGCCGGTCTCTTTATCTGTCCGCTGATTAGTGGATCTCATGATTATGCCCAGGTGAGAGTGGATTTGGGTCAGGAACATTGATTAAAATTATTGCTGATTCTTTCCTGCTGTAGCATTTGCGGGTGCCTGGTTCTGGGAACGTTTATAGTTATCATACATGTGATTACTGAAGGCTCTGGGGGTCTCTTCTGAGCGCTGTTTCGTCTGATTAAGCAGCGCCACTAAGTTTAAATTTTGAATCGCTAAATGGTTTAGGATCTCAGTCATGAGTACATCGGCTGCTGTGCCAGGCTGCAGGACTGAGCTTGGCAGATTATCTTTTAGGGAAGTGAATCAGGCCAAGAGAAGGACTCGTGTTAAGTCTCTCTCTTCCAACTCGGGCTGAATTCTCCTGAAATTTGCCCACCTCTTGTTCACCCCCAATGGGTCATCCCCATCATTAATGGGCCCCAACTCATGACTACCCGCCGTGGAGCCAGCACCAGATATGGGCAGTGAGTCGTATGGTTACTGGTAATGTACCCATGCACATTACGTGGAATATAAGATGTTACTACTTCTACAGTTGGGCCTAATGTCTCAAAGGTATCCCATCCTTCACCATTCTCCTGGGGATTATACTAATTGCCTTTCTCTTCCCAATTTGTCTCCCCTTGTCCCCTTCTGTTGTTTCTGTTATCTCTCCCCGTGTTACTGCAGATACCAGGGTCTGCTCCTCCCCTAACTTACATTTTAGCCTTGCTATTTCTAATTGGCAGTGGGAGTGGTCTGCCTCCCTATGTGGCTTCTTAATGACTTCCCATATTGACCCTCTAGCATGTTCTACCTCTTGCTGGAGCCCCAATCTTTCCAATTTATATTTTTTGTATCTCTAATTTGTTTTCATTCGCTTCAGTGACGGCTGCTGTGGCATTTAAATTTGAAAGCCTGTGTGCTGTAGCAATGAAGTTCCTGTTCGCCCCCTCCTTCTAATAGCCTAATACACTGGTTTACTCAATCAATTTCTTGTCTCAAATGCTGTATTTCTTCCTCCTTTAATTGCCTAATAAGTTGAAGGATTTCTTCTTTTTGCTCTTTTATATTTTGAATCTCTTTTTCGTTTAGTGGAACCTCTTTTACTTGCAATTCTTTTAAAGCTGGTATCGTTTTGTGCTTTGGAATTTTCCTTTCTTAAATTATGATGCACTTTTCATCTTGCCTCATTAATTTCTCATCTCTCCGAGTACTGTAATGTGTGCAGAATGCCAAAAGACCATTGACCAGTTTTGGCCTTCGTTCTCCTTGATTTATTTTCACCTGGATAAATGCCATGAACTCATCAAAGCACGCATGTTGGCCCTTACACATGTTTTCTCCCTGTGCCTTTACCCTTTGTATGTCCTTCATAGATACCGTATCATATACTTTTTCCTCATAGACAGCCTGTATGTATATCTTTTGATGGTTTTCTGTACATGACCGATCCCTTCATCCTGTTACATTCTTTTGAATGTAACTACTGATGGGTCCCCACTTAAATAGTACCAACTATTGAGAAGACTGCTCCATAAGACTCAACTTCTCCTGATCCATTTAAAAGTTTATAGGTTACACTTCGCAATACAGGTTAGAATCGCAACGCACGAGATTTCCAATTGTTCAAAAGAATGATCAAAAGCTGTCTCGCCAGATCCCGGACGAGCCTCCAATTTTGTAAGATTTCTAAATTTATGCCATTAAATTGACAGCAAAACTGATTATTTTAAAACAATGTGGAATAGCTTATTAAACATATACACATGCATATCAACAGAAAAATAACAGCCCTCAGCGATCCTATGGGTCCACTTAGTTACAACAGATACAAGGATGTTACGATAAAAAACGTATAAAAACGAATACTTTACTTTCCTCTCGCAAAGCACACAGCCTGCTCCTTTGTCTGAAGAGGAAGGTTCCTGCTTTGCCATGTGCTAAAGAGATGAGAGAGAGCCATCTTTGGCTTGAGTTTTTATATCTCTTCAGGCCATAGTTTCTCAGAAAGCCTCAGGATTGGATCTTGGTTCCAGGGCCGTTCGTGATTAGGTTAATGGCTTTCCAATGAACATCTTTTCTAGTTTGGTGAGTTTCATAGCCATGCTTACATGAACTTGGGCTCTGCCCAACCAGGAGGAATGAACTTGGGGAGGTGTCTATTTTGTCTCTTCAAATTTGTCTTTCTGTATAAACCACACTTTTAACATTTATGTATATAAAATACAGAATCAATATTATCATTACTAAACACTTTTATTCTTACAAACTTTAAGCGAAGAGGCAGGGCCATGAAGCGCATCAGCCTTATGTGGAGCATCAGCGTAGCATTTGCCTCACTGTCCCAGTATCACCCCAGGAACCACCTCCAAAGTGGAGTGCACGAGATTGCGCTGCACTTTCTTTGAAGGCTGGCAAGCCCAGTTCAGTGGCGGGGCGGGACTTCTGCGCCAGGGGAAGAAAGTCCCGGACTTAGCCGGTCACTACCCCTGAAGGGCAATTTCCCACCCGAAAATTCGCTGCTCATTAGCGCAGCGACACAAACATTGCACAGCCCACCCTCCAGTAGCCGTAGGCCAGCTGCACTCTCCTGTTATGGAGAATCTGACTCCTGAGCCGCAGTTACAGCTATTGGTCTCAACATTAACAGGACTTCAGATAACATGGTGTTCCCATTGCACCGTCATAATAACCCCCAGGCCTGTGTGTGTGTGTGTGAGTGGGACAGGGACAAATCAGTCGCTCATCTGGGAGATGAAAAGGCTGAATCATTAGGAAATGAGGCATCTCTTTGTAAAATCAATGGAACAAGTGCTGTGTGGATTCATTGGGTGGTTCCGGTGAATGAAGCTATCTTTGTACAGTCATTTATGGTTCTGGAATATAAGCTGGATAAATGACATTTATTTCAGTTTATTCATTCTGTTGTTGGTGCTTTTCAAGCTCTTGACCCTGGTCAAAGGGCAAAGGCACATGTCTCGCACTTCACCTCCCTTTCTCTGTTCTTCCTTGATACCCCCTCCCCAGCCTGAATGCTCTCAGCTTTTAAGGCAATTATTTTTCTACTGCTCCTCGTGAAATGGATCTGTTATAATGAAATGTTCCTGATCCAATCCCGTCTGAGTCCTGTTACTGAGAGGAATATCTCCCTCATGTGCGTGGGGCACTGTTCAGCCTTGTGACGAGAGTTTGTGGGACTCAAACTCGAGGCCAACGATTGTAAAGTCTCAGTCACTCTCTGTCTCCTTTCTTCTATCTTTCTCTCTCACATTGCTTGAAAGCTCCCGTGGACTTGAAGCAGCCTTTTATGAAAAGTCCTCCATATTACCAAATGGTATCCATACCGCTGGGTTAAGGTCAGGTGAGTGCAGCTTTTTTCGAGCATCTTTTTGGGCGTGCGAACATTTGTGGGGTATATGGGCGAAATGCAGAAAGTATCACTTGGTGGCATTCTGGGCAGTATTTGGGCGTTAGTTTCCATTATGAACATTCTAGGTGGTGCATGACTTATGATGTCATAATTAAATAAAAATCTGGGTGGGCGTTTCAGCTAATTCTTGGCGTTAACTGTGTGCCGAAAGTTATACTGGCGATAAATTGGTGATAATTAGGCGTTAGTTTGCATTTTTAATCAAATATGGGCATTAAATTCAATAGTGGTTAAATGAGTGGTAAGTGGATGGTAGCTCGGCGATCCCAATGGAAAGTCTCGTCCCTATTGTTTCTCACTATCTTTCTGTTTATCTCTCTGTATCGCTACCTCTCTCCATATTTTCCTATCTCGATTACAATCTCTGTTGTGTATTTCCTTCAATTCTTTATTTCCCTTGCGTTCTGTCACAGTCACACTTCGGACCTGTGTGTGTGTGACAGGGACAGGGTAATTCATCAGCACATCCGGGAGGAGGAAAGGTGGACTCTTCAGCGAACTGGGCCCAGCGAGTGTGAGAATACAAAGGGAACATTTCCAATTCGGAAATGTAGGAAGTGTGTGACAATGCCAGACTTGTTTTAGATACTGAATCTGTGTTTTGTTTTAGCTATTGTATCTGTTGTCTTTTTCACATATTTTCTGATTTTTCTTTGAGGATCTTGTTACTCTTGCTCCATCTCTATCCCTCCCATCCTCTCTCTGTCAATCCCTGTTAATCTCTACATCTCACTCTATGTTACTCCCTCCATCACTATCTCTGCCTGTCTCCGTTACTTGCTCTCCATAGCTATATTTTCATACGTGTAATTCAGGCCCTTCCCCATTTCACCCTTCACTCTTTGTTACTATCACACTATTTCTCTCTTTCTCTCTCAGTTACTCTCTCTACTTATTATATCTCCATCTCTAACCCACTCTCTGCGGCTCTCTCTCTATCTCTATATTTACCTCTTTCTGTTAATCATCCATCTATATAGCTCTCTGCCTTTCTATTTCTTCCTCATAGCTCTCTTACTATCGCCAATTGCTTTTCGTGCTTCTCTCTATTACTCTCCATTTCAACTCACTTTCATTGTTATTCTCCATCTCTATCTCTCACTTTTATGTACTTCTCAATTCCTATCTCTATTCTTTTTGATTTCTATGTTGCTCACATTCTAGCACTCCAACTCTGTTACTCGCTCCCTATCTCTATCTCTCCATCTCTCAGTCTCTTTGCTTTTCTCCAACTATACCTCAGTTTCCGTCTGCCTCTATCTCTCTGGCCCTTTATTACTGCCTGATGGTTGCTCTCTGTGTGGGGAAGACGGGAAGAGGCCGATCTGCATATGGCTCTGTATGGGGGAGAGGGGGAGTTGTGTGGGCGGAGAGGAGGAGTTGTGTGGGGAGAGGGGGCGGTGTGTGGGGGAGAGGGGGCGTTGTGTGGGTGAGATGGAGAGCAGTGTGGGGAGAGGGGGAGTTTCGGATCTGTGTATGGGATAGGGGCATGTACAATGGGTGGTCGAGGTCAAGGAGAAGCGGCCGAGATCCTGTGGCCAGAGAGCTGGGTCCTGGTGGGGGAGAGGGGCAAATACGAGTGGAGGAAATGAGACAAGGAGTGGTAGGGGTGGAGATGGGAGAGGGTACAAGAAGGGGAGAATGGAGCTTGTGTGAGGGAAGGGAGTTGGGCGATTCCATGTGGGGAACGTTGTGTCTATTTTCCTCTTGCTTGTCCCAATGTTTCTCTTTGTCCTTTTCTCCCTAACAATTCCTCCCACCCATTCTTTTACATCTGTACTTCTCTCTCTCTCACTCTCTCTCCGAGTCTCTCTTTGTCTCTATATCCCTGTATCTCTCTGTCACACGCACACTCCCTTTCCCTATTTGTGTCTTTCTGTCTGCCTCTTCTCTCTCTTTCTCTGCCACAATCTCTCTCTCTATCCTTATCACTCTTTCAATGTCCCTTTCTCTATTTCCATGCCTCTGACATGTGACTCCCTCTTCACTTGTCTCTTCCTCTTTCATAGTCAGATCTCTCTAACTCTCCGTCTCTTTTGTGTTCTCTCTCCTTGCCCCAGACTTTTTTCTGTCTATCGCTTCCCCAGTTTATTTTGCTATCTCTCTCCATCTCTCAATGAGTCTCACTCACTCTCTCTCTCTCAATCTCTCTATGTCCCCATCTCTCTTGCTCTTCCTTTCTTGTTCTCTCTTTCTTTCTGTCACTTTCTCTCTATGCATGTCCCTCACTCCCTCTTATTTCCTCAATGGTCATATTTATCTTTCTCGCTCTGGCCCTCTCTCTCTCTCTATTCCTTTCTCTCTCTCTGTCCTCTGCTGCAACCTGTCTTGGTCTGCACCTCACTCTTAATATCCATGTTTTTCTCTCTGTCTATTCCTGTCCCTCAGTCTCTCAATCCCTCTCTTTCTGTACCTGTGTGTTCTTGCTTTTATTTTCGTCCTTGTCAATGGCAACTGTGGATTGGCATAAATGTATTCCCCATTCCCATTGTGTTGCTTAAATTGATGTTTCTCCAGTTGATTTATTCATAATTTCCATTTTTGTAATAGTATCCCCTCTTAGAACATAAGAACATAAGAATTTGGAACAGGGTAGGCCATCTAGTTCCTCGAGCCTGCTCCGCCATTCAATAAGATCATGGCTGATCTGGTCGTGGACTCAGCTCCACTTACCCGCCCTCTCTCTGTAACCCTTAATTCCCTTATTGGTTAAAAATCTATCTATCTTTGACTTGAAAAGATTCAATGAGCTAGCCTCAACTGCTTCCTTGGGCAGAGAATTCCACAGATTCACAACCCTCTGGGAGAAGAAATTATTTCTCAACTCGGTTTTAAATTGGCTCCCCCGTATTTTGAGGCTGTGCCCCCTAGTTCTAGTCTCTCCCAGCAATGGAAACAACCTCTCTGCCTCTATCTTGTCTATCCCTTTCATGATTTTAAATGTTTCTATAAGATCACCCTTCATCCTTCTGAACTCCAAGGAGTAAAGACCCAGTCTACTCAATCTATCATCATAAGGTAATCCCCTCATTTCTGGAATCAGCCTAGTGAATCGTCTCTGTACCACTTCCAAAGCTAGTATATCCGTCCTTAAGTAAGGTGATCAAAACTGCAAGCAGTACTCCAGGTGCGGCCTTACCAATACCTTATACAGTTGCAGCAAGACCTCCCTGCTTTTGTACTCTCGCAATGAAGGCCAACATTCCATTTGCCTCCCTGATTACCTGCTGCACCTGCATACTAACCTTTTGGGATTCATGCACAAGGACTCTAAAAGAGTTTCATGCACAAGGACCCCCAGGTCCCTCTGCACCACAGCATGTTGTAATTTCTCCCCATTCAAATAATATTCCCTTTCACTGTTTTTTTTCCTGAGGTGGATGACCTCACACTTTCCGACATTGTATTCCATCTGCCAAACCTTAGCCCATTCGCTTAACCTATCCAAATCTCCTTGTAGCCTCTCTGAGTCCTCTACACAACCCGCTTTCCCACTAATCTTAGCGTCATCTGCAAATTTTGTTGCACTACACTCTGTCCCCTCTTCTAGGTCATCTATGTATATTGTAAACAGTTGTGGTCCCAGCACTGATCCCTGTGGCACACCACTAACCACTGATTTCCAACCGGAAAAGGACCCATTTATCCTGACTCTCTGCTTTCTGTTCGCCAGCTAATTCTCTATCCATGCTAATACATTTCCTCTGACTCCGCGTACCTTTATCTTCTGCAGTAACCTTTTGTGTGGCACCTTATCGAATGCCTTTTGGAAAACTAAATACACACATCCATCGGTACACCTCTAGCCACCATGCTCGTTATATCCTTAAAGAATTCCAGTAAGTTAGTTAAACATGATTTCCCTTTCATGAATCCATGCTGCGTCTGCTTGATTGCACTATTCCTATCTAGATGTCCCGCTATTTCTTCCTTAATGATAGTTTCAAGCATTTTCCCCACTACAGATGTTAAACTAACCGGCCTATAGTTACCTGCTTTTTGCCTGCCCCCTTTTTTAAACAGAGGCGTTACATTAGCTGCTTTCCAATCCGCTGGTACCTCCCCAGAGTCCAGAGAATTTTGGTAGATTATAACGAATGCATCTGCTATAACTTCCGCCATCTCTTTTAATACCCTGGGATGCATTTCATCAGGACCAGGGGACTTGTCTACCTTCAGTCCCATTAGCCTGTCCAGCACTACCCCCCTAGTGATAGTGATTGTCTCATTGTCTTCCCTTCCCACATTCCTGTGGTCTGCAAATTTTGGCATGGTTTTTGTGTCTTCCACTGTGAAGACGGAAGCAAAATAATTGTTTAAGGTCTCAGCCATTTCCACATTTCCCTTTATTAAATCCCCCTTTTCATCTTCTCAGGGACCAACATTTACTTGAGTCACTCTTTTCCGTGTTATATATCTGTCAAAGCTTTTACTATCTGTTTTTATGTTTTGCGCAAGTTTACCTTCGTAATCTATCTTCCCTTTCTTTATTGCTTTTTTAGTCATTCTTTTCTGTTGCATAAAATTTTCCCAATCCTCTAGTTTCCCACTAACCTTGGCCACCTGATACGCATTGGTCTTTGATTTGATACTTTCCTTTATTTCCTTGGTTATCCACGGCTGCTTATCTCTTCTGTTGCTGCCCTTCTTTTTCACTGGAATATATTTTTGTTGCTCACTATGAAAGAGCTCCTTAAAAGTCCTCCACTGTTCCCCAATTGTGCCACCGTTTAGTCCTTGTTTCCAGTCGACTTTAGCCAACTCTGCCCTCATCCCACTGTAGTCCCCTTTGTTTAAGCATAGTACGCTCATTTCTGACACAACTTCCTCATACTCAATCTGTATTCCAAATTCAACCATATTGTGATCACTCATTCCGAGAGGATCTTTTACGAGGAGATCGTTTATTTTTCCTGTCTCATTACACAGGACCAGATCTAAGATGGCTTGCTCCCTTGTAGGTTCTGCTACATACTGTTCTAAGAAACAATCCCGTATGCATTCTTTGAATTCTTCCTCCAGGCTACCCCGTGCGATTTGATTTGACCAATCGATATGTAGTTTAAAATCCCCCATGACTACTGCCGTTCCTTTTTCACATGCCTCCATTATTTCCTTGATTATTGCCCGCCCCACCTTGAAGTTATTATTTGGGGGCCTATAAACTACGCCAACCAGTGACTTTTTCCCCTTACTATCTCTAATCTCCACCCACAATGATTTAATATTTTGTTCATTGGAGTCAATATCATCGCTAACAACTGCTCTGATATCATCTTTTATTAACAGAGCTACCCCACCTCCTTTCCCTTCTTGCCTATCTTTTTGAATCGTCAGATACCCCTGTATGTTTAATTCCCAGTCTTCGCCATCTTGCAACCATGTTTCTGTAATGGCCACCAAATCATACCCATTTGTAATGATTTGTGCCATCACCTCATTTACTTTATTTCGAATGCTGCGTGCATTTAGGTAGAGTGTTTTCATCCGAGTTTTTAAACCATGATTTTTAGTTTTGACCCCTCCTGCAGCCCTTTTATATTCAGTGGCCCTTTTTGTTTCTTGCATTTGGTTTCTCTGCCCTCCACTTTTACTCATCTCTTTTCTGTCTTTTGTTTTTGTCTCCTTTTTGTTTCCCTCTGTCTCCCTGTATTGGTTCCCATCCCCCTGACATATTAGTTTAACTCCTCACCAACAGCACCAGCAAACAGTTCCCCTCAGACATTGGTTCCGGTCCTGCCCAAGTGCAGACCGTCCAGTTTGTACTGGTCCTACTTCCCCCAGAATCTGTTCCAATGCCCCACGAATTTGAATCCCTCCCTGCTGCACCACTGCTCAAGCCACGTATTCATCTGTGCTATCCTGTGATTCCTACTCTGACTAGCACGTGGAACTGGTAGCAATCCCGAGATTACTACTTTTGAGGTCCTACTTTTTAATTTAGCTCCTAGCTCCTTAAATTCGTCTCGTAGGACCTCATCCCTTTTTTCACCTATGTCGTTGGTACCAATGTGCACCACGACAACTGGCTGTTCTCCCTCCCTTTTTAGAATGTCCTGCACTCGCTCGGAGACATCCTTGACCCTTGCACCAGGGAGGCAACATACCATCCTGGAGTCTCGATTGCGGCCGCAGAAATGCCTATCTATTCCCCTTATGATTGAATCCCCTATCACTATCGCTCTCCCACTCTTTTTTATGCCCTCCTGTACAACAGAGCCAGCCACGGTGCCATGAACTTGGCTGCTGCTGCTCTCCCCTGATGAGTCATCTCCCTCAACAGCACTCAAAGCAGTGTTTCTGTTTTGCAGGGGGATGACCAGATGGGACCCCTGCACTACTTGCTTTGTACTACAATTCCTGCTGGTCTTCCATTCCCTAGCTGGCTGTGGATCCTTCTCATGCGGTAAGACCAACTCACTACACGTGCCACTTATCTCATTCTCAGCATCGTGGATGCTCCAGAGTGAATCCACCCTCAGCTCCAATTCTGTAATGCGGTCCGTCAGGAGATGGAGGTGGATACACTTCTCACACACGTAGTCGTCAGGGACACCGGAAGTATCCCTGAGTTCCCACATGGTACAGGAGGAGCATATCACGTGACTGAGCTCTCCTGCCTTGCCTTAACCCTTAGATACACTTAAATTGGTAAAAACAACGTTACAGTTTACTTACTGATATGAAAAGAAAAAGAAAAGCTACTCACCAATAACCAGCCAATCACTTACCCCATTGGCTGTGACGTCACCTTTGATTCCTTTCTACTTCTTTTTTGCTTTCTCTCCCGCTGTAGCTGCACAAGTACACCTTTTATAGGCCGCTCCGACGCTGCTCCCGCCTCTCACCAACTGCCGCTCTTCTGTAAAACCAGGTGCAAAGTATGTGTTTATTGATTCTGCCATTGCTCTGTTGTTTATTCGAGGAGTGTATGTGTCTGTCCTCAATGGGTCCATATCTCCCTTCGCCACTCTGTTACTCTTAATACAGATTTAAAATCTCGTACTATTTGCCTTAATATTCATCGGAGGATTACATTTTGTGTTTCCTTTTTGCAGCTCTTCATATTTTATTTGTGTTCCGTTGTTGCTCTCTGTATTTCTGCCAGGCCGCTGGAGTAGCGCTTTTATGTCCTTTTAGGATGATAGGAACAAGAGTAGACCATTCAGCACCGCGAGCATTTTGAATCTTTAACTTAAACTATGTCTCATCTGTATGCTATCCCCATCTACCCGCCGTGGTTCAACATCCCTGAAACAGTCTTACAGAAGAACGGATATCAATCTGAATTTTGATATTTCTAATTGCGCTGGCATTAACCTTCTAGGGTTGAGAGCTCCACATCGCCACTACCCTCTCGTTAGATTAAATTTTCCTACCTCAGCGATCAAAAATAAAAATGCATACCCAAATCATCATTTGTATTTTATTTTTGTGTAATTGAGTTTTACAAGAGGAAACAAACAGCTATAGAATCAATTCTGAACAATTCAAATTTGAGGCAGATTTTAAGTTCATTGGGGAAATATTTTGGCCCATCGAACAAAATTGCAAAGCCCTTGACCATAAAGTGTAGTTTCAGAATGTCCATCAATCTAGTGCTGGGCAGGCACATTTCCAACTGATCACTCTTCTCAAGCTCAGTTAACAGTTTGACCCCTGCAGATGCAAACCTGAAAATAGCATGTATTGATTTGTCGAATTTGTAAAGTGAGAGAGACTGGGATGAAATACAATATGTTCACAAAATAATACGGCATGTTTAAACTTTTAAAATATCGTGTTTTCGATGAGCTCGAGCCAGGGAAACATTTGGTGATGGCTAATCAGTAAATTCATGTTAAAAAGTGGCAGATTTCTTTGGGAGGTGACAATGCCTCTGATGCTTCTCATGAAAGGAGAGATTGTGCTCACACATCCAACAATCCAGAGGGACTAATAACGATTCATCAGCGCCCATTCATAAGGACCTTCATCAATTTTGATGCACCACCTGTCTACCTGATAAGAAACATGTATAAGCCTTAGAATATTTGGATTGCCCTATGCCATTGCAAACCATTGGTCAGATCACCGAGCGCTGAGCGCGCCGTGAAATAAATCAGGAGCATTTCGCCTGTTGCCCGTGAAGAACACTGGACTTTCTGTGCAATGCGCCTGTTTGTTTCTCCACAAAACAAATATGTTTAAGCTGCATCAGCTGCAGGTTGTCGCATGTGAAATTGTGCGACCAGTGCAATATCTCCAATTGGTCAGATATTGTCTCGGTCGTTAGTATACAGTGTTATTTTGCTCAAACATCGTTCCATCTCCCATCAACACTAACTCCAATTTTCGCATGTTTAACCTTGTGTTCCTCTCTAAAATCCTCAATCAATTTGTCGACGGCCATCTGTGTAGCAATCACTCCCACAACTCTCCATGCATATCACTTCGGCCTGGTTCCCGCCGTGAGTGCAGCACCCAGGCCTATGGTGTCAACATGATCAACATGATGGTCTGTAACCATGACCTCTTGTCCTTATTGCCCACTCTGTGAGATTCTACCTGAAGGCTCACTCAACCATTCTCCAATACCCTTGGTCTATGAACAAATGCAATCACCACATCTTCGACTTGAGATTCTCCACATTCTGCACGGGCACCATCAAGACTCCTGATTGTTCCACATTGGCATTTTTCCTTGTTCAGCATCATGCATTGAAATGGGACCAGTTTCAAGATGGAGGCTCAACACAGCCAGATCCACAGTGGTTCACTGTTTACAGTGAGCAAGATAGAGAGACAGCAGCAGGGTGAGATAGATTGAGATATGACTGACCACATTATAAAAGAACATAAGAACATGGAACATAGCAGCAGGAGAAGGCACTTGTCCATTTGGGCCTGCTCCACTATTCAACAAGACCATGGCTGATCTTCTACCTTCCCGCACTATCCCCATATCATTTAATTATCTTCATTCCAAAAAAAGTATCGACCTCTGTCATCAATATATTCAATGGCTGAGTATCTACAGCTCTCTGGGGTAGAGAATTCCAAAGATTCACAACTCTTTCAGTGAAGTAATTTCTCCTCATTTCAGACCAAAATGGCCGACCCTTTAGTTTGAGATTGTGACCCCATGTTCTAGATTCTCCAGCTAGGGGTAATATCTTCTCAGCATTAACCATGTCAAGCATATTAAGAATTGTATATGTTTCAATTAGATCGCAACGGATTCTCTTAAACTCGAGGAAACATAGGACTAATCCACTCCATCTCTCCAGACAAGGCCATCGCCTCTCCACAGAAACCTGCCAAGTGAACTTTTGTTGCACTAAGGCAAGTATATATTTCCTGAGGTAATGAGACCAGAACTGTACACAGCACTCCAGGTGTGGCCTCACCATTGCCCTGTATGATTGTAATAAGACTTCTTTACCTGTTATACTGGAATTCATTTGTAACAAATGCTAGCATACCATTTAATTTCCTAATGGCTTGTTGTACCTGCATGTTAACTATCTGTCGTTCATGAACCTCTGAATACAAACATTTTCTAGTGTGTCACTATTCAAAAATATTCTGCTTTTTTGTTTTTGCTACCAAAGTAACTTCATATTTCCACACATCTTATTCCATCTGCCATGATCCTGCCCACTCAGTCAATCGCTCTGCAGCCTCTTTGCATCATCCTCACAGCTTACTTTCCCACGTAACATTGTATCATCAGCAAACTTACATAAGTTCCACTCAGTCCCTTCAGATTAAGGTGTAAACGAGTAAATTGAGTTACACAGTGATACAACAGCAGATGGATGTAGATTAAGGTGCAGATAAGTAAAGTGAGTGACACAAAGTGACAGCAGCAGTCGGAGATTCAAAGTAAAATTACTGAGTACAGTGATGCAGAGAGAGACACCAGCAGAGGGAAATAATAAGTGGAGTTACTGATTACAGTGATGCACAGAAACCAGCAGAGAGAGATGGAGTGTAGAGTTAACGTGTACAGTGATGCAGCAAAACCAGCAGAGGGAGATAGAGAGTAGTTACCGAGTGCAGTGATGCAGAGAGTGAAACCAGCAGAGGGAGATAGGGAGTAGAGTTACTGAGAACAGTGATGCAGAGAGTGACACCAGCAGAGGGAGATAGGGAGTAGAGTTACCGCATACAGTGATGCAGAGAAACCAGCAGAGGGAGATAAATAAAGGTGTGATGGAGAACATTCTGTGTTATTTTATATTTTGGCAATGATGGAACGTATTCTAGGGCCCAATATTTAATGGTGGCTTATCGAATATCGTATATGTGTAAAGATAAAATGATCTGCACTGATGTAAGTGAAAAAAATCGGGAAAAGTGTAAAACGGGATCCAGTGTCACTGTCGCCCGGTTTGAAAAGCGGCCAAGATTAACTTCATCAGCACTGCTTTAGATTTTAAAAGTGGTGTTGCAGATCTGCTGCCCTTATAGAACCTGTCCAATTATGATTCTCATTGATTAAAAACAAAATAGAACTTCTGCCATTTTGATAATGAGTACTGGATCCACAACACCAGTGTTATGTGTAACCAATAAGTTATTATCTATCCCGAAGGATGGTAATAGACTATAAATGAATTTTCATGATGCCCGTGTTCTCCTATTGCTCAGTCTCTTTGGTAAATGTCCGTGGTCATTGTGATATGAAGTAGAAATGCAATGTTGTGGAAGTCAGTCCTGCCACTTGCATAATTCAACTGATTAATGAATTAGTGTAAAGGGATATTTGAGCGCATTGAGCATCTCCTCCCTGAACTTACTCTGGGTCACTGTGTAAATGGCCGTGTTTGTGCAGGAACTCAGGAGCTGAAGCATAGTTCCAGCATGTTCAAAATTTTGAAAAGGGCGAAACAACGACCTGCGACTAAATGCGCTTGTAATTCGATAATAGAAGAAATACACAATCGTTGTCATCCAGAGCAGGATAAAACTGCCAGATAGAGAAAATAGTAAAACAATGGACCTTCTGCGGTGCCTCATCTCGGGGTCCTGGTCTTTCTTACCATTGCTGCCACCCCGGAGGCTCCTTCGGGCGCGACTGGCGACTAAAATGATTCTGACGGTGAGAGCGTTCAACAGTAAAATCACACAGAAGGGAAGCAATGGGGTTAACAGCTGTTCAAACCAAGAAAAAGCTCTCCATGTGGGTGCAATATAAAACTGTACTTTTGCACGGCAACCCCGCGGTATGTTATTAGCTGTAATATAAGGAATATACATGAAAGGCCAGGGAATGTTCTTTTAACAGAACAGTGCGCTCAAGGTCATTATAACCACAGCTGCGGTTCTCTCGGTGCACTATTTGTTTTTCAGCTTCTGACAACAAATGGCTACAAACCGATCAAATGTAAAAGCGACCGTTAACCAAACAGAACTGTCGATGGCAGTCGGAGCCAGGAAGTGAATGAATCTGCATACAGGAGTGTAGTACAGGAAAGTGTTCCACCAATACAGGTCAGCGATCCAATGTAATATCACGTCAGAGACAATCACCATCAGATCCGCTGTCGCCATGGCCACCAGGTAGCGAGTGATGCATTTGGAGAGGCCGCACTTTCCCCGGGAAAGGATCACAATCGCCACCAAGTTCACTGTGTGTACAGGAACAAAAAACAATCACATCATTAAACGGAGTCAAGAGTGCAGCATCAGCTGGCCTCATGTACATGCGATAGTGAATATTGCTCCTCGGCCTGTGCTCTCCTCTCCTTTGGATTGTGACACGATATCAGAGGTCAAAGATGCTTCGTCCATCACAAGATTCTTTATCTGTGAGATTTCACGTTGAGTTTCCACAGGCACTTCGAATCTAGGGTGCTCCATAAAATAAGCCAACACTGAGGATATGATAAACCAGGAGAAATCACAGCACCAAGAACAAATGGTCGAAGGGGGAGAATAATAGGCACAAGGAGAGAAGAGAACAAATGATAAAATGAAACACGACAGAAGAAAACACCAAGAAGTAAAGGGACAGCAGAGAAGACAACAACAATGATAAAAAGAGCAGGATTGTAGAGAGCACCAAATATGGAAGGAACAGGAGAGACCACACCAAGGTTTACAGCAGCAGGATGAAAGATAACATTAAGGATAAAAGGAGCAGCAGGGACAATGACACCAAGAATAAGTGGAGGAGGAGAGAAGAGAACATCAAGGTTAAAAGAGAGTAGGCAGAGCCGACAAGTTTAACTTGTATGTCGTGAGTAGAAAGCAGCAAACTGTGGTTAAAATTAAACAGTAAAAAAGTTGGCTCCCTTTACCATTTTGTTTCACCAATCAGCCAAGTTTTGACATTCCTAACTGAGTGAATGACAAAGGCTTGAAGAACTACCTACTATATTTACCAGGCACAGTGTGTAAATCGCAACACAATATGTTAAACGGTGCGGCAGACACATTACCTTCTAAAAGTCACTTACCAGGTACTCCAATTGCCGCGAGAATGGGATAATATACGACCTGGACCCAATAAAGCGATGAAGAATGCATCTTCTCTGTGAAGAGGTTACCTACTGGTGTTGGAGGCGATCACTCCAACTGCAGTAATGAAAAATCAACAGAAAATATTGGTTCATTTATAGAGTAGCGACTCTCTAATGATGGTTCTAGATTGCACAACTAGAGTTATTAGTTAGAGTTTGCTGAACAAACAAGGCACCATCTGGCTTTCCAATTCCAAAGTCATAAGACAATGAGCCATTTCCTAAAAAAACAGATGGTGGTTACCATTGAGAACAAGAGCTAAAAGATCTAAATAGAACATAAGATATTATTGTAATTTGCATCATAAGAAAGTAAGCAAACTTCCCAACTTAGCCGATTAATGTGACTTGTTTTTTTGATTGAAATCTGGTAATCAGTCTTCCATTCTCTCTCCTTCCCACTCATACCTCCACTCTCACACTCGCCTTTTCACAGTCTCTCCCATTTTATTCTCACGCCCTCTCCACTATCTCATTGTCACGAATACAGTATTGCAATCTCACTCAATTCCAATATATCACATTTCTTCGTCTCTCTCTTGCTCTCCCATTACTTCCTCTCTTCCCTTGTCTCTCTGTGACTTCCTCTCCCTCACAATCTCTTTCCATTTCATTCCATCTGTCCTGCTAACTCAGGAGTGAGCAGTTATTGGGGATGGAGGGCCACTGAACATGTTTTGCTGAGCTGCTGTGCGCCGCACATCAATGTTCCCCTAAGGCATGTGGCTGCCCTGCCATGCAACAATCGCATGGTCCCACACAGCCTGCTCTCCAGCTGCTGCTGCTGCAAAGGATGCTGCGCGTTTGCGGGTGCACACTGCCCGGCCCCGGAGCAAATTTAAAGGGACCCCATGTGGAAGAATTTAGAAGGAACATTACTTACACAGAAACATTGCATGAACATAAATTCAGATAGTAGTCAGCTGCTATCTTACATATAGTGAATATTAAATATTGAATATTGTGTACAATTTTGGTCTCCTAATCTGAGGAAGGACATTCTTGCTAATGAGGGACTGCAGCGAAGCTTCCCAGACTGATTCCCGGGATTGCAGGACTGACAAATGAAGAAAGGCTCGATCGACTCGGCTTATATTCACTGGAATTTAGAAGATTGAGAGGGGATCTCATAGAAACATATAAAATTCTGACGGGATTGGACAGGTTAGATGCAGGAAGAATGTTCCCGATGTTGGGGATGTCCAGAACCAGTGGTCACAGTCTCATGGTAAGGGGCAAGCCATTTAGGACCAAGATGAGGAGAAACTTCTTCACTCAGAGAATTGTGAACCTGTGTAATGCTCTACCACATAAAGTTATTGAGGCCAGTTCGTTAGATATATTCAAAAGGGAGTTAGATGTGGCCCTTATTGCTGAAGGGATCAAGGGGTATGGAGTGAAAGCAGGAGTGGAGTACTGAAGTTGCATGATCAGCCATGATCATCTTGAATGGTGGTGCAGTCTCGAAGGGCCGAATGGCCTACTCCTGCACCTATTTTCTTTGCTTCTATGTTTCTATGTATTGGATACTGCTTAGAAATGAATCAAAGATAAATTTTGAAAAAAAGGTGTGAAATATAACGGTAGACACTTTAGATCCTGTGACAGCATCATTGACCCACCTCAGTCCTCCTTGTGCCCCTTTGCAAAGATTACTACTGCAGGCCGAATTGGTGGCAGATGAAAACTCCCCTGTCGTTGTACCCTGGACACAGGGAGAGGAAAGATGCATTGCCGGTCACTTTCTTCGGGAAAAGACTTGTGGAGATGAGCAGCCATGATTCTGCACTAAAATGGACATGGCATATTCCAGTACGCAATGCATTCTGGGTACGGACGTGTGCCATTGGGGCCCAGAATCAAGGAACGGATCCTTTTGAGAGAGGGCCAGGGAAAATCACTTCAGCGGGTTATTAATTTGAATGAAGTATTGCTGGCTGCAGTTCGGGTCTGTCTTTGACCCATGGGAAGTGAAAGTGGATAGTTAAATGTACAACTCGTGCTCCGGCTCGCGTTCTATTTCTGTTCCATCCAGTGGGCGGGATAGAATGACCTGGTGGGCTGGATATGGCCCCTGGACCGTATTTTGTCCACCACTGTGCTAATTCCACCTTTCCCTTCATTGGGAGAGTGATTCGCCCTCTCATAGGCTGCAGATAAGTCACGCCGGATGAAGAGGGATAATGCCGCATAATCATAATCATAGAGGGTATTATTTGTGTCTTTGTTTCACGGCTATGGCAGCGGTAGAAAGATGATTGGATATATTGAAACATGGGATTTCTGGACAGAATGGCAACAACACTTTTAATTCAACACATTTCAAGAAGACATGGAGTTTGCCAGGACATGCTGCTCCAGAGGAGGGGGTTAATGATGACTGACTGACAATAAAGGGTCAGTACCTGAACAGACGGAAATAGTTACTATGTCAAGTAGCCAGTGAGTCACGGGGGATTCTGGATTCTCAGCAGTTCAATCTGAATTGGGTTAAGAAGAAAAAGGTGTGTTCCTTGGACAAGATAAACTTGGAGAGGACGTTAAACGAGATAGGAGATTAATTGCCGATGGACGTGAAGTTAAAGTTACAACAGGAGCGGATCATCGGCAAATATGCTTTAAAGGGGACAGCAGAAGATGGGAGAACTTCAACGGAAAATAAATTGGCGGCAGCAATGGTACTGAGCAAGCAGTCCATGAGCTTCTAGTTGTTGTTGTGATCAGTGATGGTCGAGGGGGTAGAGGAGAGAGGTTTGCCGAGAAGTTTGGCAGTGCACAATGTACGCTGGTGGCGCGGTTGCAATGCTGACCTAATGCTGAGGAAATGGACGATTTTGGCAAAGTCGAATGAGGCCGAAAACGAACCATGTGTTCCAGTCAGATCTATTGATGTGCGGCTAAACCTGTTGCCCACCAGACATTCGCCAGTAGACTTCAGGGAGTGCAGATTGGGGCCTTACCAGGGTGAACGACCCGGATAGGAGAGCGAGCAAGCTTTACTCGGGACAAAGGCGACACGGATGGAGGTGAGGGAATGACTGTACTTTCCAATCAAGTTCAATGCAGTATGATACAAGGGTAAGGAACGGACCGGTTTGCGTGTTCCAGCAGGGATTCATAGAGTCATACGTTGAAAATATGTGGATCAACTTACTTGACATCCCCAGTTGCAGTGAAAAAGTCCGAAAATTCTCCAGCCGGTTGTGTTAGGTTTTGAAAGTCGTAACTCCATTAAACGGGCAAGGCAGCAGGACAGAGTGAGGTCAAAAGAGAGAGACAATTCGTAAGAGAGAATGAAAGATAGACCGGTTGAGAAAGATGGACAGAGACAAGAAAACAAAGATAAAGATACAGAGATAAATAAATAGAGCGAGAGACAGAAAGATTGGGATAGGAAAACTAAGGCAGCATGTTAAATCTAGAGACAGAACACGGACAAAAGAAAAAAGGGGTAGAACAAATTCTCTGAGTTTAAAAGACTATTTTTCCGATGGAAGTCGATAAATTGCAAATATTAAACGTGCAGCCGACAGCTTTACAGCGAACAGAAGCAAAATACTGGGTATGCTGTAAAGCTGAAATAAAGACAGAAAATGCTGCAAACACTCAGCAGGCGGAAGCTTCTGTGGAGAGAAAAATAGAGATAATGTTTCAGAGCGATGACCGTTCATCGGAACAGGAGTAAGATAGAGATTTAACAGGTTATAAGGAAGTGCAGGTACAAGTAGAAGGCGGTGGGGAGATGGAATAGCATGAATCTGTGTATCATTAAATAACAAAGTCATGTCCGAATCAGATAGAGAGAGAGATTGTGGCAGAGCAGCTGCAAGGTAAAATGGGGTGGCAATGGGACGATAAAGATTAAATGACACTGTTACCAGGAGAGGGGGCGAACCCAAGCAGGCACCATGGGATCTTTAGTCGAACATCTTGAAGAAAGACTTGTAATGATATCGCGCCTTTCAAGACCTCCGGACGTCCCAAAGCGCTTTACAGCCAATGAAGTACTTTTTGAACTGTACTACTGCTGTAATGTCGACAACCACTCGCTCACCCTAGTGCATAAAGCACGTGCTAAAGTTTGAAATTAATGTGATCCGGGTGTAAGTAACGGGTCTGCTTCCGCATAGAACCCTGGAATCCGAGAATGATACGGCACACAACGAGGCCACTGGGACCACCGTGCGATTGCCAGAGATACCCAATTTATCCCACTCACACCTGCTCTTTCTATTCTTTAATTTATTCATTCACGGGATGTGTACGTCACCAGAAAGTTCCGCATTTATTGCCCATCCCAAATTGCCCTCGAGAAGGTGTTGGTGAGCCACCTTCCTGAATACAACTGAATGTCTCGTTGGGCCATTTCAGAGGGCAGCTAAGAGTCAACCACATTATGTGGGTCTGGTGTCAAATATAGGCCAGACCAGGTAAGGACGGCAGATTTCCTTCCAGTAGTAAACCAAGTGGATTTAATGACAATCCGGTAGTTATACGGTGCACCATTATTAATACTAGCTTTAAATTCCAGATTTATTTAATTAACTGAATTTATATTCACTATGACTTATGACACCGGATCATTAGCCCAGGTTACAGATTACTGGTGCAGTAACATAACGACAATGCCACATGTTTCCCACAGCCCTGCGAATGTTTCCTTTACAAGTATATATCCGCTTCCCTTTTGTAAGTTACCATTGAAACTGCTTCTGCCGAGCTTTCAGTTGTAAGGGAAATAAATTCCACATCGAGTCCGAGAACAGTGAGGGAAACATCACAGTTTATTCGTACAGAGCGCTCTGGGAGAAGTGGGGAAACTCCGCAGCTTCGCCACACATTCTCTCTGAGCGAAGTTCCAAGTTACAATTATACCTTTTGGGGGCGGTCCCGCCCCCTTACACCATTGTCCAATTAGCTAACATTTTTGTAACGTCTTACCCTATATGGTAATGCTATGACAATCTATCTTTACATTGTGGTAAGTCAAAGGTTAACTAGCATGCGCACACACAAGTGGGGTTATTTTCCTCGCATCAGCAGAAAAACAAGGAACTATCTTTCTGTTATACATCTGTTTGCCTTTTCAACCACCCATTGTTTTACTTCCCCTATCTCCATGACTCAGGGTCAATGGACGTTGGGGTCTAAATGTGTCTTTTGTTTTAAGCAGGCAATTTGTTGCTTGAACGTTTACATGGGACAGTACCAAAAACAAGAGTATTATAAACTAAGAGATAATTCTTCCACAACAGTCCCTCCTGTTGATCTTTTCCCATCTCATGCGGATAAGAACAATCCAATCTTACATCCGAACTGCCTCATTGTCTTGTGCCAGGGTCCTTGGGCGAGCCTGGAGCTGGTGGTAATCTGCAAATGGAGGTGCAGCTTCTGATATGTTGTGGGTGGAAGTCGGGTTGTTGTTTCGTTGATGTAAGTCCCAGCAGCTATGGGTATTGTGGTACATAACTTGGACATACATATCTTAATCATCATTACCGCAAGGTACAAGGCCAGGCATATACCCACAATCAAAATCAGCCCCTGTACAATACTTTGTCCCAACTTAGACATCCATCCCCCCAACACAGCCAACTGCAACATCTGGGGTGTTTAATTTCCTCAGTTCTCTCCTTATATGATCGGCTAGGTTGGTTAAATTCTCCGAATTATCGGATATATAAGTGCAACATTCAGCCCCAATCAATGCGCATGTGCCTACGTTCTGCGCCAAAACGTAATCTCGGGCCATTCGGTTCTGAATTACGGTGGTACGTATGGCTACCATTTCAGCTGTTATGCTCTCCATCGCCTCGGCTATTCGTTCCAGAACCCCCTCTACATTTCTTAGTTCATCCATGGTGCGCCCTATCCCTTATGGGAACATCACAACTCCAAAGAGTCTTTCTACCGGGGTAATCACTCGTCTTCGTTGACCTGGTGTACGCACCTCTGCCAGGGTACGTACCTGTCTGACAAAGGGGACCACATATCCCAAATAACAGGACCCTGTCCATTGCCTGGGTAACCAGGGATATGCCCTATGCCCGCACACAAAATACGTTCCGTTATACGCTGCCATTTCATATATTGTGTCGGGTTCCCAAGACTGGGCCCACAAACCTCCACCTGTTTTATTCAGAAGGCGTGAGAGGATAGTGACCCGTGCGCCTGTTGTGATAGTGAGGTTGTGTGGGCAATCGCTGTACCCTATGACACGTCCCCTTCTGCTGGTGTCATTTTGGGATAAACATAAGTTCCCGGTTCGTCTTCCGATCCCCGAGGTATTGGTCAGGACTAGGTATGGGTGTTCCCTTTTTTGGTCATAGGGTGGTTGGTACCTTCCCTGGAACGTTTGACTAATGGGGTACCCAGCACTCTCCCACTCGGTGACGTCCCCATTGTTGTCCGCACAGTAGCGGTATGATGGTCCTCCTCCCATTCGTGATCCCTCTCTTGACCCACCTTTCATCCTTCGTTCTTGCATTGGCCCCCCTCCCCCGTGCCATTCTGGCTCAGAAGCCACTTGACAGTCTCAGTTAGTGTCAGGGCAATGGGGCACAAAGCAATTCCCCCTTTGGAATGTATAGGAATATGCGAGCACACCCAGCAACTAGAAAAGTTCCCATTTCGTGCGTCAACATAAGACATATACAGAAAGGTATTTACATGGAATTCTCGTTTCCGTCTCGCTTCCCACATGCTGCACTTGACGGACTCCAAAGCTATTATACAAACTGCGGCACACAGTTTCATCTTGCCAATCTATATTAACAAATAGTCAAAGGCAAAATGGCTATATATATTACTTTTAGTGTCTATATTGACCTGTGGGCGAATCAAAGAATAGTGGATACTACAGGCATTAGTTTTTAGGCTCAAAAGCCTTAAGCTGGGTCCAGTGTTTCCACTGCCCCAGTCCTCTCATATCAACACAGGCACACGTATCTCCGCGAATCATAACCTGTACGGTCCTATCCATTTTGGTGCAAAGCCAGGCTTCCCAGGGATGACCTTTACCATTATGCGGGTCCCTTCCTGGGGCACATCTGGGAGGGCGGTGGATTCTAATTTCTCGTCCTGTCAGAGCTGCTTATCCCTGACCTGCGTTCTCATCTCCTTAAGACCGTTGCTCATTTCTAGGACGTACCGCCTGATCCTATCCCCTTAACAGTCCCAGATCAGACCCCCTTTAATGATCCCTTCTGGGAGTTGCATTGCTCTACCCGTCAGCAGATCATAGGGGGACAGCCCAGTCATCCTGTTTGGGATCGCTCTTCACTTCATTTAGAATGAGGTGCAACATGTCAACCCAGGTCCTCCTGGTTTCTCAGATTGCCTTTGCAATCGGCACCATGAGGGTTCGATTCATCCGTTCTACCATCCCCGAGCCCTGGGGATGGTATGTGATGTGGAATTTCTGCCTTATCCCCATCAGTTTACATACTGCCTTTATCACCCCTCCCGTGAAGTGGGTGCCCTGATCCGAATCCATTTGCACCGGCACCCCCCATCTGGGGATGATCTCCTCGGCCAGTATCCTGGCCACTGTAGTGGCCGTACAATTTCGTGTGGGGAACGCTTCCACCCACCGAGTGAATTGGTCAATTACCACCAAGCAATATCTTTTCCCCCGTGAGTCCGGGAGTGGCCCGGTAAAATCTATCTGTATATTTTCCCATGGCTTCCTTGGTCTTGGTTGATGGGCCAACCGTATCCTAACCGGCTTGCCAGGGTTATGTTGCACACATGTTATACAGCGCTGACAGTGTTTGGCTATATCCCGGCCAATTCTGGACCACCACCAATCTTCTCGTGAGCCACTCCATCATGGGTCCCCTGCCTGTAGGGGCCACTCCATGGTGTAGTTGCAGTAATGTCTGCTTAATGCAGTTTGGGGCTGTGACTTTTCCATCCTTTCTCCACTGGTGCAGCTTCACTGCCCCCAGGAGGCCTTCTGCCGGGTTTTCTCCTATGTCCCTCATGTTCGGGCCCTGGGACTTTAACCGGCATTATGTCAACGAGGCCCGTGTCCTGCTTTGTTTTGGCCCATACCGGCTCTAGGGCCTCGAATATCACCCTGTCTACCCCCGACTCTTATCCCTAATCCCAGGCCAGTGGTTTAGCACTGCCCATTTTCGCAATGTTTCATAAGGGCGCGGAGTACTTGCTTTTATGTCCATCCGCTCGTGGCCAGATTATTTTGTTAAGCTCAGCGTCTATTAATAGTTTAAATTCCCTTATTAAGTATGTTCCTCGAATAATTTTTTCATTATTTGTATCAGGCGAGTATTATTACATGGGCTAGTTAAGAAATCCAAATGAATAATGTCCAATATAAAACAGTTGTCAATGGAAAGTGTTAGCTTCTTTACAGGTTTGTAAGAAGGCCTGATGTCATTATGTGACTTCACGTAATCATCCGAATTTCGTTTTTTTTTTAAGTCCTTGAGCTTTCAAAACTTGCTTAGAAATTAGGAATCCGTTAAAACAGCAGAAATCATTAGTAAAGTCATCAGAATAAAAGCCTTCGCATCAGGACAGACAGCATTTTAGATTAAATTTCAATTTTTTCCTTAACTTCTAATTCAAGTGCTTGCCAAAGATTTTTTTAATTGATTTAAAACGATACCACACATTTTTAATAGTTATTTTGTTTACTGAACTTCAATTTTCACACAAGCTGTATACATTCCAACATTTCCTGTAAGAATTTTAAAATCAGTAAGATTTTCTAATTCCCAATTTTTCTTTTTGTGCTGAGTTTGCATCGCTTAGACCTCTTCTCGTTATTTTCAAAACCCTCCTGCTTGTTTAGACTGTTCGGGACTTTTCTTGATAAACACGTCTATTCTGGAAATCTTTTCAAACTTCAATGAAACGTTCTCATAATTCAAAATCATTTTCAATGGATTGTGTCTTTTACCTCTGCCAAAAATCTTTTCAATTAAACCAATATCTTTTTTTTTCACAGCCAATATCAACTAGTATTTAGTAAGTTATGTCCTCTTTTTTAAAAATCTCCTTTCTTCAAATTAGGTTTTGGTATTTTACACAGAGGGCTGGTCTCTCGGTAACTTCGTTAATTTAGACAATCGAAGACACTTTTTCTTTCAATTTCGTTCAATTTGTTTTCTTTCAAGGCTGCATCTTTATCCTTTCTTTTCATAACTAGAACGGAGTCAAGCACGCAGGCTTTGAGGGCTGCTTTTGGTCCTCTCAAATGTCCCGGTTTTTCTTTCTGTTTCTGCATCTCCCACCACTCTCTCTGTTCTTTCACACTTTTTTTTTCCCGTTGGGGCCCATCCCTCCTTTCGGTCATGTATAGTCTGGTGAGGGACCCTAGGCGGGGCCCTCTCCGTTTCCTTACCACTCATTGTAGTCTCACGTCACGGTCTCACGATTGTCAGAGGTACGCCTGGTCTTACTCACTTCTGCCAGGCGGACTTGCAATCTTTATCATCAGAGGTATCTGATTACACTTGTGATTCTCAGCACTCATCGTAGTCTCACGTCACTGTCTTACTACTGTCAGCAGTCCATTCAGGACTTGCAGTCTCTATCATCAGAGGTGTTTCAACACACTTGCGATTCGTTAAAAATGGCGCCTCCACGAACCACTACGATCTTTTCCAGCTGCACCCGCAACTTACTACAACCACATTAATTGTTCTACACATGACCCCCAATGTCCCGACCTGTGTCAATCAAAGTCGCAAGGAGATCAGTCCCTACTTCACTCACTGTTCCACTTTTCCGTCGCCACTTTGTCCTCTCTATGTTCCCTTCGACCTTAATCCTTGGCCTTTACGTGGGGCATTCGCCCTCTTAATTCCGGCTCAAGTTAGGTGACTGAAATAGTTTGTGACAATCGAAGTGGCGGGGAACACTCGTTTCTTTCACACATCACTCATACCAAGCTAGCTTAGACTCGAACCCGTGGCTCAACTGTGGTTTTTCTCACCGTTCACGGACGTTTTGTTCTTTGGTGAATTGGGGCTCAGGGGTCGCCCTGTTCCGGGGCCCAATTGACTGGATGGTCAAACCTTGACTATTCATCCCTCTCCACTGGCTAGGGGACCCGAAGCGACCATATTCACCTTGCAAGGAGCGCCAAATTGTAAGGTTAATAAATTCCACACCGAGTCCAAGAACAGTGAGGGAAACGTCACAGTTTATTCGTACAGAGCGCTCTGGGAGAAATGGGGAAACTCCACAGCTTCGCCACACCTTTTCTCCGAGCGAAGTTTCCAAGTTACAATTATACCTTTGGGTGCCCGACCCCTTACACCATTGTCCAATTATCTAACATTTTTGTAACGGCTTACCCTATATGGTAATGCTATGACAATCTATCTTTACATTGTGGTAAGTCAAAGATTAACTAGCATATGCACACACAAGTGGGGTTATTTTCCTCGTATCAGCAGAAAAACAAGGAACTATCTTCCTGTTATTAGTACAAGCGTTTAATACATCTGTTTGCCTTTTCAACCACCCATTGTCTTACTTCCCCTATCTCAGTGACTCCGGGTCAACGAACGCTGGGGTCTAAATGTATCTTTTGTTTTAAGCAGGCAATTTGTTGCTTGAACGTTTACATGGTACAGTACCAAAAACAAGAGTATTATAAACTAAGAAAAATTCTTCCACAAAACAGTGAACCCACTCACCAAACAGACACCGCTAAATAAAATTACACCTGTCATATTGTTCATTTTCAATTTTTCTCTGGAGATTTCTATTGCACAGAGGCAGACAGATAAAAGAGAGAAACAGAAAACAGAGAGACAGTTTGCGACAGAAATGAGAGAAAGCCAGACAGAGAGAGAGTGCAAGAGAGAGAGATACACAGAGAGACAGTGACAGAGCTTCTATTAATGTAAAAGTAAACTTAAGCTCAGTGAACGGGAAGTTTACACCTTCCCACGATATGATGAGAGCAAGGACATGGGGATATTAAGAAGTTTTGGAAAAATAATCCTTTGAAGTTTTGAGCTTAAAGCAGGTACGTACAGGGATCTCAATCGTGACCAACGCCATTCCACGTGGCCACTGCAAGCCACGGTGAAGCTTCAGAGGATAGCGTCCTTCAGAAGGCTAATTCAGGACAACAGATCCATCAATTGATTGAGGGATGTCAACGCATTGATAAACCTCAAATGGACCTTCGGACATACAGTTGAACAGACATGTTGGAGCATGGACATACCGCGCTTATTATGGGCTGCTTGAATAATTGAATGTAGTTCTATCTTTCTTTCTATCTATCTTTTTTCTTTCCTTCACTATTTCTTTCTTTCCTTCATTATTCCTAGTTTTCTCTCCATTTGTCTTCCTTCCTTCCTTTCTTTCTGTCTGTCTTTGCTGCTTTCTTTCTTGCCCCTTACGCTTTCTCTTTCTTTTTTCATTCTTTCTGTTTTGCTCTCTATTTTTCTTTAGCCCTTTTTCTCTCACTTACCTTCCTCCATCTTCCTGCCTTCCTCCATTCATTACTTCATTCCTTCCTCTCATTCTAGATGTCTTTCTTGCTTCTTTTATTTCACTCCTTCCTTCTTTTTTCCTTCATTCTTTCTTCCCTCTTTCTTTCTTTCTTTCTTTCTTTCTTTCGTTCTTCCAATCTCTCTTCCATTCTATATTTCTTTCTTTCTATCTTTCCTTGTATCAATCTTTGTTCTATCGTTCTCTCTATCTTTCTGTCATTCTTTAATTTATTTCTATCTTTCTCTCTTCCCTTCTTTCTATCTATCTATTGTATTTTCTATCATTCTTTCTTTCCTTCTTTCTTTCTTCCTTTGACTCTACTCTACTTTCTATTTCTTTCTTTCTTCAATCTTTCTTTCATTCATTATTTTTCCTTTCTTTCATTATTTACTTCTTTCTCTCTTCCATCCTACCATCCTTCCTTCCTTTTCTTTGTTCCTTCGTTCAATATTTTCTTTTTTCTTCCTATCGTTCTATCTTTTGTTCTTTCTTCCTATCTTCCATTCTTTCTTTCTTCGTTAATTATTTCCTTTCTTTTCTTACCTTATTTATTGCACACTTTACTTCTTTCATTCTTTCTATCCTTCTTTATTTCTACCAATCTCTTTCTTTCTTTCTATCGTTCTTTTCCATATTTCTTCCTTTCTGTCTGTCTTTGTTTCTGTCCCGTCTTTCTTTCTTACTCTCTATTTCTTTTTTATTCATTTCCAATTTTCTCTTTTTTCTGTTTCCCGATATTCCATGTTCCACTTATTGCTGTAAAAAATGGTGTAGATATTAGAACATTTTCTTTCTTTCTTCCTTTCATTCTTTCTTCCTTTCTTGTTCCTTGTTTCCTTTCATTCTTTATTTCTTACATCCATTATTTCTTTAATCTTTCATTCTTTCCTTCTTTCTTTCATTCTCTTACTTTCTTACTTTATTTCTACCTTCCTTTCTTTCTTTCATAATTTTGTCGTTCTTTTCTTTCTTTCTTAATTTTTTATCCCATTTTTTATTTTTATCTCCCTTTTTCTCTTGATTCATTACTTTAATGTTTTTTTTTAGATTGATTTCCTTTGTTTCTTCTTTGTTTCTTTCCTTCTTTCTTTCACTCTTTTTCTTTCCTTCATTCTTCCTCGCTTTCTCTCCATTTGTCTTCCTACCTTCCGTTCTTTCTGTCTTTGCTGCTTTCTTTCTTTCTTTATTGTACTTTACTTTTTCCTTTATTTCTCATTCTTTCTGTTTTTATCTCTCTTTTTGATTTTTCCTTTTCCGCTAATTTATCTTCCTCCAACATCCTGCCTTCCTTCGTTCATTACTTCCTCCCTTCCTCTCTGTCTATATATCTTCCTTTCATCCTTTCTTTCCATCGTTCGTTCTTTCTTTCCTCTCTGTCTTTCCTTCTTTTACTGATTTACAGCTTTCTTCATTTTGTGTGTTTCATGATGTCCCATGTTCCACTTATTGTTGCGAAATAAGCAATGGCATGATTTCCTTTAATCATTGTCTGTCTCTTTCATCCTTACTTCCTTCAATGCGTTGTTAATAACTTTCTTTTTCTTTCTTTTCTTTCTCTGCCTCATTTTTTTCTTCCTTTCCATTATTAGCTCTATATTCTTCTACTCTCGTTAGTCTATTTCATAATGGCCCATGCTGCCCTAATGTGATCTCGAAGTCATTGATGCCAGTTCAATGATTGGTGCGTCCTTAATGTTCATTGTTAGGTACATTTCAGGCAATTGCATTAAAATCCCATTGTTCTTTCATGCTACTTCAGACAACATGTTACATTACTATTCCCTGAATTTGCTGTAAATGCTGAGTCAGAATGTCAGATCAGCACTTGCGTTATGACCTTTTCGGAATACAGCTGGTTATTTGGTTGTACAAATCAATCCTAATAGATGCATCACAAAGGCATTGGTGAACTAATCTGGTTCAGCTTTCTCAATTTCCAACACTCTAAGTTAGTATCACTGTTTCTGAATAGTTACGTTAGAATTTGATGTTTGAGTTGCTGATTAATATTGTTCAGCTTATTTAAAGTTTTTACTTCGAATAATGAATCGGAATTAAGAAATTAATCCCGTGCCTAGTTGGTACGGTTCCTCCTGTGTCCAGATAGGAATCCGTGCATCTCTGGTCCCGTTCTTCATATTTCTCATTCGGATGCAAACTGATTGAAAGGGGAGTGTTTTGATAGGGAAATCACTCGATCATGGATTGTATCTTCTGAAACCTGCTGAACTCGCATCATCTGAGGAAAAGAGCAAGATTTGTGCTATTTTACTAGCATTCAGCTCATTTGTGATATACCAGGATGATGTATTATATTGTCATTCATATTATTCCAGCAACTGCAGTAAATGACTATTGTTACAAGCGTTACATCTATTGCGATTCCCAATTAAATGAACTTCATTAACTGTAATTCTTTTCCTTTGTAATTTTAGTGACCCTGAATATCCATTTAGCGAGCATGGAGCTTAGCGTGACTGTACCTCGGCTCATCCAACAATTGACCATTGTTATTCCAGGAGCAGAAAATCCGACTGTGTCTCACGACTCATATCCAGTATTTAATATTAATGACCAGGAGCAGAAAAGTGGAAAATATACATTAGAAGCATTGGATGGGAAGGGTGGATTTGTGTCATTGCACAGAAGTGCTCAATACCTTGAACAAATGACATCGTCAATGTATTACCACAGAGAGTTAGGGTTAGGTGTCGCTATCTCACTATTCAATTCCAAGGACATCATCAACTCAGACATTCCTCTTACTCCTATGTCTTTTTTTTCGCAGATCCCGACCACAGGACATTAAAATCAAATATAACACTCCAACATCGAACTGCATGCGCACTACAATTCAAATTTGTAAACTTCCCAACTGTTCCTTCTCCGCTCTAGAAATAGTGGATGCATTGGTGATCATTTTCCATCAGTCTATCGACTCTGGATCAGTTCCCATGGATAGGAGGGTAGCTAATGTAACACCACTTTTTTAAAAAAGGAGGGAGAGAGAAAACGGGTGATGATAGACTGGTTAGCCTGACATCAGTAGTGGGGAAAATGTTGGAATCAATTATTAAGGATGAAGTAGCAGCGCATTTGGAAAGCAGTGACAGGATCGGTCCAAGTCAACATGGATTTATGAAAGGGAAATCATGCTTGACGAATCTTCTGGAATTTTTTGAGGATGTAACTAGCAGAGTGGACAAGGGAGAACCAGCGGATGTGGTATATTTGGACTTACAAAAGACTTTTGACAAGGTCCCACACAAGAGATTGGCGTGCAAAATCAAAGCACGTGGTATTGGGGGTAATGTACTGACGTGGATAGTGAACTGGTCGGCAGACAGGGAGCAGAGAGTCGGGATAAACGGGTCCTTTTCAGAATGGCAGGCAGTGACTAGTGGAGTGCTGCATGGCTCAGTGCTGGGACCCCAGCTCATTACAGTACACATTAATGATTTAGATGAAGGAATTGAGTATAATATCTCCAAGTTTGCAGATGACACTAAACTGGCTGGCGGTGTGAGCCATGAGGAGGATGCGAAGAGGCTACAGGGTGACTTGGACAGATAAGGTGAGTGGGCAAAAGCATGGCAGATGCAGTATAATGTGGATAAATGTGAGGTTATCCACTTTGGGGGCATAAACACGAAGGCAGAATATTATCTGAGTGGCGGCAGATTAGGAAAAGGGGAGGTGCAACGAGACCTGATGTCATGGTTCATCAATCATTGAAAGTTGGCATGCAGGTATAGCAGGTGGAGAAGAAGGCAAATGGTATGTTGGCCTTTATAGCTAGGGGACCCGTGTGTTCAGTTTTGTTCTCCTAATCTGAGGAAGGATGTTCTTGCTATTGAGGGAGTGCAGCGAAGGTTCACCAGACTGATTCCAGGGATGGCTGGATTGACATATAAGGAGAGACTGGATCAACTGGGCCTTTATACACTGGAGTTTAGAAGGGTGAGAGGGGATCTCATAGAAACATATAAGATTCTAACAGGACTGGACAGGTTAGATGCTGGAAGAATGTTCCCGATGTTGGGAAAGTCCAGAACCAGGGGCCACAGTCTTAGGATAAGGGGTAGGCCATTTAGGACTGAAATGATGAGAACCCTCTTCACTCAGAGTTGTTAACCTGTGGAATTCCCTGCCGCAGAGAGTTGTTGGGGCCAGTTCATTGGATATATTTAAGAGGGAGTTAGATAAGGCCCTTATGGCTAAAGGGATCAAGGGGCATGGAGAGAAAGCAGGAAAGGGGTACTGAGGGAATGATCAGCCATAATCTTATTGAATGGTGGTGCAAGCTCGAAGGGCCGAATGGCCTACTCCTGCACCTATTTTTCAATGTTTCTATGTTTCTATAACTCAGTTTCAAGTGAGGATCTCACTTCCTGATTGGTTACTTTTGTAACTATTCTAAACTCCAGTTTCTGCTTTTAACCTTACTTCATTTAGGAACATACGGTGCAGATTGTTGATCCCTTCCAGCCTGTTCCAACATTCAAATAGATAATGGCTGATCTATATCGTAAATGCATCTATCTGTCTTGTTTCAATGACTCTTCATACCCTTGTTCATCATAAATCTAGCAGTATGAATTTGAAATGTCAATTTGAGCCCCAGCCTCAAAAGCATTTTGGTGGAGTGAAGTCCAGGTTTCTACTAATCTTCTTGTAGAGAAGTGATTCCTGACATCACACTTGTTTAGTTCTAAGTTCAAGGTTATTCCCATTTCTTCTGGATTCCACCATAAAACATAATAGATTACTGATACATATGCGATCAAATAATTTAATCATCTTAACAACCTCTATAGATCTCCATTAATATGATATGCTCCAGGGAATACAAGCTTAGTCTGTGCAATTAGATCTCGTTAATTCGCTTATTTGACGATTCATTGCTGGTCTACCTGAGTACAACCCCTTTCTGCCAGACACTCTATCTCAGGTAAAATAATAAGATTCCATCGCTGGATGCAAATTTTTGGAGCGTTTCAGGTTTTGTGAAGAATGTTAATGTCCCTGTTATATTAACAAATCTGCAATTTCATTGAAATTGCACAAAACTACTGCCTGGTGAATGATATCTGTATTATTTTCTTGCTCGTAGTTAACGCGCTGATGATTGTGATCCTGTCTCGGGAAAAGAGCAGTCTCTACAAATGCGTCACTCGCTACCTGGTGGTTATGGCAACGGTGGATCTACTGGTCGTTATCATCGATTTGATACTGAGACAGATTCCTATAGTTTATCGGGAACAATTTTTGTTTTTGAAGGACCTCAGAATCTGTAATATCCAGACCATCCTGCTTTGTGTTGCCACAGATTGTTCTGTCTGGTTCAAAGTCACGTTCACCTTTGAGTGATTTGTGGCCATTTGTTTCCTAAAGCTGAAATCGAAATATTGCACCAAGGAAACGCCAGCTGTGGTTCTAGGAACAGTTACTGTGCTGAGCTGTATGTTAGTGGGATAATCGGATTCTGTCTCCACGAGGAATGCATGGTCGCTCCTACCAATACTGTGATGGTCAGATGCAAGAGGTTCATTGATGAGGTGGGGGTCAAGTCGTTTTTCCCCCTCACGTTGGTTCCCTCTCCAGCTGCCGCAGGCCCACTCTGGGAGCCATATTCTCCAGGATTCGGTCAGCTCTGTCCATCCTCGTGCTATTGCGCGATTCTAAGCTAGGTTAGTGTTCTAAATGAGAATTACGAAAGTTGAACTTCCTAATACGTTTTACCAAGTTAATACTTTAAACTAGATAATGTAATTAGATTGGAAATGACCCTGTGATATAACCTACTCCGTTATTTCACTGAAAACGCAACAAACTAATGTCTGTGCCTCCTATCTGTTGTATAATTTCCCTATTTTTCTCCTCATCGAGTTAACGCAGTGACGATTGCGATCCTGCCTTTGGGGAAAGTGCGATCTCTCCACATGTGTCACTTATTAGCTGGTGCCCATGGCAGCGGCGGATCTCCTGGTCATTATCTTCGATCTGATACTGAGGCAGATTCCTGTTGTTTACCGGGAAGAATTTTATTTTGTGCGTTACCTTATAGTGTGTAATATCCATGCCATCCTGCTGTTTTGGAAGTGGGTAATGGCAGTTGCTGTATTATCTCCACCTTATGAGAGTCGGGGGATGATCCCTCTGGAGAAATGGACACTCCTTGAAAGGTGACCCATTTTTTTAGTAATTGAGCCTCACGGGGATCACCTTTAGTCCCGCCTGAGCCAACAATGTCAAAAGTTCGTGCAAAAGGGACAGATGCTCCTCCATGCTGTCAGTTGCCAGCAGTAGGTCATCGAAGTACTGCAGCAAGCAGGTCGGACGGGAAAAGTATTTTAAAATTGCAGCAATTTTTTTGTGGAATATCGTGGGGGCATTGTGGAACCCCTGAGGCAGGCATGTCCAGGTGTAGCTCTGGTCCTCATATGTGAACGCGAAATTGTACTGGTCTTCCCCCTTTAACAGGGATACTCCAGAATCCATTGGCGATGTCAAGGGTCAGAAATATTTGGAACCAATAAGAATTTGAGCTAATATGGTAGGAGTTTCTCTTACTACCGGTGAACAGGCTGGTGTTACAGAATTAACTTTCTATAATCAATATTCAGTCGCCATCTGCTGTCAGGCATTTTAACTGGCCATGCGGGTGAATTGGTCGTGAAAGTGCTGTACTAAGAACTGCCTGCTCGACTCGGGATTTTAAGCTGTGTCGGATGTAATGGTGACTCTCCTTTGGGATGGGGTACTGTTTACTAAATGAGTGGCAGCGGTCCCTCAATAGATTCCTCGCCTGCCATTTTTCCACAGTCATGCTTGCACGTGGCAAACACCTCTAGGTGTTCCTAAGTTGGTTTTGGTACAGCTTCATTTTTGCTCCCGGAGGATCATAATCAGATGGCTTTTTAATAGCAAAAACCGAGTGAGCATCTCAAATATCTATCCCTCTCGCATTATCTCTTAATCCCATCCAAACACAGTCCCGATTGTAATCTATCACCATGCCATACTGATCCAACACATCAGACTCTACAATTCCCTTTCTGTCGGGTGTGGTCATCAGCATAGGTGCTGGGACCTTACAGGTGAGGCCTCCCAACTGAAATTCAGTGGCCTTCCCTGTATACATCGTGTTGTATCACCATTAAACCCTTTAAGGGTCATACAACACTTGCCCACCGCTAAATAGCATTCAGGGAATGAGGTGTCGATGATGGTAACGGTTGAGCCAGTACCGAAAAGTAAAATCTGCTGCTGGCCTCCTTGTAAGACAGCAAAGACTACTGGTCTCCCGCTACTATCACGTTGGAACCCCATTTCGACCAATCTTTGGGGGCCGGACCCCATCATAGGGTGGATACTTGAAGGGTTCTCTTTAGCGAGTGCGCATCAGCGTTTTGTGCACCAGTAAATGATTTTGCACCCCCCTCCCCTCCGCCCCTGTAGCAGTTTGGGTTTGTCTGAGGGTTATCAACTGATCCAATCGTTGCTCCATCCTAGAGGGCTTGGATTCGGTATCTATGCGTTGCACCGGGGTCCAGTTCCTGTCTGGGTCTGCTGCAGTCTTTTGCTATGTGGCCTACCTTCTTACAATTACAGATCTACCCTTAAAGATGTAACACCTAGATCCCTGCACCGTTGACACTGGTTTATTGGCGGTGGGTGGTGACTTCACCTTTGACTGATCTTTTACCACCTCCCAGGCTATTTGAGCGCCGGTCTCTTTATCTGTCCGCTGATTGGTGGATCTCATGATTATGCCCAGGTGAGAGTGGATTTGGGTCAGGAACATTGATTAAAATTATTGCTGATTCTTTCCTGCTGTAGCATTTGCGGGTGCCTGGTTCTGGGAACGTTTATAGTTATCATACATGTGATTACTGAAGGCTCTAGGGGTCTCTTCTGAGCGCTGTTTCGTCTGATTAAGCAGAGCCACTAAGTTTAAATTTTGAATCGCTAAATGGTTTAGGATCTCAGTCATGAGTACATCGGCTGCTGTGCCAGGCTGCAGGACTGAGCTTGGCAGATTATCTTTTAGGGAAGTGAATCAGGCCAAGAGAAGGACTCGTGTTAAGTCTCTCTCTTCCAACTCGGGCTGAATTCTCCTGAAATTTGCCCACCTCTTGTTCACCCCAATGGGTCATCCCCATCATTAATGGGCCCCAACTCATGACTACCCGCCGTGGAGCCAGCACCAGATATGGGCAGTGAGTCGTATGGTTACTGGTAATGTACCCATGCACATTACGTGGAATATAAGATGTTACTACTTCTACAGTTGGGCCTAATGTCTCAAAGGTATCCCATCCTTCACCATTCTCCTGGGGATTATACTAATTGCCTTTCTCTTCCCAATTTGTCTCCCCTTGTCCCCTTCTGTTGTTTCTGTTATCTCTCCCCGTGTTACTGCAGATACCAGGGTCTGCTCCTCCCCTAACTTACATTTTAGCCTTGCTATTTCTAATTGGCAGTGGGAGTGGTCTGCCTCCCTATGTGGCTTCTTAATGACTTCCCATATTGACCCTCTAGCATGTTCTACCTCTTGCTGGAGCCCCAATTTTTCCAATTTATATTTTTTGTATCTCTAATTTGTTTTCATTCGCTTCAGCGATGGCTGCTGTGGCATTTAAATTTGAAAGCCTGTGTGCTGTAGCAATGAAGTTACCTGTTCGCCCCCTCCTTCTAATAGCCTAATACACTGGTTTACTCAATCAATTTCTTGTCTCAAATGCTTTATTTCTTCCTCCTTTAATTGCCTAATAAGTTGAAGGATTTCTTCTTTTTGCTCTTTTATATTTTGAATCTCTTTTTCGTTTAGTGGAACCTCTTTTACTTGCAATTCTTTTAAAGCTGGTATCTTTTTGTGCTTTGGAATTTTCCTTTCTTAAATTATGATGCACTTTTGCATCTTGCCTCATTAATTTCTCATCTCTCCGAGTACTGTAATGTGTGCAGAATGCCAAAAGACCATTGACCAGTTTTGGCCTTCGTTCTCCTTGATTTATTTTCACCTGGATAAATGCCATGAACTCCCCAAAGCACGCATGTTGGCCCTTACACATGTTTGTTCCCTGTGCCTTTACCCTTTGTATGTCCTTCATAGATACCGTATCATATACTTTTTCCTCATAGACAGCCTGTATGTATATCTTTTGATGGTTTTCTGTACATGACCGATCCCTTCATCCTGTTACATTCTTTTGAATGTAACTACTGATGGGTCCCCACTTAAATAGTACCAACTATTGAGAAGACAGCTCCATAAGACTCAACTTCTCCTGATCCATTTAAAAGTTTATAGGTTACACTTCGCAATACAGGTTAGAATCGCAACGCACGAAATTTCCAATTGTTCAAAAGAATGATCAAAAGCTGTCTCGTCAGATCCCGGACGAGCCTCCAATTTTGTAAGATTTCTAAATTTCTGCCATTAAATTGACAGCAAAACTGATTATTTTAAAACAATGTGGAATAGCTTATTAAACATATACACATGCATATATCAACAGAAAAATAACAGCCCTCAGCGATCCTATGGGTCCACTTAGTTACAACAGATACAAGGATGTTACGATAAAAAACGTATAAAAACGAATACTTTACTTCCCTCTCGCAAAGCACACAGCCTGCTCCTTTGTCTGTAGAGGAAGGTTCCTGCTTTGCCATGTGCTAAAGAGATGAGAGAGAGCCATCTTTGGCTTGAGTTTTTGTATCTCTTAAGGCCATAGTTTCTCAGAAAGCCTCAGGATTGGATCTTGGTTCCAGGGCCATTCAGGATTGGCATCTCCTCATACATGTGTCTGTCTGGAGGGCCGGTGCCATTCCGTGATTAGGTTAATGGCTTTCCAATGAACATCTTTTCTAGTTTGGTGAGTTTCATAGCCATGCTTACATGAACTTGGGCTCTGCCCAGCCAGGAGGAATGAACTTGGAGAGGTGTCCATTTTGTCTCTTCAAATTTGTCTTTCTGTATAAACCACACTTTTAACATTTATGTATATAAAATACAGAATCAATATTATCATTACTAAACACTTTTATTCTTACAAACTTTAAGCGAAGAGGCAGGGCCATGAAGCGCATCAGCCTTATGTGGAGCATCAGCGTAGCATTTGCCTCACTGTCCCAGTATCACCCCAGGAACTGCCTCCAAAGTGGAGTACACGAGATTGCGCTGCACTTTCTTTGAAGGCTGGCAAGCCCAGTTCAGTGGCGGGGCGGGACTTCTGCGCCAGGGGAAGAAAGTCCCGGACTTAGCTGGTCACTACCCCTGAAGGGCAATTTCCCACCCGAATATTCGCTGCTCATTAGCGCAGCGACACAAACATTGCACAGCCCACCCTCCAGTAGCCGCAGGCCAGCTGCCCTCTCCTGTTTATGGAGAATCTGACTGCTGAGCCGCAGTTACAGCTATTGGTCTCAACATTAACAGGACTTCAGATAACATGGTGTTCCCATTGCACCGTCATAATAACCCCCAGGCCTGTGTGTGTGTGTGTGAGTGGGACAGGGACAAATCAGTCGCTCATCTGGGAGATGAAAAGGCTGAATCATTAGGAAATGAGGCATCTCTTTGTAAAATCAATGGAACAAGTGCTGTGTGGATTCATTGGGTGGTTCTGGTGAATGAAGCTATCTTTGTACAGTCATTTATGGTTCTGGAATATAAGCTGGATAGATGACATTTATTTCAGTTTATTCATTCTGTTGTTGGTGCTTTTCAAGCTCTTGATCCTGGTCAAAGGGCAAAGGCACATGTCTCGCACTTCATCTCCCTTTCTCTGTTCTTCCTTGATACCCCATCCCCAGCCTGAATGCTCTCAGCTTTTAAGGCAATTATTTTTCTACTGCTCCTCGTGAAATGGATCTGTTATAATGAAATGTTCCTGATCCAATCCCGTCTGAGTCCTGTTACTGAGAGGAATATCTCCCTCCTTTGCGTGGGGCACTGTTCAGCCTTGTGACGAGAGTCTGTGGGAGTCAAACCCTAGCCCAACGATTGCAAAGTCTCAGTCACTCTCTGTCTCCCTTCTTCTATCTTTCTCTCTCACATTGCTTGAAAGCTCCCGTGGACTGGAAGCAACCTTTTATGAAAAGTCCTCCATATTACAAAATGGTGTCCATACCGCTGGGTTAAGGTCAGGTGAGTGCAGCTTTTTTCGAGCATCTTTTTGGGCTTGCGAACATTTGTGGGGTATATGGGCGAAATGCAGAAAGTATCGCTTGGTGGCATTCTGGGCGGTATTTGGGCGTTAGTTTCCATTATGAACATTCTGGGTGGTGCACGACTTATGATGTGATAATTAAATAAAAATCTGGGTGGGTGTTTCAGCTAATTCTTGGCGTTAACTGTGTGCCGAAAGTTATGCTGGCGATAAATTGGTGATAATTAGGCGTTAGTTTGCATTTTGAATCAAATATGGGCATTAAACTCAATAGTGGTTAAATGAGTTGTAAGTGGATGGTAGCTCGGCGATCCCAATGGAAAGTCTAGTCCCTATTGTTTCTCAATATCTTTCTGTTTATCTCTCTGTATCTCTACCTCTCTCCATATTTTCCTATCTCGATTGCAATCTCTGTAGTGTATTTCCTTCAATTCTTTATTTCCCTTGCGTTCTGTCACAGTAACACTTCGGACCTGTGTGTGCGTGACAGGGACAGGGCAATTCATCAGCACATCCGGGAGGAGGAAAGGTGGACTCTTCAGGGAATTGGGCCCAGCGAGTGCGAGAATACGAAGGGAACATTTCCAATTCGGAAATGTAGGAAGTGTGTGACAATGCCAGACTTGTTTTAGACACTGAATCTGTGTTTTGTTTTAGCTATTGTATCTGTTGTCTTTTTCACATACTTTCTGATTTTTCTTTGAGGATCTTGTTACTCTTGCTCCATCTCTATCCCTCCCATCCTCTTTCTGTCAATCCCTGCTAATCTCTACATCTCACTCTATGTTACTCCCTCCATCGCTATATCTGCCTGTCTCCGTTACTTGCTCTCCATCGCTATATTTCCATACGTGTAATTCAGGCCCTTCCCCATTTCACCCTTCACTCTTTGTTACTATCACACTATTTCTCTCTTTCTCTCTCAGTTACTCTCTCTACTTATTATATCTCCATCTCTAACCCGCTCTCTGTGGCTCTCTCTCTATCTCTATATTTACCTCTTTCTGTTAATCATCCATCTATATAGCTCTCTGCCTTTCTATTTCTTCCTCATAGCTCTCTTACTATCGCCCATTGCTTTTCGTCCTTCTCTCTATTACTCTCCATTTCAACTCACTTTCATTGTTATTCTCTATCTCTATCTCTCACTTTTATGTACTTCTCAATTCCTATCTCTATTCTTTTTTATTTCTATGTTGCTCACATTCTAGCACTCGATCTCTGTTACTCGCTCCCTATCTCTATCTCTCCATCTATCAGTCTCTTTGCTTATCTCCAACTATACCTCAGTTTCCCTCTGCCTCTACCTCTCTGGCCCTTTATTACTGCCTGATGGTTTCTCTCTGTGTGGGGAAGACGGGAAGAGGCCGATCTGCATATGGCTCTGTATGGGGGAAGAGGGGGAGTTGTGTAGGCGGAGAGGAGGAGTTGTGTGGGGAGAGGGGGCCGTGTGTGGGGGAGAGGGGGCGTTGTGTGGGTGAGATGGAGAGCAGTGTGGGGAGAGGGGGAGTTTCGGATCTGTGTATGGGATAGGGGCATGTACAATGGGTGGTCGAGGTCAAGGAGAAGCGGCCGAGATCCTGTGGCCAGAGAGCTGGATCCTGGTGGGGGAGAGGGGCAAGTACGAGTGGAGGAAATGAGACAAGGAATGGTAGGGGTGGAGATGGGAGAGGGTACAAGAAGGGGAGAATGGAGCTTGTGTGAGGGAAGGGAGTTGGGCGGGTCCATGTGGGGAACGTTGTGTCTATTTTCCTCTTGCTTGTCCCAATGTTTCTCTTTGTCCTTTTCTCCCTAACCATTCCTCCCACCCATTCTTTTACATCTGTACTTCTCTCTCTCACTTTCTCTCCGAGTCTCTGTTTCTCTCTATATCCCTGTATCTCTCTGTCACACACACACTCCCTTTCCCTATTTGTGTCTTTCTGTCTGCCTCTTCTCTCTCTTTCTCTGCCACAATCTCTCTCTCTATCCTTATCACTCTTTCAATGTCCCTTTCTCTATTTCCATGCCTCTGACATGTGACTCCCTCTTCACTTGTCTCTTCCTCTTTCATAGTCAGATCTCTCTAACTCTCCGTCTCTTTTGTGTTCTCTCTCCTTGCCCCAGACTTTTTTCTGTCTATCGCTTCCCCAGTTTATTTTGCGATCTCTCTCCATCTCTCAATGTGTCTCTCTCACTCTCTCTCTCTCAATCTCTCTATGTCCCCATCTCTCTTGCTCTTCCTTTCTTGTTCTCTCTTTCTTTCTGTCACTTTTTCTCTATGCGTGTCCCTCACTCCCTCTTATTTCCTCAATGGTCATATTTATCTTTCTCGCTCTGGCCCTCTCTCTCTCTCTATTCCTTTCTCTCTCTCTGTCCTCTGCCGCAACCTCTCTTGGTCTACACCTCGCTCTTAATATCTATGTTTTTCTCTCTGTCTATTCCTGTCCCTCAGTCTCTCAATCCCTCTCTTTCTGTACCTGTGTGTTCTTGCTTTTATTTTCGTCCTTGTCAATGGCAACTGTGGATGGGCATAAATGTATTCCCCATTCCCATTGTGTTGCTTAAATTGATGTTCCTCCAGTTGATTTATTTATAATTTCCATTTTTGTAATAGTATTCCCTCTTAGAACATAAGAACATAAGAATTTGGAACAGGAGTAGGCCATCTAGTTCCTCGAGCCAGATCAGCCATTCAATAAGATCATGGCTGATCTGGTCGTGGACTCAGCTCCACTTACCCGCCCTCTCCCTGTAACCCTTAATTCCCTTATTGGTTAAAAATCTATCTATCTTTGACTTGAAAAGATTCAATGAGCTAGCCTCAACTGCTTCCTTGGGCAGAGAATTCCACAGATTCACAACCCTCTGGGAGAAGAAATTCTTTCTCAACTCGGTTTTAAATTGGCTCCTCCGTATTTTGAGGCTGTGCCCCCGAGTTCTAGTCTCCCCCACCAATGGAAACAACCTCTCTGCCTCTATCTTGTCTATCCCTTTCATGATTTTAAATGTTTCTATAAGATCACCCCTCATCCTTCTGAACTCCAAGGAGTAAAGACCCAGTCTACTCAATCTATCATCATAAGGTAACCCCCTCATTTCTGGAATCAGCCTATTGAATCGTCTCTGTACCCCTTCCAAAGCTAGTATATCCTTCCTTAAGTAAGGTGACCAAAACTGCACGCAGTACTCCAGGTGCAGCCTTACCAATACCTTATACAGTTGCAGCAAGACCTCCCTGCTTTTGTACTCCATCCCTCTTGCAATCAAGGACAACATTCCATTTGCCTCCCTGATTACCTGCTTCACCTGCACACTAACCTTTTGGGATTCATGCACAAGGACCCCCAGGTCCCTCTGCACCACAGCATGTTGTAATTTCTCCCCATTCAAATAATATTCCCTTTTACTGTTTTTTTTCCGAAGGTGGGTGACCTCACACTTTCCGACATTTATTTCATCTGCCAAACCTTCGCCCATTCACTTAACCTATCCAAATCTCCTTGTAGCCTCTCTGAGTCCTCTGCACAACCCGCTTTCCCACTAATCTTAGTGTCATCTGCAAATTTTGTTGCACTACACTCTGTCCCCTCTTCTACGTCATCTATGTATATTGTAAACAGTTGTGGTCCCAGCACTGATCCCTGTGGCACACCACTAACCACTGATTTCCAACCGGAAAAGTACCCATTTATCCCGACTCTCTGCTTTCTGTTCGCCAGCTAATTCTCTATCCATGCTAATACATTTCCTCTGACTCCGCGTACCTTTATCTTCTGCAGTAACCTTTTGTGTGGCACCTTATCGAATGCCTTGGAAATCTAAATACACCACATCCATCGGTACACCTCTATCCACCATGCTCGTTATATCCTTAAAGAATTCCAGTAAGTTAGTTAAACATGATTTCCCCTTCATGAATCCATGCAGCATCTGCTTGATTGCACTATTCCTATCTAGATGTCCCGCTATTTCTTCCTTAATGATAGTTTCAAGCATTTTCCCCACTACAGATGTTAAACTAACCGGCCTATCGTTACCTGCTTTTTGCCTGCCCCCTTTTTTAAACAGGGGCGTTACATTAGCTGCTTTCCAATCCGCTGGTACCTCCCCAGGGTCCAGAGAATTTTGGTAGATTATAACGAATGCATCTGCTATAACTTCCGCCATCTCTTTTAATACCCTGCGATGCATTTCATCAGGACCAGGGGACTTGTCTACCTTCAGTCCCATTAGCCTGTCCAGCACTACCCCCCCAGTGATAGTGATTGTCTCATTGTCTTCCCTTCCCACATTCCTGTGGTCTGCAAATTTTGGCATGGTTTTTGTGTCTTCCACTGTGAAGACAGAAGGAAAATAATTGTTTAAGGTCTCAGCCATTTACACATTTCCCATTATTAAATCCCCCTTTTCATCTTCTAATGGACCAACATTTACTTTAGTCACTCTTTTCCGTGTTATATATCTGTAAAAGCTTTTACTATCTGTTTTTATGTTTTGCGCAAGTTTACCTTCGTAATCTATCTTCCCTTTCTTTATTGCTTTTTTAGTCATTCTTTGCTGTTGCGTAAAATTTTCCCAATCCCCTAGTTTCCCACTAACCTTGGCCACCTTATACGCATTGGTCTTTGATTTGATACTTTCCTTTATTTCCTTGGTTATCCACGGCTGGTTATCCCTTCTCTTGCTGCCTTTCTTTTTCACTGGAATATATTTTTGTTGCACACTATGAAAGAGCTTCTTAAAAGTCCTCCGCTGTTCCTCAATTGTGCCACCGTTTAGTCCTTGTTTCCAGTCTACTTTAGCCAACTCTGCCCTCATCCCACTGTAGTCCCCTTTGTTTAAGCATAGTACGCTCGTTTCTTACACAACTTCCTCATGGTCAATCTGTATTCCAAATTCAACCATATTGTGATCACACATTCCGAGAGGATCTTTTACGAGGAAATCGTTTATTTTTGCTGTCTCATTACACAGGACCACATCTAAGATGGTTTGCTCCCTTGTCGGTTCTGTTGCATACTGTTCTAAGAAACAATCCCGTATGCATTCGATGAATTCCTCCTCCAGGCTACCCCGTGCGATTTGATTTGACCAATCGATATGTCGGTTAAAATCCCCCATGACTACTGCCGTTCCTTTTTCACATGCCTCCATTATTTCCTTGATTATTGCCCGCCCCACCTTGAAGTTATTATTTGGGGGCCTATAAACTATGCCAACCAGTGACTTTTTCCCCTTACTATCTCTAATCTCCACCCACAATGATTTAATATTTTGTTCATTGGAGCCAATATCATCGCTAACAACTGCTCTGATATCATCTTTTATTAACAGAGCTACCCCACCTCCTTTCCCTTCTTGCCTATCTTTTTGAATCGTCAGATACCCCTGTATGTTTAATTCCCAGCCTTGGCCATCTTGCAACCATGTTTCTGTAATGGCCACCAAATCATACCCATTTGTAATGATTTGTGCCATCACCTCATTTACTTTGTTTCAAATGCTGCGTGCATTTAGGTAGAGTGTTTTCATCCGAGTTTTTAAACCATGATTTTTAGTTTTGACCCCTCCTGCAGCCCTTTTATATTCAGTGGCCCTTTTTGTTTCTTGCCTTTGGTTTCTCTGCCCTCCACTTTTACTCATCTCTTTTCTGTCTTTTGTTTTAGTCTCCTTTTTGTTTCCCTCTGTCTCCCTGTATTGGTTCCCATCCCCCTGCCATATTAGTTTAACTCCTCACCAACAGCACCAACAAACACTCCCCCTCGGACATTGGTTACGGTCCTGCCCAAGTGCAGACCGTCCAGTTTGTACTGGTCCCACTTCCCCCAGAATCTGTTCCAATGCCCCACGAATTTGAATCCCTCCCTGCTGCACCACTGCTCAAGCCATGTATTCATCTGTGCTATCCTACGATTCCTACTCTGACGAGCACGTGGCACTGGTAGCAATCCCGAGATTACTACTTTTGAGGTCTTACTTTTTAATTTAGCTCCTAGCTCCTTAAATTCGTCTCGTAGGACCTCATCACTTTTTTCACCTATGTCGTTGGTACCAATGTGCACCACGACAACTGGCTGTTCTCCCTCCCTTTTTAGAATGTCCTGCACTCGCTCGGAGACATCCTTAACCCCTGCACCAGCGAGGCAACATACCATCCTGGCATCTTGATTGCGGCCGCAGAAACGCCTATCTATTCCCCTTATGATTGAATCCCCCATCACTATCGCTCTCCCACTCTTTTTTATGCCCTCCTGTACAACAGAGCCAGCCACGGTGCCATGAACTTGGCTGCTGCTGCTCTCCCCTGATGAGTCATCTCCCTCAACAGCACTCAAAGCAGTGTTTCTGTTTTGCAGGGGGATGACCAGATGGGACCCCTGCACTACATGATTTGTACTACTCTTCCTGCTGGTCTTCCATTCCCTAGCTGGCTGTGGATCCTTCTCATGCGGTAAGACCAACTCACTACACGTGCCACTTATCTCATTCTCAGCATCGTGGATGCTCCAGAGTGACTCCACCCTCAGCTCCAATTCCGTAACGCGGTCCGTCAGGAGATGGAGGCGGATACACTTCTCACACATGTAGTCGTCAGGGCCACTGGAAGTATCCCTGAGTTCCCACATGGCACAGGAGGAGCATATCACGTGACTGAGCTCTCCTGCCATGCCTTAACCCTTAGATACACTTAAATTGGTAATTACAATGTTACAGTTTACTTACTGATATAAAAATAAAAAGAAAAGCTACTCACCAATCACCAGCCAATCACTTACCCCATTGGCTGTGACATCACCTTTTGATTCCGTTCTACTTCTTTTTTGCTTTCTCTCCCGCTGTAGCTGCACAAGTACACCTTTTATAGGCCGCTCCGACGCTGCTCCCGCCTCTCACCAACTGCCGCTCTTCTGTAAAACCAGGTGCTAAGTATGTGTTTATTGATTCTGCCATTGGTCTGTTGATTATTCGAGGAGTGTATGTGTCTGTCCTCAATGGGTCCATATCTCCCTTCGCCACTCTGTTACTCTTAATACAGATTTAAAATCTCGTACTATTTGCCTTAATATTCATCGGAGGATTACTTTTTGTGTTTCCTTTTTGCAGCTCTTCATATTCTGTTTGAGTTCCGTTGTTGCTCTCTGTATTTCTGGCAGGCCGCTGGAGTAGCACTTTTATGTCCTTTTAGGATGATAGGAACAAGAGTAGGCCATTCAGCACCGCGAGCATTTTGAATCTTTAACTTCAACTCTGTCTCATCTGTATGCTAACCCCATCTACCCGCTGTGGTTCCACATCCCTTAAACACTCTTACAGAAGAACGGATATCAATCTGAATTTTGATATTTCTAATTGGGCTGGCATTAACCTTCTAGGGTTGAGAGCTCCACATTGCCACTACCCTCTCGTTAGATTACATTTTCCTACCTCAGCGATCAAAAATAAAAATGCATACCCAAATCATCATTTGTATTTTATTTTTGTGTAATTGAGTTTTACAAGAGGAAACAAACAGCTATAGAACCAATTCTGAACAATTCAAATTTGAGGCAGATTCTAAGTTCATTGGGGAAATATTTTGGCCCATCAAACAAAATTGCGAAGCTCTTGACCATAAACTGTCGTTACAGAATGTCCATCAATCTCGCGCTGGACAGGAACATTTCCAACTGATCACTCTTCTCAAGCTCAGTTAACAGTTTGACCCTTGCAGATGCAAACCTGAAAATAGCATGTATTGATTTGTCGAATTTGCAAAGTGAGAGAGACTGGGGTGAAATACAATATATTCACAAAATAATACGGTAACAATTATAGCATGTTTAAACTTTTAAAATATCGTGTTTTCTATGAGCTCTAGCCAGGGAAACATTTGGTGATGGCTAATCAGTAAATTCATGTTCAAAAGTGGCAGATTTCTTTGTGAGGTGGCAATGCCTCTGATGCTTCTCATGAAAGGAGAGATTGTGCTCACACATCCAACAATCCAGAGGGACTAATATGGATTTCCCAACGCCCGTTCATAAGGACCTTCATCAATTTTGATGCACCACCTGTCTACCTGAGAAGAAACGTGTATAAGCCTTAGAATATGTGGATTGCCCTATGCCATTGCAAACCATTGGTCAGATCACCGAGCGCTGAGCGCGCCGTGAAATAAATCAGGAGCATTTCGTCTGTTGCCCGTGAAGAACACTGGACTTTCTGTGCAATGCGCCTGTTTGTTTCTCCACAAAACAAATATGTTTAAGGTGCATCAGCTGCAGGTTGTCGCATGTGAAATTGTGCGACCAGTGCAATATCTCCAATTGGTCAGATATTGTCTCGGTCGTTAGTATACAGTGTTATTTTGCTCAAACATCGTTCCATCTCCCATCAACACTAACTCCAATTTTCGCATGTTTAACCTTGTGTTCCTCTCTAAAATCCTCAATCAATTTGTCGACGGCCATCTGTGTAGCAATCACTCCCACAACTCTCCATGCATATCACTTCGGCCTGGTTCCCACCGTGAGCGCAGCACCCAGGCCTATGGTGTCAACATGATCAACATGATGGTCTGTAACCATGACCTCTTGTCCTTATTGACCACTCTGTGAGATTCTACTGAAGGCTCACTCAACCATTCTCCAATACCCTTGGTCTATGAACAAATGCAATCACCACATCTTCGACTTGAGATTCTCCCCATTCTGCACGGGCACCATCAGGACTCCTGATTGTTCCCCATTGACATTTTCCCTTGTTCAGCATCACGCATTGACATGGGTCTAATGTCAAGATGAAGGCTCAACACAGCCAGATCCACAGTGGTTCACTGTTTACAGTGAGCAAGATAGAGAGACAGCAGCAGGGTGAGATAGATTGAGATATGACTGACCACATTATAAAAGAACATAAGAACATGGAACATAGCAGCAGGAGAAGGCACTTGTCCATTTGGGCCTGCTCCACTATTCAACAAGACCATGGCTGATCTTCTACCTTCCCGCACTATCCCCATATCATTTAATTATCTTCATTTCAAAAAAAGTATCGACCTCTGTCATCAATATATTCAACGGCTGATTATCTGCAGCTCTCTGGGGTAGAGAATTCCAAAGATTCTTTGAGTGAAGTAATTTCTCCTCATTTCAGACCAAAATGGCCGACCCTTTAGTTTGAAATTTTGACCCCATGTTCTAGATTCCCCAGCTAGGGTTAATATCTTCTCACCATGTCAAGCAGATTAAGAATTGTATATGTTTCAATTAGATCACAACGGATTCTCTTAAACTCGAGGAAACATAGGACTAATCCACTCCATCTCTCCAGACAGGGCCATCGCCTCACCACAAAAACCTGCCAAGTGAACTTTTGTTGCACTAAGGCAAGTATATATTTCCTTAGGTAATGAGACCAGATCTGTACACAGCACTCCAGGTGTGGCCTCACCATTGCCCTGTATGATTGTAATAAGACTTCTTTACCTGTTATACTGGAATTCATTTGTAACAAATGCTAACATACCATTTAATTTCCGAATGGCTTGTTGTACCTGCATGTTAACTATCTGTCGTTCATGAACCTCTGAATACAAACATTTTCTAGTGTGTCACTATTCAAAAATATTCTGCTTTTTTGTTTTTGCTGCCAAAGTAACTTCATATTTCCACACATCTTATTCCATCTACCATGATCCTGCCCACTCAGTCAATCGCTCTGCAGCCTCTTTGCGTCCTCCTCACAGCTTACTTTCCCACGTAACATTGCATCATCAGCAGCTTACATAAGTTCCACTCAGTCCCTTCAGATTAAGGTGTAACCGAGTACATTGAGTTACACAGTGATACAACAGCAGATGGATGTAGATTAAGGTGCAGTTAAGTAAAGTGAGTGACACAAAGTGACACCAGCAGTCAGAGATTCAAAGTAAAGTTGCTGAGTACAGTGATGCAGAGAAACTAGCAGAGGGAGATGGAGAATCGAGTTACTAAGTACAGTGATGCAGTGAGAGACACCAGCAGAGGGAGATAGAGAGCAGAGTTACCGAGTACAGTGATGCAGAGAGAGAAACCAGCAGAGGGAAATAATGAGTGGAGTTACTGATTACAGTGATGCACAGAAACCAGCAGAGGGAGATAGAGAGTAGAGTTACCATCTACAGTGATGCAGCGAAACCAGCAGAGGGCGATAGAGAGTAGTTACCGAGTACAGTGATGCAGAGAGTGAAACCAGCAGAGGGAGATAGGGAGTAGAGTTGCTGAGTACAGTGATGCAGAGAGTGACACCAGCAGAGGGAGATAGGGAGTAGAGTTACCGCGTACAGTGATGCAGAGAAACCAGCAGAGGGAGATAAATAAAGGTGTGATGGAGAACATTCTGTGTTATTTTTTATTTTGGCAATGATGGAACGCATTCTAGGGCCCAATATTTAATGGTGGCTTATCGAATATCTTATATGTGTAAAGATAAAATGATCCGCACTGATGTAAGTGAAAAAAATCGGGAAAAGTGTAAAACGGGATCCAGTGTCACTGTCGCCCAGTTTGAAAAGCGGCCAAGATTAACTTCACCAGCACTGATTTAGATTTTAAAACTGGTGTTGCAAATCTGCTGCCGTTATCGAACCTGTCCAATTATGATTCTCATTGATTAAAAACAAAACAGAACTTCTGCCATTTTGATCATGAGTACTGGATCCACAACACCAGTGTTATGTGTAACCAATAAGTTATTATCTATCCCGAAGGATGATAATAGACGATAAATGAATTTTCATGATGCCCGTGTTCTCCTATTGCTCAGTCCCTTTGGTAAATGTCCGTGGTCATTGTGATATGAAGTAGAAATGCGATGTTGGGGAAGTCAGTCCTGCCACTTGCATAATTCTACTGATTTATGAATTAGTGTAAAGGGATATTTGATCGCATTGAGCATCTCCTCTCTGAACTTACTCTGGGTCACTGTGTAAATGGCCGTGTTTGTGCAGGAACTCAGGAGCTGAAGCATTGTTCCAGCGTGCCCAAAATTTTGAAAAGGGCTAAACAACGACCTGTGACTAAACGCGCTTGTAATTCGATAAAAGAAGAAATACACAACCGTCGTCATCCAGAGCAGGATAAAACTGCTGGATAGAGAAAATAGTAAAACAATGGACCTTCTGCGGTTCCTCATCTCGGGGTCCTTGTCTTTCTTACCATTGCTACCACCCCGGAGGCTCCTTCGGGCGCGACTGGCAACTAAAATGAATCTAACGGTGAGAGCGTTCAACAGTAAAATCACACAGAAGGGAAGCAATGGGGTTAACAGCTGTTCAAACCAAGAAAAAGCTCTCCATGTGGGTACAATATAAAACTGTACTTTTGCACGGCAACCCCGCGGTATGTTATTAGCTGTAATATAAGGAATATACACGAAAGGCCAGGGAATGTTCTTTAAACAGAACAGCGCACTCAAGGTCACTATAACCACAGCCGCGGTTCTCTCGGTGCAATATTTGGTTTTCAGCTTCTGACAACAAATGGCTACAAACCGATCAAAGGTAAAAGCGACCGTTAACCAAACAAAACTGTCTATGGCAGTCCGAGCCAGGAAGTGAATGAATCTGCACAAGGGAGTGTAGTACAGGAAAGTGTTCCACCAATACAGGTCAGCGATCCAATGTAATATCACGTCAGAGACAATCACCATCAGATCCGCTGTCGCCATGGCCACCAGGTAGCGAGTGATGCATTTGGAGAGGCTGCACTTTCCCCGGGAAAGGATCACAATCGCCACCAAGTTCACTGTGTGTACAGGAACAAAAAACAATCACATCATTAAATGGAGTTCAGAGTGCAGCATCAGCTGGCCTCATGTACATGCGATATTGAATAATTCTCCTCGGCTTGTGCTCCCCTCTCCTTTGGATTGTGACACGATATCAGAGGTCAAAGATGCTTCGTCCGTCACAAGATTCTTTATCTGTGAGATTTCACATTGAGTTTCCACAGGCACTTCGAATCTAGGGTGCTCCATAAAATAAGCCAACGCTGAGGATATGATGAACCAGGAGAAATCGCAGCACCAAGAACAAATGGTAGGAGGGGGAGAATAATAGGCACAAGGAGAGAAGAGAACAAATGATAAAATGAAACACGACAGAAGAAAACACCAAGAAGTAAAGGGACAGGAGAGAAGACAACAACAATGATAAAAAGAGCAGGATTGTAGAGAGCACCAAATATGGAAGGAACAGGAGAGACCACACCAAGGTTTACAGGAGCAGGATGAAAGATAACATCAAGGATAAAAGGAGCAGCAGGGACAATGACACCAAGAATAACTGGAGGAGTAGAGAAGAGAACATCAAGGTTAAAAGAGAGCAGGCAGAGCCGCCAAGTTTAACTTGTATGTAGTGAGTAGAAAGCAGCAAACTGTGGTTAAAATTAAACAGTAAAAAAGTTGGCTCCCGTTACCATTTTGTTTTACCAATCAGCCAAGTTTTGACATTCCTAACTGAGTGAATGACAAAGGCTTGAAGAACTACCTACTATATTTACCAGGCACAGTGTGTAAATCGCAACACAATATATTAAACGGCGCGGCAGACACATTACCTTCTAAAAGTCACTTACCAGGTACTCCAATTGCCGCGAGAATGGGGTAATATACGACCTGGACCCAATAAAGCGATGAAGAATGCATATTCTCTGTGAAGAGGATACCTACTGGTGTTGGAGGCGATCACTCCAACTGCAGTAATGAAAAATCAACGGAAAATATTGGTTCATTTATAAATATGGACTCCCGAATGATGCTTCTAGATTGCACAACTAGAGTTATTAGTTACAGTTTGCTGAACAAACAAGGCACCATCTGGCTTTCATATTTCAAAGTCATAAGACAATGAGCCATTTCTTAAAAAACAGATGGTGGTTACCGTTGGGAACAGGAGCTAAAAGATCTAAATAGAACATAAAATATTATTGTAATTTGCATCATAAGAAAGTAAGCAAACTTCCAAACTTGGCCGATTAATGTGACTTGTTTTTTTAATTGAAATCTGGTAATCAGTCTTCCATTGTATCTCCTTACCACTCAAACCTCCTCTCTCAAAGTTCCCTTTTCACAGTCTCTCCCATTTTACTCTCACGTCCTCTCCACTATCTCATTGTCACTAATACAGTTTTGCAATCGCACTCAATTCCGATATTTCACATTTCTCTGTAGCTCTCTTGCTCTCCCATTACTCCTCTCTTCGCCTGTCTCTCTGTGTCTTCCTCTCCCTCACAATCTCTTTCCATTTCATTCCATCTGCTAACTCAGGGGTGAGCAGTTATTTGGGCTGGAGGGCCACTGAACATGTTTTGGTGAACTGCTGTGGGCCACTCATCAATGTTCCCCTAAGGCATGTGGATGCCTTGCCCTGCAACAATCGTATGGCCCCACGCAGCCCACTCTCCAGCTGCTGCTGCTGCAAGGGATGCTGCGCGTTTGCGGCTGCATAGTGCCCGGCCCCACAGCAAAGTAAAGCTGAAATAAAGACAGAAAATGCTGCAAACACTCACCAGGCTTAAGCTTCTGTGGAGAGAAAAATAGAGATAATGTTTCAGAGCGATGACCATACATCGGAACAGGAGTAAGATAGAGATTTAACAGGTTATAAGCAAGTGCAGATACAAGTAGAAGGCGGTGGGGAGATGGGATAGCATGAATCTGTGTATCATTAAATAACAAAGTCATGTCCGAATCAGACAGAGAGAGAGATTGTGGCAGAGCAGCTGCAAGGTAAAAGGGGGTGGCAATGGGACAATAAAGATTGAATGACACTGTTACCAGGAGAGGGGGCGAACCCAAGCAGACACCACGGGATCTTAAGTCGAACGTCTTGAAGAAAGATTTGCAATTATATCGCGCCTTTAACGACCACCGGATGTCCCAAAGCACTTTACAGGCAATGAAGCACTTTTTGAAGTGTAGTTATTGCTGTAATGTAGACAACCACTCGGCCACCCTAGTACATAAAGCACGTGCTAAAGTTTGAAATTAATGTGATCCGGGTGTAAGTAACGGGTCTGCTTCCGCATAGAATCCTGGAATCCGAGAATGATACGGCACACAACGAGGCCACTGGGACCACCGTGCGATTGCCAGAGATACCCAATTTATCCCACTCACACCTGCTCTTTCTATTCTTTAATTTATTCATTCACGGGATGTGTACATCACCAGAAAGGTCAGCATTTATTGCCCATCCCAAATTGCCCTCGAGAAGGTGTTGGTGAGCCACCTTCCTGAATACAACTGAATGTCTCGTTGGGCCATTTCAGAGGGCAGCTAAGAGTCAACCACATTACTGTGGGTCTGGCGTCAAATATAGGCCAGACCAGGTAAGGACGGCAGATTTCCTTCCAGTAGTAAACCAAGTGGATTTAATGACAATCCGGTAGTTATACGGTGCACCATTATTAATACTAGCTTTAAATTCCAGATTTATTTAATGAACTGAATTTAATTCCCTTTGACTCATGACACCGGATCATTAGTCCAGGCTTCGGATTACTGGTCCAGTAACATAACGACAATGCCACATGTTTCCCACAGCCCTGCGAATGTTTCCTTTACAAGTATATATCCGCTTCCCTTTTGTAAGTTACTATTGAAACTGCTTCTGCCGAGCTTTCAGTTGTAATGGAAATAAATTCCACACCGAGTCCGAGAACAGTGAGGGAAACGTAACAGTTTATTCGTACAGAGTGCTCTGGGAGAAGTGGGGAAACTCCGCAGCTTCGCCACACCTTCTCTCCGAGCGAAGTTTCCAAGATACAATTATAACTTTGGAGGTGGTCCCGCCCCCTTACACCATTGTCCAATTATCTAACATTTTTGTAATGTCTTACCTTATATGGTAACGCTATGACAATTTATCTTTACATTGTGGTAAGTCAAAGGTTAACTAGCATACGCACACACAAGTGGGGTTACTTTCCTCGCATCAGCAGAAAAACAAGGAGCGCTCTTCCTGTTATTAGTACAAGCGATATACATCTGTTTGCCTTTTCAACCGCCCATTGTTTTACTTCCCCTATCTCCATGACTCAGGGTCAATGGACATTGGGGTCTAAATGCGTCTTTTGTTTTAAGCAGGCAATTTGTTGCTTGAACGTTTACATGGTACAGTACCAAAAACAAGAGTATTATAAACTAAGAGATAATTCTTCCACAACAGTCCCTCCTGTTGATCTTTTCCCATCTCATGCGGATAAGAACAATCCAATCTTACATCCGAACTGCCTCATCATCTTGTGCCAGGGTCCTTGGGCGAGCCTGGAGCTGGTGGTACTGCTGCAAATGGAGGTGCAGCTTCTGATATGTTACGGGTGGAAGTCGGGTTGTTGTATCGTTGATGTAAGTCCCAGCAGCTGTGGGTATTGTGGTACATAACTTGGACATACATATCTTAATCATCATTACCGCAAGGTACAAGGCCAGGCATATACCCACAATCAAAATCAGCCCCTGCACAATACTTTGTCCCAACTTAGACATCCATCCCCCCAACCAGCCAACTGCACCATCCGGGGTGGTTAATTTCCTCACTTCTCTCCTTATATGATCAGCTAGTTTGGTTATATTCTCCGAATTATCGGGTATATAAGTGCAACATTCAGCCCCAATCAATGCGCATGTGCCTCCGTTCTGGGCCAATACGTAATCTAGCACCATTCGGTTCTGAAGTACAGTGGTACATATGGCTACCATTTCAGCTGTTATGCTCTCCATCACCTCGGCAATGTTGTTAGCTATTTGTTCCAAAACCCTCTCTACATTTCTTAGTTCATCCATGGTGCGCCCTATCCCTTATAGGAACATCACAACTCCAAAGAGTCTTTCAACCGGGGCAATCGCTCATCTTCATCGACCAGGGTACGTACCTGTCTGACAAAGGGGACCACATATCCTAAATAACAGGACCCTGTTCATCGCCTGGGTAACTAGGGACATGCCCTACGTCTGCACACAAAATACGTGCCATTATACGCTGCCATTTCATATATTGTGTCGGGGTCCCAAGACTGTGTACACAATCCTCCACCTGTTTTTTTCAGAAGGCATGAGAGGATAGTGACCCGTGCGCCTGTTGTGATATTGAGGTTGTGTGGGCAATCGCTGTACCCTATGACACGTCCCCTTCCGCTGGTGTCATTTTGGGTTAAACATGTGGTCCCGGTTGGTTTCCCGATCCCCGAGGTATTGGTCAGGACTCGGTATGGGGGTTCCCTTTTATGGTCATAGGATGGTTGGTACAATCCCTGGAATGTTTGACTAATGGGGTACCCAGCACTCTCCCACTCGGTGACATCCCCGTGGTTGTCCACACGGTAGCGGTATGATGGTCCTCCTCCCATTCATGATCCCTCTCATGACCCGCCTTTCATCCTTCGTTCTTGCATTGGCCCCCCTTCTCCCGTGCCATTCTGGCTCAGAAGCCACTTGACAGTCTCAGTTAGGGTCAGGGCAACGGGGCGCAAAGGAATTCCTCCTTTGGAATGTATAAGAATATGCAAGCACACCCAGCAACTAGAAAAGTTCCCATTTCGCGCATAAACATAAGACATATACGGAAAGGTGGTTACATGGAATTCTCGTTTCCGTCTCGCTTCCCACATGCTGCACTTGACGTACACCAGTTTCATCTTACCACTCTATATTAACAAATAGTCAAAGGCAAAATGGTCGTATATGTTGCTTGTAGTGTCTCTATTGACCTGTGGGCGAATCAAAGAACAGTGGATACAACAGGCATTAGTTTTTCAGCTCGAAAACCTTAAGCTGGGTCCAGTGTTTCCACTGCCCCCGTCCTCTCATATCAACGCAGGCATATGTATCTCCGCTAATCATAACCTCGTAAGGTCCTATCCATTTTGGTGCAAATCCAGGCTTCCCAGGGATGACTTTTACCATTACGTGGGTCCCTTCCTGGGGCACATCTGGGAGGGCGGTGGATTCTAATTTTTCGTCCTGTCGCAGCTGCTTATCCTTGACCTGTGTTCTCATCTCCTTAAGACTGTTGCTCATTTTCAGGACGTACTTCCTGATCCTATCCCTTAAGGGTCCCACATCAGTCCCCCCTGTAACGATCCCTTCTGGGAGTTGCATTGCTCTACCCGTCAGTATATCATTGGGGGACAGCCCAGTCATCCTGTTTGGGATCGCTCTTCACTTCATTTAGAATGAGGGGCAACAAGTCAACCCAGGTCTCCCGGTTTCTCGGATTGCCTTTACAATCACCACCTTGAGGGTTCGATTCATCCATTCTACCATCCCCAGGGATGGTATGGGATGTGGAATTTCTGTCTTATCCCCATCAGTTTACATACTGCCTTTATCACCCCTCCCGTGAAGTGGGTGCCCTGATCCGAATCCATTTGCACCGGCACCCCCCATTTGGGGATGATCTCCTCGGCCAGTATCCTGGCCACTGTAGTGGCCGTACAATTTCGTGTGGGGAACGCTTCCACCCACCGAGTGAATTGGTCAATTACCACCAAGCAGTATCTTTCCCCCCGTGAGTCCGGGAGTGGCCCGGTGAAATCTATCTGTATATTTTCCCATGGCCCCCTTGGTCTCGGTTGATGGGCCATCCGTATCCTAACCGGCTTGCCAGGGTTATGTTGCACACATGTTATGCAGCGCTGACAGTGTTTGGCTATATCCCGCCCCATTCTGGACCACCACCAATCTTCTCGTGAGCCACTCCATCATGGGTCCCCTGCCTGTATGGGCCACTCCATGGTGTAGTTGCAGTAATGTCTGCTTAATGCAGTTTGGGGCTGTGACTTTTCCATCCTTTCTCCACTGGTGCAGCTTCACTGCCCCCAGGAGGCCTTCTGCCGGGTTTTCTCCTATGTCCCTCATGTTCGGGCCCTGGGACTTTAACCGGCATTATGTCAACGAGGCCCGTGTCCTGCTTTGTTTTGGCCCATACCGGCTCTAGGGCCTCGAATATCACCCTGTCTACCCCCGACTCTTATCCCTAATCCAGGGCCAGTGGTTTAGCACTGCCCATTTTCGCAATGTTTCATAAGGGCGTGGAGTACTTGTTTTTACGTCCATCCGCTCGTGGCCAGATTATTTTGTTAAGCTCGGCGTCTACTAATAGTTTAAATTCCCTTATTAAGTCAGTTCCTAGAATAATTTTTTCAGGCGAGTATTATTACATGGGCTAGTTCTGTTTTATTTTATTCTGACTAGCCCACCATTTCCTTTATCTGTCAGGTGAGTCTTCTTTATTCTATTAAGAAATCCAAATGAATAATGTCCAATATAAAACAGTTGTCAATGGAAAGAGTTAACTTCTTTACAGGTTTATAAGAAGGCCTGATGTCATTACGTGACTTCACGTAATCATCCGAATTTCGTTTTTTTTTAAAGTCTTTGTGCTTTCAAAACTTGCTGAGAAATTAGGAATCCGTTAAAACAGCAGAAATCATTAGTAAAGTCGTCAGAATAGAAGTCTTCTCATCAGGCCAGATAGCATTTTAGATAAAATTTAAATTATTTCCTTAACTTCTAATACAAGTACTTGCCAAAGATTTCTTTAATTGATTTAAAACGATACCACACATTTTTAATAGTTATTTTGTTTACTGAACTTCAATTTTCACACAAGCTGTATACATTCCAACATTTCCCATAAGAATTTTAAAATGAGTAAGATTTTCTCATTCCCAATTTTGCTTTCTGTGCTGAGTTCGCATAGCTTAGATCTCTTCTCGTTATTTTCAAAACCCTCCTGCTTGTTTAGACTGTTCGGGACTTTTCTTGATAAGCACGTCTATTCTGGAAATCTTTTCAAACTTTAATGAAACTTTCTCGTAATTTAAAATCATTTTCAATGGAGAGTGTCTTTTACCTCTGCCAAAAATCTTTTCAATTAAACCAATATCTTTTTTTTTCACAGCCAATATTAACTAGTATCTAGTAAGTTATGTACTCCTTTTTTTAAATCTCCTTTCTTCAAATTAGGTTTTGATATTTTACACAGAGGGCTGGTCTCTTGGTAACTTCGTTAATTCAGACAATCGAAGACACTTTTTCTTTCAATTTCGTTCAATTTGTTTTCTTTCAAGGCTGCATCTTTTTCCTTTCTTTTCATAACTAGAACGGAGTCTAGCACGTAGGCTTTGAGGGCTGCTTTTGGTCCTCTCAAATGTCCCAGTTTTTCTTTCTGTTTCTGCATCTCCCACCACTCTCTCTGTTCTTTCACACTTTTTTTTCCCCGTCGGGGCCCATCCCTCCTTTCGGTCATGTATAGTCTGGTGAGGGACCCTAGGCGGGGCCCTCTCCGTTTCCTTACCACTCATCATAGTCTCACGTCACGGTCTCACGATTGTCAGAGGGACGCCTGGTCTTATTCACTTCTACCAGGCGGACTTGCAATCTTTATCGTCAGAGGTGTCTGATTAAACTTGCGATTCTTAGCCCTCATCGTAGTCTCACGTCACAGTCTTACTACTGTCAGCGGTCCGTTCAGGACTTGCAGTCTCTATCATCAGAGGTGTTTCAACACACTTGCGATTCGTTAAAAATGGAGCCTCTGCGACCCACTACGATCTTTTCCAGCTGCACCCACAACTTACTACAACCACATTAATTGTTCTTCACATGACCCCCCAATGTCCCGACCTGTGTGACTCAAAGTCGCAAGGAGATTAGTCCCGACTTCACTCACTGTTCCACTTTTCCGTCGCCACTTTGTCCTCTCTATGTTCCCTTCCACCTTAATCCTTGGCCTTCACGTGGGGCATTCGCCCTCTTAATTCCGGCTCAAGTTAGGTGACTGAGATTGTTTGTGACAATCGAAGTGGCGGGGAACACTCGTTTCTTACAGACATCACTCATACCAAGCTAGCTTAGACTCTAACCCGCGGCTCAACTGTGGTTTTTCTCACCGTTCACGGACGTTTTGTTCTTTGGTGAATCGGGGCTCAGGGGTCGCCCTGTTCCGGGGCCCAATTGACTGGACGG